>NC_056726.1:1569208989-1569321489 GCF_019279795.1 Protopterus annectens
TCCATTCTTATGGTAGCAACATGGAGAAGGCGTAGTAGGGAAGATGCATGCTAACTTGTATAGGGTATCGGACTATATATGCATAACCTTCCATCTGTAAATCCCTCACTTTATAGACCCCAGTTGTCTTCAAGGCCCTGGGCAACCTGCTTCTTCTCATCCCTTTCAAGATCTCTATCTATTTTAGTGTTCCACATATTCCAATAAAAATGTTGTTTAGTATCCTCTGCTATAACTATCACTATACCAGTCTTATTGCCAGTTATAGCCACTCATTTTAGCAATAACTGCAACTCTGTATTCTTGAAGAAGCATAGTATGGGTGGGTTGAAGGGGGCAACTGCACAAAGAACTAGTAGGTACAATCTGTGCAGCACCAGTATTTACAGATGAATGCTGATACTGTGTTTGTTTCTAGGGCAGAAGTACTGAAGCTCTTTGTGTATGGTAATACAACTATATCAAACCACTTGCTACATTTGTAGCAAACTGTTTCCCTTGTGTTTTTGGCCTTAGAGTTGAGGGTTGCCAGATCAAGGAACTGCACCAGGAGCTACAAAAGCTAGCTGTTGCTGTAGTTATGGACTATTGTCTACTCATCTTCAATCAATCCTCTGAATTAATTGACGGTATCTGAAGTCATCTTTTTTTTTTTTTCATTCAACTTGAACTTGTTTATGTTCGTAAATGTTTTCAAATCTTCTACTCCATTAAGCTGGTAGCGCCATGTAAGGCCTTTAATCCACATTACTCCAAAATGCTCTTCATACTCTGGTTCATTCATGTAGTGAATTATTCTTATTGGAGGAAGTTAGTCAAATATGTCCTAATAAATTCCCTCATGGATACTTTGTTGAGCATTTATCTGATGGCAACTCCTCATTCCTCTCGTCTCCTTTCTTCTTTTCAAATCCTAACTGAAATCGTTTGGATAAGCCACATTCTATGTCCTTCCAAGGCATTTTGTAACCCTCTTGTTGCCATAAAAAAGCATTCCATCAATTGAGTGTCTCAGGCATATCTTTCTACCACAGGATTCCCTAGCCTTCCATATCTCAGGGACCCAAAGCAATAGGCTACCTTCACCTTTCCCCTTGATGGCCAAAAAATTCAGTCCAGTATGAGCGCCCCCCCCCCCATTGGTTAACTACTGTTCTGGTCAATTTAAACAAAGCTGGGCAAGTGACATTCAGCCACTTATGCTTTGTTGGTAGAGACAGTAACTTCCAGTTTGAAGTATACTGTCTAGTTTATTCCAGTAAAGCCTTAAAACATGAAGCTTCCAGTTTTATTTTAGTTCAGTGCATCTCTACTCCCAGATATGTTAAAGATGGAGCATCTCACTTTGTAGGAAATATCACATGGTCTTGGGTTGTGAGTGTGTAATTGAATACCAGAGGCACAGTTTTTCCTTCATTTATCTTACATTCTATTATTTGATTGAAATATCCAAAATCTCTATTTTTAGTGAAGACCCTGGATCATTTACATAAAGGTGTATATTATATGCAAAGAAATGTGACTCACATTACCTGTCTACAATACTAATACCATTGAATCCCTTTTATTTATAGAAATCTATTTTAAGAGCTTTGCTGTTTATACAAATATGGTGGTTGGGTGGGGGGCACATCCCTATCTTGCCCAATCACTACAGACAACCTGATTCTGAAGTATACTGGTCCAGTTTAACAACTATTATAACTTTACTGTAAACTCTGGGGAAAGCTGCCAGACATGGAATCTTTATAATATTATGTAAAGATAGTTTAATATAATTTTAGCAAAAAGCCTGTTTTGCATCTATAATGCCGTACACTGCATGGACTCCTTTTAAACATATTCAGAGCTATGAAAATTAATGTCCTTACATTCACCGCTGCAGTATTCATTACATATTGGGTTCCCTGCCGTGGAAGCCTGATGTCCAGACAATCTACCAAAGTCTACTGTTGCTTTAAGGTATGCTGAACATCAGCCAAAAGCTCCTCGCATAGTGTAGGACATAAAGGTGATGTTCATATGTACCATCCTCAGAACTTCTTTGCCGCCAGTCTGAATGCTGTTTCAAAGCATCAGTCTGTTTGCCTATGTCCATTTCCTGCTATTTTTAATGCATTTTTTGGATTAGTCTTGTTTGCTAAAGTCTTCACAATGCATATAAATACCCAGTTGGGGTTTTGTTCTTTTTCTTGATTTTTTTTTTGCAGTTTGGGGTTAATGTCATCCAAGAAGGGTAAACACCAGTGTAGGAAACAGATTCCCCATAAAGGCCACACAAAAAGTGCCTTTTTTGCCCAGGAGCTTTTCACGACCATATGTCTTGTTCAGTTGTCAGGCGTCCATCTTGAAAACTCTTTGTAGTAGGCTTTCTTCCCTTTCATTGTATCTAAAGGTACAATGGAAGGAACTTTCCACCCTGAGGGTTGGCTGTCAGGGAAGAAGAAGGTGAAAAAAGAAAAGACTGGAACTTTCCACTGTCCAGCTTCTACCAGGTATTTCTACCTAGGCTGTTACAAACCAGGAGGCCTGCCTGGCTGTGTTGTTAGACTTCTCTGCCGTGTCTGGGGATATGATGGGCAGCACATCTGATGAGGCTTTGCAGGCATCCATTTCAGACATTCAGGGTGGAACCACAGTTGATTGTTTCCGAGGAGGGGTTCTGCAGATTCTTATTAGGGAAGAAGTTCCTACTATGGTTGTCAAATGCCATCCTGAGTCAGACCCTTCTCAGTTTTCTAGGGCAGACTGTAGAACAGAGTGTGTGTGCTGTATCCTTAAGAAGCATTTTGAGGACTGAATGTGCATATAAATAGCAAGCACATGCTAACCTCAGTGCCATTTTGAGAGTACAGCCAGAAGGTGAGCATGTATGACTGTAATAGCTTGTGTGTATATACGTTTATATAAGTTAAAATTATTAAGCATCAATCCTGATGTGTTTGTACATAATAAAGCTGCTTGAACAGAACCCAAGAAGTCTTCTCTATTACATCCTGACTAAACGAGCGACATGGTGTCAGAACCAGGTTTCCAGAGACTGCTTTCTAGAGCTATGAGGTGCAGAGTTAACAGTGAAGGTAAATTAAGATAAATAAACAAAGGTAAATTAAGAGAAATGAACATGAAAAAGAGCCAGAAAAGAACCAAAGGTAGTGAAAACTTGCATGAACAGTATATTTTATAAAAAAGATAAAATGGAGCATTACAAGGGAACAAACCGCATTATTAACCAAGCGAGACACAAAAGGTTTGTTGAGTAAATGAAATGTTTAAAATTAAGAGATTTGATAAAACAAGCATCAGAAAAGCAAATAAGGGATTTGGAATTACCTTGGAATTGCAAAACAAGCATGTTTAAAGCAAAACGGGCATGTTTAGAATAAAACGAGCACAAGAAAATTACAGTGGGCATGAAAAGAGATTAAGCAAGCAAAATGAATATAATAAGGGTAAAAAAGGGCATATTAAGCATAAATAAAGCAAAGTGACTGCATGTTTTTGGAAAGTGATATGTTTTGGCATAACTGCTACTATTTATTGTATTCAGGGCATAACTAGAGTTATTCAAAGTATTTCAAAGTGTATAAAAGTGCTTACAGTGTGTACTTATTACTATGCATGTATTCTGAAGAGTTTATTTGTGTGCAAAGTGCAGCTATTTCATGAAGTACAGTCAAAGTACAGCCATTTAGAAAAGTTTCTTGTGCTGGGTGTGTCTTTTCTCAAAGTGCCGTCATTACAGAGTGTTTCTTGCACTGTAAGAATTATTTAGCAAAGTACCGCCATTTTGGAGACATTTCAGTGTGCTGTGTACTGTTTATTCGCAAAGTGCAGTTACTTCGAAATGTTCTATACTCCGAGCTTCTTCTGCCCAGTTCGTTCACACAGTGCAGTTCTTTTCAATTGTTTCTTACAATGATGAGGTGATTTCTTGCAGTACAGTAATTTCAAGAGTATTACAGTGCCTGAGAGACTTATTTCGCAAAGTTCAGTTATTCAGAAGCTTGTTGTGTTATTGGGCATAGTTACGAATACTGGCATAAATTTCTGACATATGTATATGTGTGTGTGTGTGTTCGTCCATATTTGAAAAACCCTTCACTGGTATGTGTTAATATGGCAGATTTATTTTGAAAGCCCTCACCACTTGCATTTGATCAGAATATTGCAGAGCACTGGAGAATATATTGAGTAAGAGTACAATATTTTTATACAAGCAGCTTATTCTGACAAAGATGCATGTACCAGGGCATTAATTTTGTTAAATCTAGCTGGGTCAGAGGCCATTGAAAGAGAGCATTAATTTGTGTATGCACCAGCAGTATATGAGGGCGAAAACCGTCATATTGTTGTACAGGCTGAATCAAGTGAAGACACAGAGTGTCTGAAGCATAAATTCAGAGAAATGTGTAACCTCCCGACAAATATTACATTAGAGAGGCATTTGTTTTACACAAGAGATCAGAATCCAGGGGAAACCTTTGCAGCTTATATTACTGACCTGAGGAACAAAGCTAAAATGTGTCAGTTTGGTGACTTAAAAGACGAGCTGATAAAGGACAGACTTCTGTGTGGTATTAATAGTGTTACTGTGAGAAAGATTTTGCTTCATGACAATGATTTAATGCTAAGCAAAGCTATTGAGATTTGTCAAATCCATGAAGTTACAGAAAGGCACACAAGTATGTTTGCAAGTGATAAGAGCATGGTTTCGGCAGACTCCAGAGCAAATGTAAACAGCATGTAACATGTGGCAAACAGAAGCAGACCTAAGCAAATGGCAACTACAGACCCTGTGGGTTCTCCGGGGAAACCACATAGTTTTCCAGCAAGTTCTAAGAAAGGAGCATGCTCAGTGCAGTATAAGTGTGAATCAGCAAAACCCAAATCTAGCTTTATAGTTAACTGTCACAATTGTGGTGCCAATCATGAGTCTAAAAGAGAGAAATGCTTGGCATTTGGTTAGAAATACCACAAGTGTAAAAAATGGAACAATTTTCAAAAGTTTTGCAAATCAAGTAAACCTCACACAGTCATAAAGAAGGGTCACTCAAAAAAGCAAGTTGATCATAAAGAAAGCTACAATTCTACTTTCTGTGTAGATGGTGTATCAGTAACTGGTGAGATGGCTGATGCAGTGAATTTGTTGGCAAAGAATGAAGTATTTTGTACTGTCCAGATCAATGGAAAATACACTGAGCTCAAATAAGACACTGGTTCAAAGTGTAATGTTATGTCAGCAGACACATTTGCTAAAGTGAGAGCTGGTAAACAACTCAGTGTAGTTAGTAGTGTGAAACTTGTTGATTATGAAGCTGAAGAAATTCAAACCAAAGGCTCAGTAGTGATTTTGTGTTATTTGGCTAGGAACTGTTACAGCTTGTTATTCTATGTAGTTCAGAGACCTGTGCAGTCATTACTGGGTCTCAGAGACAGTTTGAGAATTAATTTGGTTTCTTTTACCAAAGAAGTTAATCATATAAGCACATATTCTAGTTCCAATTTGTCTGAAGCCATTTTCTCAGAGTATGCTGATGTTTTCAATGACAAGTTGGGCAAACCAAGTTGTGTATTCTATGAAGTTAGACCCAGAGGTCAGTCCAGTGGTCAGACTAGCAAGAAGAGTTCTGATAGCTATGCAGGATAAAGTTAAGGCTCAGTTGGATAAAATGGTGCAGCAAGGTGTAATTTGTCCAGTTACAGAACCAACTGAATGGGTGTCATCCATGGTAGTAGCCCACAAGAAAAGCTCAGACAAAGTCAGAATATGTATTGACCCAAGAGATTTGAACAAAGCATTAAAGAGACCGCACCATACAATGAGTACAGTCAAAGAAATCTCAACCTTAATACCAAATGCCACTGTTTTTTCTGTCTTGGATGCAAAAAGTTCATTTTTGCAAGTGATACTTGATCGCAAATCCTTTTACTGACTATTTTTAGTACCCCTTTTGGCAGATATAGATTTCAATGGATGTCATTTGAATAAATTCTGTAAGTGAAGTCTTTCAGTTTGCAATGGAACAAATATTTTCAGGTTATCCTTGTGCCATAATAATAGATGATATATTGGTTGGAGGTAATGGTGAAGCAGAGCATGACAGAAACCTTAAAACAGTTCTAGAAAGAGCACATGAAGTAAACTTAAAGCTCAAGCCTCTAAAGTGCAAATTCAAACTACCAGAAGTTACATATGTAGGTAATTTATTTACCAGCCCTGGCTTGAGACCAGACCCATCCAAGCAAGCAGCTACTCTTGATATGCCAGCACCTGATAATGTTCAAGCTCTACGGTGTTTTCTTGGCATGCTCAACTATTTAGACAAGTTTATACAAGACTTCAGTGAGCTGACAGCACCTCTGAGAGAGCTGACATGCAAACATGTTACATGGTCTTGGTTGGAAGAGCACCAGAGAGCATTTGAAGACCTTAAGCAGAGAATTGCCACACCACCTACATTAAGATACTATGATGTCAATAAACCAGTAACTCTTCCCTGTGATGCTTCAAAATTTTCTCTTGGCACAGTTATTCTTCAAGAAGACAAACCAGTAGCCTGTGCATCTAGAACTCTTACCCAAACTGAAATGCAATATGTTCAGAATGAGAAAGAACTTTTGGCAATAGTATTTGCATGTTCCAAGTTTCATGATTATATCTATGGTCGAGCTATTCAGATTGAAACTAATCACCAATCTCTAGTTACTATTTTAAAGAAGCATATGCATTCAGTTGCAGCAAGATTGCAAAGAATGATGCTCAAACTGCAAATGTACAACTTCAAAATGGTCTATACAAAAGGCAAATTTCTTTTTCTGGCTGATACCCTATCTAGAGGGTTTATATTAGAAGACTGAAGATGCATTCTGTCAAATGCATCTTGGTCGAACTTAAACTGCTGAAAATGCAAAATATTGAAGCGGCTGTTAAGTGAATTCGTTCCCTGGGAAAGAATTTGCTTGGCCACTTTGTTAATTTGCCATTTTTGACACTGTAATGCAGTCTCAGAGTTTGTATATTTAAGTAGGGGGGTGTGGGGGGCAAAGCCCCTCACTTAATGTAATGTTAGAAATTGATTTTCATTTTTTTTATTTTGTTGGAACTGTTCTGACACTTCGACATTGTAAGCTTTCGTTTACATAGGGTCGATCAATCACCGTTTTTTTTTTTAAGCGTTCGGTGATTTAATATAGACCCTATCTAGATCGCCCAGAAATACAATGGAACAGCTTGATGCAGAGAATTTTGACTTTGATGTAATGGAAGTGCATAATTTTTCTACCACAAGACTTGATGAGCTGAGAGATCATACAAAGATTGATCCAATTTTGCCAAAGCTCAACCACTAGATTAATGCTGGATGGCCATCAAAGTAAACCAGTGTACCACCTGAAGTGCAAACTTATTTTCCTTACAGAGATGAGATGTTGATGGAAGATGGCATTATTTTCAAAGGTCCTAGAATTGTTGTTCCTGCTTACTTATAACATGAATATATCCAGATTTTGCATCGTGGTCACCCAGGTTCCAAATCTACCAAAAGAACGAGAGAACTAGTATGTCGGCCTTCTCTAGTAAAAGACATTTATAAAGTACTTTTTTCTTGTTCAGTATGTAATAGTACTAGATCACATTTGCAAAGAGAACCACTTCAGCTAAGTCAGGTTACTGAACTACATTGATCAACAGTAGCCACTGAACAGTGGAACAATCAGCGTTACTTAGTATTGGTAAACTCTTATTCGAACTGGTTTGATATCGATTTACTACCTAACCTAACCTAACATCCACTGCTGTTATTGCTAAGTTGAAATGTCATTTCTCAATCCATGGTAGTGCATACAGAGTTATTTCTGACAATGGTACCCAATTTACTAGTTAGTTGTTTCAGAAATTTACAAGAGAATGGGACTTCATACATATTACTAGTAGTCCAGAATATCCACAGTCAAATGGACTAGCTGAACGTGCAGTACAGAGTACAAAGCAATTACTTGAAAGGTCAAAGTGTGACAATACTGATGTCTTTTTGAATTTACTCAATCTCTGAAACATACCCCGTGGTGATATACCTGGCTCGCCTGCTCAGAGACTTCTATCCAGGCAAACCAGAAAACATTGCTTATTAGTTCGAGTTTGTTGAGGCCTAAAGCTAAGTACAACAGAACCATTAAAGCCCAATTATTCAGGAAGCTTTCTTTCCAGAACTCCAGCTATGATAACTTGAGCAGATTTCTTCATCCAGTGAAAGAAGGAGAGACAGTGAGGATACAAACAATGAAAGGTTTTGACCGGATTGGTCAAGTAACAGGTATATGTACTTAGCCGAGATCCTACTTTGAAGAATCTGAGAGTGTGGAGTACAAGAGAAATCGCAGACATCTTCCTCCTGTACCAGAATCAATATTGCAGCATTGTTCCTGTAATACAAACTCTAGATCTCAGTGCAACCCAAACAATGTTCCTGTTGCAGAACGTGTCCTAACTTCTACTTCCATTCCTGATGATGTTCCTAAGGTTGAACATTCAGCAGAGACAGTCTTGGTTGATAAATCTGATTCTATATTTTTATGTCACATGGTTTGGTTGTATTTCCAGACCTAATGTGAAATACACAGTCACCTGGACTTGATTGTATACGTGTGTATCTAGTTCTGTATAATTGCGTAACAAAGAATTATTTGTATTGATTGCATGTCAACTGATATTGTCAATATTGCATAACCTATTTCTCAAAGAAGAAGGATGTAGAACAGAGCATATGTATTGTATCTTTAAGAAGCATTTCAAGGACTGAATGTGCATATAAATAGCAAGCACTAACTTCAGTGCCATTTTGAGAGTGCAGCCAGAGAGTGAGCATGTATGAGTGTAATAACGAGTTTGTATATAAGATTATCTAAGTTAAAGTTATTAAGCCTCAATCCTAATGTGTTTGTACATAATAAAGCTGCTTGAACAAAACCCACAAAGTCTCGTCTATTACATCCTGACTAGATGAGTGATACAGATGTCCCCTTAAAAAAGAAAAAGAAAACTGAACATGTTTTTCTCTGCTCCTAGGGATCCACAAAGTGAGTGGAAGACCTTTACTCAGGGTTTACTAAATGCTTTACTGTCATTAAAGCCTCCTCAAGGGGTTTCGGTTTCTGCTCCTCCTTGGTCCTCTTCTCCACTTAGAAGGCCCAGGGAACTGAATTCTTTTGATGAGTTCTGATGAAGAATCTCTTATTTATTCTAATCAGATTCCTTCTTCTTTGGACTATGGTGTCAGAGGAAGAGGAATCTAATAGTCCAGATACTCCTTCTGAGGAAATTTCCTTTGGGGACACAACCTCTAGGATGATGCAATTTTTAAGTGGGATTGTGCTGAGGTCTGTGATATCCATAAGTGGTACTATGAGTTACTGCAGATGGAATCTCCTAACCCTGCAGTCATTCCTCTTGTTTTGGCTGCTTTACTGGATGCTTTTTCCAATTCCTCTAATGCACCTGATTCTCTGCCCCCTCCTACCAAGACACCTGATATGTTTTATAGGGTGCAAGAGAATTGTTCCTTTTTGTTCAAATGCCCTGCTGCTGTCCCCTCTGTGGTGTCTGTAGCCTCTGATAAGCCATTTCAATGGCTTCCTTCTTCCAAGGTACTGCATTCTGACAAGAACAGCAGAAACATGGGCAGGCTGGGTAAGAAGGTTCATACTTCAGCTACCCTAGCTTTTAGGGCTATTAATTATCAGAGCCTTATATCTAGGTATGCCCTGGTTCTTCTTTCTCAGGCTTGTCAGCTTTTTTCTGATGTTGCAGACTCTGAGAGTAACTCTTCTGCTCTTTCCTTTGTAGGGACTTCCTCTCAAGTAGTTTGTCATTTGATCAGATAGAGCTATGATTAAGCAGATGCCACTTCTAGGGCTGCTGCTTTTAGTTCAGTACTGAGGAGGTATTCTTGGCTTAGGCTTCAACCTTTATCTGATGATTTTAAGGCTAAGTTGATGGATGCTCCTCTGGATAATAAACTTTTGTGTAGGCAAGTGGCTGCTGGTTTGTTTAAGTCTCTTCAGGACAAGGGGAAGGCCTTACAGGAGTTTAAACATGTGCTTGTTTCTCCTATACTTAAATTTCAGAGAAACTACCCTTCTAAGCCAGCCTTCATTTGTAGACAGTCTAGCGCTAAAGGTAAAAAGGATGGTGAATGGGCTCCTCCTGCTAAGGCCACTCATACTGCAGGGGTTTAGAAGCCTTCCATTCCTGACAAACCAGGTGCTGTCTGATTATCCATCTGTTCCCAGCCACATTCCTCTTTCTCTTCACCTTTCTCTTTCTCTTCCTATTTGGCTTTGCATCACTAGGATTCTTGGGTTCTGTTAATCATTCATCAGGGGTACTTCATGGTGTGGATATCCCATCCTCCTTTAACAGACATTCCTCAGCCTCCTTGGAAACAACTTCTTTTTTTCCCAGAGGTTCTTTGAGAGCTCTTGTCTCAGGGTACTATTCAAGAGGTGCCTGTGTCCCAAAGGGGGAAGGGGTTTTATTCAAGGATGTTTCTAGTGCTCAGAAAAGAGGGTACTTGGAGATGGATTCTAGACCTCTCTCATCTAAACAATTTTCTGAAGGTGCCTTCCTTTCAGATGTTGTCCCATCAGACTCTTTTCCTCTCTTGCTCTCTCAGGTCTTTCTGGTGTCTTTGGATCTTAAGGATGCTTATCTCCATATTCTGATCCATCCTCTTTTCAGGAAGATTTTGCGTTTCACTTTTGCTTCCCAGCATTTTCAGTTCTGTGCTGACCTTTCTACTGCCCCAAGGGTGTTTACCAAATGCCTCACTCTTGTGATAGCTTTTTGCTGGCTTCAAGGGATCCAAATATTTCCTTACCTGGATGACCTGCTGATTCAGGCATCCCCTCCGGAGGTTCTTTACATAATCTTCATTTTTGCCATTTCTCTTCTTCAGAGATTGGGATTCATGATAAACTTCAAAAAGTCTTCTTTGACTAGTTCTCAGGATCATGTCTTTCTGGGTTGCAGGATTCAAATTGTACTAATGCTGGCATCCCTGCCTCCTCCAAACACCTTTACTCTTATTTCTTACTTTCAAACTCCTCTTCCTTTGGCCTCCTTTATGGCCAGGAAGTTTCTGAGAGCTCTTGGTTTCATAGCTTCCATCATTCCGATGCCTCCTCTGGCCAAACTCCACATGAGGAAGTTCCAGTGGTTTCTGAAGTTGGTGTGGCTTCAACATGTGCATCCCCTAGACTACAGTTCCTCTTCTTCCTTGTCTCAAGAAGGAACTTCTCTGGTGGATTCAGCAGTTGGCTTTGAATCCAAGACTCCCTTTTCATCCCCCTCTTCCCTCTCAGTATCTGTTCACAGATGCTTCACTTGTGGGATGGGGAGAAACTTTTGGCTCCCTGAAGGTACAGGGAGTGTGATTAACTCATCAACAGAAGGAGCACATCATCATAAAAGAGATGAGAGCTCTTTTGGTGGCTTTTCAGGCCTGTCATCCTCTTTTCTTTCCAGGGTCTCTCAAGGTATTCACAGACAATACCACAGTTATGTGGTATAACAACAAACAGATCTTACCTTCTTTGCTGGCTGGTACTTCAGGTATGGGATCTGGCTGTCAAGTATCAAGTGACTCTTCAGGCAGTTTACATTCCTTCATATCAGAACATTGTGGCAGACATTCTGAGCAGGTCCTTCAATCAATCCCACGAATAGATGCTTTACAGGGATGTGTTTCTGGACATTGCTCACCAGTGGAGTACTCCTCAAGCAGACCTATTTGTCTCCCCTCTGAACAACCAACTTCATCTGTTTTGTGCCAGAGTCCCAGGTCCTTTGGTGTGGAAGGTGGATGCCCTCTCATTTTCTTGGAAGGGGATGTTTCTTTATGCACTCCCACCCCTTCCTCTCATTTCAAAAGTCCTGTTCAAGATTCAACAGGAAGCTCTCGAAATCTATTTGGTGACTTCCTTTTGGCCATGACAGCACTGGTTCAGTATGTGTCTGCATCTAGCCAAGGGCAATAATCACAAGTTGCCTGACAGAATGGATCTACTCACACAAGACAAGCGATCTCTCATTCATCCTCACCTGTCCACACTTCAACTGACAGTGTGGATGACAGAGTTTTGATTCCTCATAGACACCTTTTTTCCTGAGGACATGCTGCAGGTCCTGCAGGACGTCAGGAAACATACTACTAGGGAATCCTACTTGTCTAAATGGAAGAGGTATTTTATTTGCTGCCTCTCTCATAACCTGGACCCACTTACTGTGGATGTTTCTTTTGTTCTGTCTTATTTGTGTGAGTTGCTCAATGCTGGCTTGGCCTATTCTTCTATTAAGCCTCACTTATCAGCTCTTTCTGCTTGTCTGCCTTTAACTCCTCCTTTAGCTTCTAGATTTGAGGGTAAGCAATTTCTTAAAGGCATCCTTAATATTAGACCTCCCAGGAAGCCTGTTCCTCCTCCCTGGGATCTTAATTTTCTTCTGGAGAAATTGACTCAGGCTCCTTTTGAGCCTGCTGTTTCAGCTTTCTTGCAACATTGTTCTTGGAAGACAGTTCTTTTGTTAGCTCTTACTGCTGCCAGATGGGTGTCTGAGTTGCAAGCTCTTATGGCTTGTCTACCTTTTTTGGTATTACATGAGGACAGAGTGTCCTTGCATATTAATCCTTTTTTTATGCCTAAGGTGGTTAATGAGTTGTCACTTAATCAGTCTGTTAATTTGCCTACTTTTTACACCTCTCCATAATCTGACAGTGAGAGGGTGGCGCATACCTTAGATGTATGTAGACAGCTCAGATTTTATTTGGATAAGACTAAAGCTATCAAAATATCTGATAAGTTGTTTGTTTCCTGCCATCATAGGTCCTTAGGATTGGCTGTTTCCAAGCAAACTATTTCTACTTGGATTTCAAAGGCTATTTCTTGTTGTTACACTTTTCATGGTAAGAGCCTTCCTTCATCTGTAAAGGCTCATTCTGCTAGAGCTGTGGCTTCTTCTGGTGCTTTTTTCATGGGCTTAGGCACTAATTCTATTCTTGAAGCAAAAACCTGGACTTCTGTGCATACCTTTACCAAACATTACAACTTGGATAGTAACTCCAGAGCTAGAGCTGGTTTTGCTGATGACATTCTTCATGGCTTCCTAGAAAACTCTACTGCTGCTTCCTCCTCCCAGGTTTCTTCTTGAACTTTTACACTATCCCATAAGTTATGAATACTCCAGTGATGATTGTAAGGACATAGTACAGTTGTGTAAAGTCTTACCATAACAGTAGATGTCCTTGCCTTTACTACTGCACTATTCACTCCCTCCCTCTGTCCATCCCCCTAATCTTTTTCCTTCTTGGATGAGCAGGTTCTCTTTGGTTTTTCTTGGACTGGAGTTCTTGCTGGGGCAATCAGCTCTGAGGATGGTAAGCCTAAATGTCACCTTTATGCCCTATACTATGTGAGGAGTGTTTGGCTGACGTTCAGCTTACCTTAAAGCAATGGTAGGCTTTGGTAGACTGATTGGACATTGGGCTTTCATGGCAGGGAATCCCATATGTAATGAATGCCGCAGTGGTGAAGGCATGAAGGTAAGGACATCTACTGATATGGGAAGATTTTACGCAACTGTACTTTCTTCTTATAGTGTCCTGTGTTGTTCTCCCTTTTACAAATTCAAATTGATGAATGTAGAGTGACTGTGCCAAATCCTCTTGATAATGGTTTGTTTAAATTCCATAAACAACTTATAATATATATTAAGCAGAGTAACTGGACAATGGCAACTTTCCTCTAACATTTGCTTCATTGGTTTTAATAACATTATCATTGCTGTCAACTTCCACTTAGGTGGGATCTGTCCTTCCTCCAATATATCTCTACATACATTTTTTTTTAATCTCCCCTCATTGGCTCATCCATGAATTTGTATATTATGCTCAGCAAACATGCTGGTCCCAAGAAATAATTTTTCATAATTTCTTTATTCATTTTTGCTAGTCATCATCAGATAGTTACCTCATAAACCTCTTGCAGTCTTGCTCTTACAGGGTTGGAATGTTAAGACTTTCTAAAAACTCCAGCACTTTATCGTGGATTAAATATTTTGGTCCTGAGTAGATTTCCTGTGGGTCATTTTGAAATTGTAGAATGCCCTTGTTATCTCTCACTATCTGCCATTCATTCTCCTTGGGAACTGATATCCTTTAGATAGATGGTTTTACTCTAAGATGGAATGAGACATTCTTTATATCACTTCTGGTTATATAAATAATAGGTTGCTAAGTCTCATTTGTCTTTCTTGACTTATTAAAAACATTTTACACTGTCTCTCATCCTAAACTATTAACTGAACTCTCCTTCATAGGTCTCTGCCAAACTGTGCTATCCTGGTTCATTAGCTTCCTTAGCAACAGACAACAAGCTGTAAAACGGCAACACACCTTATTAACTTTCCTTCCACTTTCTGTAGGTGTCACCTAAGGCTAGATTTTTGGCTCCCTTCTATGCAATATATTTGTAAACAAGTGCCTCTCAGCTGACAAACAAGCTACCGTTGTGCAGTATGCCAATGACTTCACCCTCCACTGCACCGCAACAAATCTTACAAAAGTCCAATCACCCAAGCATAATTTTTTCTGTTGAATCCTGGCTAATCAATGCAAGTCTGTTCTTAAACCCTAACAAAAACAAATTAATGTTATTCACACTCAAACAATTGTCTGCCTTGAGACAAACTTTTAATATTAAAACATTCAATAACAATACTATAGAAAAGTTAACTCACACAAAACTATTAGGTTTAACTATAGATAAAAATCTGAAATTTGACCAGCACATACAGCAAGTCATCAAAAAAATCAGATTAATTTATCAATGGAACCCATAATTGACTGATGTAACAAGGAGAACCATTGCCAAGTCCTACCTTCTTTCCACATTTCTACACACATTAGCCATATTTACAAACCTGCAAGCCACACAATTGACAAAGTCAGAGACATGCTGCAACAAAGTAACATAATTTGCTATAGACCTTTCATACAGGACTCATGATTGTCTCACCTTAAAACAAATTAAGTGGTTAGAAATATCATAACATCTATACCAAGCTAGTCACAGCACATAATTTTATTTGCAAACCTCATAACTCTTCCCTCCCTAAAAATCATCCTTCAGCAATTCTGCCCATGCAGAGAGTTATGCTTCAGTGAAAAAAATTCTTCTGATCACTACAAAGTCAAACAATGTTACTGGTGCAACGATGCTCGAGGCACTCCTCAGTATGGAGAAAATTGATATATGTGCAGTAATAGAAACCTGGTTTAAGGCTCCAGAGAGCACCCCAGCACTACCAGGCTACAACTCATACCATACATTTCGGCCACAAAACCCAGACCGAAATACAAAAGGCAGGGGAGTATCCACATTCATCAAGGATACCCACACCTCCAGGTTAGTTGCACAGCACGATGCTTCAGAGATCATCCACGTGCAACTGACAATGGGCAAAACTGCTATTCAAATTATAGCTTGCTGCAGATCACCCACCTTGTCCCAGGACCCCCACTCCACTTTCCTAGAAACACTGGAAAACACAAAGGTCCTACCAAACACCCTGTTATTGGGTGATTTCAATTACCCAAACATTAACTGGGAGAACTACTCAAATACAAACTCCCTTGTCCAACATTTCCTAGAATTTATAAACTCAAATGCCCTGGATCAACTGGTCAACACCCCCACCAGAGGTGACAGCATATTGGACCTGGTCATCACCAACAAGGGCGACCGGTGTTCCACACCGGAGGTCGATCCCTCGCTGGTTAGTTCTGACCATAAACTAATCACTCTGGATATCCACATTCTGCCACCACCCCCGGTCAAACAAACCACCGTGAAAAACTTTTCAAAAGCAAACTTCATGTTACTTAAGACCGAGGTGGGAAGTTTCAAAGCCCCCATGCTAAAGGATAACGCTGTCCAAGCTGCAAAATCCTTTACTAATGCACTCTACAGGCACCTACAAGAATGCATGGATCCCAAACAAAACCAAGACTCACTCCTCCAACCAGTCTGGTGGACCCCTACCATAAACAAGCTATACAACAGAAGGAGGAAACTAGCACAGAAAAGAATAAAATCCCAAGAAGGGAAGACATCCCTGATCAGTATCAGCAAGAAACTACATTCCCTCATAAAATCATCCAAGGCTAGCTTCGACAGAAAAATTGCCATGGACTCCAAAGATAACCACAAGGCATTCTTTAGCTATGTCAAGAATCTAAATGGCAATTCTCAGATCTGCTCAGAGTTATTTCAGAATGGCACAAAATACACTGAACCAACTGATATAGCTAACATCCTGGCAGACAGGTTCAGTGCAAACTTCACCTCCCTCTCACCCCCAAAAGGGCCCATAACTATACCAAAAGAATGTAGTGCCCCTGAAATCACAGACACTCAGGTTAAAACAGTCCTCTCCAAAGCCAAAAACACAGCATCAGTGGGACTGGACGATGTCCCAGGCTGTGTCCTACACGAACTCACAGATGAACCCCTCACCTAAACACACTGTTTAAACTCAGCCTCTCCACAGGCTATGTGCCCATAGAGTGGTGCACAGCAACAGTTATTCCCCTACACAAAGGGGGAGCCACAAAGGACCCTGGTAACTATCACCCTATAAGCCTGACTAGCTTGGTCTGCAAAGCTATGGAGCACATCATCATGGAGCTCATTAACAGAGACACTGGAAATTTCCAAACACTGGACCCTACCCAGTTCGGCTTTGTTAAGGGCAGATCATGCCTCCTAAACCTGGTGGACTTCTTTGAGACAGTTACCAAAGCAATAGATGAGGGGAAAGGTGGTCCACACAGCCTACCTAGAACTCGCAAAGGCCTTCGACACCATTCCCCACTCAGGTATTATAGACAAGTTCACCAGCCTGAACATAAACCCCTACGTCATGAGATGGGTTGCCAACTGGCTCATGAACAGAACTCACATGGTAAGAGTTGCAGGAGCTAGGTCTGACTCTAAACCGGTTACAAGTGGAATTCCCCAGGGCTCAGTCCTAGGACCCCTCCTGTTTGGCATATACGTCTCAGAGGTACAGGCAAGCACAGGAGGACTATGGCTGACCAAGTTCACAGACAACTGCAAACTAGGGGCCATAATTGACTCCCTGGCTGACACAGACATCCTCCAAAAAGGTTTCACTGAAACAGATACCTGGTGTCAAAACCATGGCCTTAAGCTAAATGCCAAAAAGTGCATAGTCATCCCCTTTGGAAAAAACAAAGTACCCACAAACTACCACATAGGTGGTAGCCCCTTAAATATGGAAAACGTAATAAGGGATCTGGGGACCCAAGTAGATAGTGACCTCTCCTTTGATAATCACATTGCCAAAGTGGTTAGAAGATCCTTCTATGTAGCCCACCTAATCACAAAAGGGTTTGCATCCAGATCGAAAGAGGTCATTGGGCCCCTCTATGCATCACTCATTAGACCCATCATAAAGTACAATGCCCCATTTGGGATGTACCATACAAGACACATGCAACAACTGGAAAGACCACAGAAGTACCTCACCAAGAGGATCACCGGCCTCAAGCAGATGCCCTATGCAGCTCGACTGAAGAAACTCCAGCTGTACTCGGTTGCATACCGCCTACTCAGAGGGGATCTCTACCTGACATACAAGGCCATGTCCAACCCAGAATTGATGGACATGCTCCACCTAAAGAAAACAATATCCCCTCGAGCCACATGCACCATGGATCTAAACCTCACCACAACAATAAATAGGATGTGCTGGAGGGATAGATTCCTGTCTCAGAGACTTCCCATGCTCTGGAACAAGATTCCAATCTACATTAGGCAGAGCTCCTTGCTAACACTCTTCAAGAGAAACCTTGATGAGTGGATGGGAAACAGAAAGTTTACCCTAGGGATCACTTCAATGGCTCTGCTGGACAGAGGCACAGGGAACTAATCTAAGGGGGCGGCAAAAGCCAACACATTCCGGCTAGACTTATAAATGCCCTTGGGCAGATAGCCTAGTATCTACCTATGACCCTATGACCCTATGACCCTATGGTGATGGTATGTATTATTCTTATATCACCAAGCTTTGGAATGAGTTATGGTTTCCAATAAAACAAACACCCAAATTAAAACTATCCATCCTCAAATTAAAATGACATCTGACTGACTCCTGGATGTGCTTATGAACCTCACGAGGATAACGTGCACTTTCAAATTACTACCATATCTACAAGTACACCCAACAAGCTGCATGCACACCTGTGCTATCCCGCACTCACTTTTCCACAATTGTCGCCTTTTCCCTAAATAATCACTTTTCCTTTTCATCTCTCCCCATCACCTTTTCCCACTTTTCCTTTTATTTCTCCTATATTGTCTCATTTTATTCTATCTGCAACATAAAATTACAGTATTTTAATGTTGGATCTACTGAATACCTGAAATATCATCATATTAATATCTTGTTTCGTCATTATTTTACATATCAAACCATTACTCTTTGTTGTTTTATTAATGTAGTGTTTCCTTACAATCCTACATATTAAACTACTATTGTATGTTGTTTGAAGTGTTTTCTGGGACTATCTGTATTAGAACATTGCAGCTGGGATTTTTATTCTCATTGTTTGGAGTTTTTCTCCCTGGACCTCCACTGAAAAGGGAATTTTTTGGCCCAGTTTGACTAATCTAGTCAACATAAATAAATTCATACATAAATAAATTCTTACATACATAGCATTGTTGATTAATACTTGTATTCTCTTTACTTCTTACAACTATATGTAATCAAAGCCTCTCCCCCTTGCCAGTGGGGAAAATACTATTTTAATACCTATCTGTCCCTTGACCTAGAATTTTAACAACACCCCCTTATCAAATAGACTTTACAAAATCAGCAACAAAAGAGATTTGAAATTCTGTCATGTTAATATAAAAGTTTTTTTTTCTCCCCTCAGACCTCACATTTACCTTCCCAGTCTCCATAACTGAATGTCCACACTGGGTCTAGCAACTACTTTCCACCTGCCTGGACTTACTCTATTTTCATTGGGCTACCCATGGATCCTGAGGGTGTCCTGGGGGATGGCTTATCTGTGCTTCCACCTGAGTGGGGGCTTTTTCTTACAATCTACCCACTCCCTTTCCCCAGCACCCACACATGTTATGTCCGAAGGTAGCTTCCCTTTTTGGACCATACTTCCCCTTGGGGTGCATATCAATGAGTGCCCTCCCAAACATCCATTCCCTGCTGATCTATTAGTTGCCTGAGCTGCTAATCAAGTCCAGGTCATCTGGGTTGTAATCAGGCATTTATCCCTTTATGCCACCAGAATGGCCTTAAAGCATTAATAACAAATGGAACAGTCTTGAGGCTTGGCTTAAACTAAACCACACAGACATACTCTGTATGTCCAAATCTTGGATAAAACATTATTACTACTCGTCATCCTACATTAAGACCAATTACTCCATCTTTGTAGAGAACAGATTATGTAGTACATATGGTAAAGGAGTTATAATACTTAATCAAAAAAGTGACAACATTAAATTATCATGTCCAGATCAAAGTAAAAACCTGCACAAACTATTTCCCAACAAAGTACTCATTTATTTATGAAAAAACAAAGAAAACCACAAACAGAATAACGAAAAAAGGGAGAAAACCGCTGCCAAAAATCCACGAATATCAACTAAGTTTAGTTTATTGTAAGCGCTTTCATGCATCTATGGTAGATGCACTTCTTCAGACAAAAACATACAGCCAACAACCAGAATATATAATAGAACCGATCAAAACATTAATTAGCTAATTAGCTACTTAATATAATCAACGTTAAACAAAATTTTTTAAAAAAATCTTTTAAAAAGTTTTGCAAAAATTTTACAAAAACTCCATACACCCTACTGGTTTAAATTATTAACAACAGACTATTAACCAAATGCCAATATGTTAAAGCTATATCGATATTGATGTGATTATTGCTTTGTTAGATATTGTTTTAAGTAACAACTACTTTATATTCAAAAAGCAATTGTTCCTCCAGAAATCAGGTATTGCCATGGGCTCCCCCTGTGGGGGGAGCTTTGCTAATTCTGTAATGGCATTTTGGGAACATGCTTTTCTATTTTCCCATTCTTTGTTTAATAATTTGGTAGTATGGTATACACGGTACCAAGACGATATTTTTATTATCATGAAAGGGACACAAGTGGAAGCTGAGAGATTAGTTGACACCATGGGTTCCTTTACGTCATTTTTGGAATTTACTTTCCAATATCATGAGTATGGTACCAATTTCCTTGATATTAATATATACAAAGATGTGACCTATGAGAGATTTAGAACCACAATTTATAGGAAACCCTTTTATAGTAATTATTTTTTACATTTTACCAGTAATCACCCATTTTTTTCAAAAAAGAGGGGTAATTAAAGGCCAGTTGGTTAGAGCATCCAGAATGTGTTCGCTTGATGATGATTTTCAACAAGAATGTAATACGCTGGGTTCGATGTTCTCTAATCGTGGTTATCCACCATCCTTGGTTCATGCATTGACCAAGGAAGTTTCTAACAAAAGAGTGGAGGGTTGCCTTGGTCCTATTTTAACGAAGGGTTACCCTTCCACTAACTCGACCTGGTTACCTGGCATTGTTCCAACGACAATGCCGGTAACGGATTTACTGGGTAAATCAAATTACATTACTAGTTTTATTACACAATTTAATGATATGGCATTTCCACTTAGGGAAATTTTGAACAATAGCTGGGATGTAATTTTACAAGATTCGAGCCTTAAGAAAGTGCTTGGTTCGAAACCAGTTGTGGTTTTTAAAAAAGGTGTCTCTTTAAAGACACTATTTGAACTACCTCATGGTCACCATAAACAAAGGAAAGGGATGTTTAAATGTGGTAGGTGTAGGTATTGTCAATACATTCAGATGGGTTCCTGCTTTTACATTAAAGGTTGTAGGTATTCTATTACCGATAAATATAACTGTGACTCCCAGGGCGTTGTATACCTGGCCTTATGTCAGTCCTGCCCAGCATTTTACCTGGGCAAGACGGAACGGCAGTTTAAACAGCGTATATACGAGCATATTTATGCAATTTCAAAAGGACTGGCTACTAACGCCTTGGCAAGGCACATTACTGAATTCAACTCTCATAGGTTTCATTTTACTATAGTACAACAAGTTACCCAAAATCCAAGAGGTGGACCCTGGCAATTAAAACTTGAGGAACAAGAACTAATATGGCAATTAAAAACAAATGCTTATGTTTATCCTGGGATTAATGAAGCTTCCTCTATTAAATGTTTACTTAGGTTGAAAGCCTTGAAACATTAATACATTTTAAAATATTATAGCTTTAACGTATTATCATTTGGTTAATAGTCTGTTGTTAATAATTTAAACCAGTAGGGTGTATGGAGTTTTTGTAAAATTTTTGCAAAACTTTTTAAAAGATTTTTAAGAAATTTTTTAAAAAATGTTTAACGTTGATTATATTAAGTAGCTAATTAGCTAATTAATATTTTGATTGATTCTATTATATATTCTGGTTGTTGGCTGTATGTTTTTGTCTGAAGAAGTGCATCTACCATAGATGCATGAAAGCGCTTACAGTAAACTAAACTTGGTTGATATTCGTGGAACTTTGGCAGCGGTTTTCTCCCTTTTTTCATTATTCTGTTTGTGGTTTTCTTTGTTTTTTTCATGGCTGAAAGTAGGAGTAACCTGCAGTCTCAATCCATGTTTAATTCGAGTCCAAACAGCCCAGAAGCTTCCAATCGGGAAGCTGACCCTATTGGCAATTTGACAGCACTCATTCAGCAATTAACTAAATGAGTCGACGACCTGGCGAGGAGAATGTCCGACCAGGACGGGGATGCGATGGCTGTTGTTCGACCAAAACCTGGAGTTACCTTTAATATTCCTTGTTCGGGTTTACCTGGTCCTGGTACATCTGTTCCAGCTTTGGCTACAGTAAGGGATGTACCGGAAGTTACTACACAACCACTTGATAACAACGTTAATACTTCTTTGGTTTCAATCAGAAATAATTCATCCAACCAGGATGGTTCTTTAGCAGGTAACTCTAGGTCTTTGCCTAATTTAGCCGATTTCATGAATATGCCAAATAATATTTTTTTCTATAGATCCTGGTGTGCAGCCTCAAGTTAATCAACACCGGGAAGATTCTAGTAATATTGTTCAAAGGCTAAAACAATTTGATGACATGCTTTTGAAATATAAAAAATTACAAATCGAGGTGTTATATTTTCAGGAATGCATCAAGTTAAACATAGTCCCCAAAGGGCTACGTCAGTACAAATATCCATCAGGCGTAGTTAAATACTCAGAGTTTCATCTACAATTAATTCAATTTTTTAATAAACAAGGGTTGGACTTTTTAGGTATATTAATTGCCCAATATAACAAGCAAATGGATGACATGAAACATCAATTGGACGTTTTGGACAACACTATTACTACTGACAGTGATTTTGGGCCGTATCAATATGACTATAAAAGAATCTTTGCAAGTATTGACTCTCTTTTAAATAAAATTTCTGAAACTAAAAAATGCAAAATGAGTCATGATATACTTGCATATGAACAAAATCGCGCCTACCCCGATCCACCAGCTAAATTCGGAGATGTAGGTAACAACGTATCAGTAGGGTTGGGTGCCATGGCAACAAACAGGGGTGAACTGTCTCCTTTGGATGACATCACGCAGGAAGAAGAATTCAATAATAATGACTCAGACGCTGGGTTCAATGTTGAGTCTCGGCGTAGTGAGACGATATCTAATAAAAACCAGCAAATGGGCCACAATGAGAACAATCGAGGTTTTCAAAAGAACTACAACAAACCAGCCCCTCTCAGATCAAACACCAATCGTGGCCAATATTCACAGTGCAGAAAAAACAATCTGCACAGGAGGTAACCAATGGAAATGTTTCTGGACATTTAACTATTTTGCAAAGTTCTAAATGTGACTTTAATGTGTTTAATTTTACCTCGGAAGTCATTCCCTTAGGCTTAGTGGAATTGCTAATTAATGGGTTCAACTTTGTACCTAGCGCGAGGCCAAATTTGGCACGAATTTTGTGTGATTTAAAAATTTTCACACGTAAGTTGAACTTGAATGTTATGTTTGGCAATTCAAGCTATGTGGTATCTGACGAGCGTGTAGCAAGTATTTTTAATCCTCCTTTAAATAACAATTTAGCATTATTTGAGAAATTAACTGAAATGTCCTTTCGGTCTCTCATTTCTGACGAGTATTTTTATAATAAATGTAAACAACATGACAATATTTCCAAAGATGACAGGGAACTTATTGAATTTGTTAAGACACACAATATTTGGGTTATGCGACCCGATAAGGGTGGTGGTGCCATTTTCATGTATGATGCAGACTATGATTGTAGGATGTTCAAGATGCTCTCATCTTTGAACTATGACAAGGTTTCTATAAATGAACTCAACCAAGCTTACCAACGCATCAAAGATTTTTTGAGTGATTTATTCATTGAAGGGAGTATTTCCTTAGAAACATATCATTATTTGTCCATGCCTGCTCCCCTAATTCCTGTTATTTTTGGAATACCTAAACTTCATAAAGACATGAATAATCCCCCTCTTAGGCCTATTATTGATGGACGTAATTCCATCACATATGCCTGTGCCAAGTGGGTGGATGGCAAATTAAAGGAAGTATTGAGAACAGAAACTCAGATTTGCCGTGATTCATGGCATGTGTTACATCATTTGAATACTATTCCTTTTGATGAAAATTATGGGTTTTTGACTGTGGACATTAAGGACTTATATACAGTCATTCCACAGTAGTTAGGCTTAGAATGGGTAAGAGAGTTTTTGCTTATGAAACAAGTCCCAGGATTCAATATTGATGTGATTATTGCTTTGTTAGATATTGTTTTAAGTAACAACTACTTTATATTCAAAAAGCAATTGTTCCTCCAGAAATCAGGTATTGCCATGGGCTCCCCCTGTGGAGGGAGCTTTGCTAATTCTGTAATGGCATTTTGGGAACATGCTTTTCTATTTTCCCATTCTTTGTTTAATAATTTGGTAGTATGGTATACACGGTACCAAGATGATATTTTTATTATCATGAAAGGGACACAAGTGGACGCTGAGAGATTAGTTGACACCATGGGTTCCTTTACGTCATTTTTGGAATTTACTTTCCAATATCATGAGTATGGTACCAATTTCCTTGATATTAATATATACAAAGATGTGACCTATGAGAGATTTAGAACCACAATTTATAGGAAACCCTTTTATAGTAATTCTTTTTTACATTTTACCAGTAATCACCTATTTTTTTCAAAAAAGAGGGGTAATTAAAGGCCAGTTGGTTAGAGCATCCAGAATGTGTTCGCTTGATGATGATTTTCAACAAGAATGTAACATGCTGGGTTCGATGTTCTCTAATTGTGGTTATCCACCATCCTTGGTTCATGCATTGACCAAGGAAGTTTCTAACAAAAGAGTGGAGGGTTGCCTTGGTCCTATTTTAACGAAGGGTTACCCTTCCACTAACTCGACCTGGTTACCTGGCATTGTTCCAACGACAATGCCGGTAACGGATTTACTGGGTAAATCAAATTACATTACTAGTTTTATTACATAATTTAATGATATGGCATTTCCACTTAGGGAAATTTTGAACAATAGCTGGGATGTAATTTTACAAGATTCGAGCCTTAAGAAAGTGCTTGGTTCGAAACCAGTTGTGGTTTTTACAAAAGGTGTCTCTTTAAAGACACTATTTGAACTACCTCATGGTCACCATAAACAGAGGAAAGGGATGTTTAAATGTGGTAGGTGTAGGTATTGTCAATACATTCAGATGGGTTCCTGCTTTTACATTAAAGGTTGTAGGTATTCTATTACCGATAAATATAACTGTGACTCCCAGGGCGTTGTATACCTGGCCTTATGTCAGTCCTGCCCAGCATTTTACCTGGGCAAGATGGAACGGCAGTTTAAACAGCGTATATACAAGCATATTTATGCAATTTCAAAAGGCCTGGCTACTAACGCCTTGGCAAGGCACATTACTGAATTCAACTCTCATAGATTTCATTTTACTATAGTACAACAAGTTACCCAAAATCCAAGAGGTGGACCCTGGCAATTAAAACTTGAGGAACAAGAACTAATATGGCAATTAAAAACAAATGCTTATGTTTATCCTGGGATTAATGATGCTTCCTCTATTAAATGTTTACTTAGGTTGAAAGCCTTGAAACGTTAATAAATTTTAAAATATTATAGCTTTAACGTATTGGCATTTGGTTAATAGTCTGTTGTTAATAATTTAAACCAGTAGGGTGTATGGAGTTTTTGTAAAATTTTTGCAAAACTTTTTAAAAGATTTTTAAAAAATTTTTTAAAAAATGTTTAACGTTGATTATATTAAGTAGCTAATTAGCTAATTAATGTTTTGATTGGTTCTATTATATATTCTGGTTGTTGGCTGTATGTTTTTGTCTGAAGAAGTGCATAGGTTCATAGGTTCATACTAGGCTATATGCCCAAGGGCATTTATAAGCCTAGCCCATAGTTATGTGGCTTTCGCCACCCCTTTAGTTTGAATAAAAACTATGCCTATCATTTTGCTGTGCCTCTGTCAAGCAGTGACACTGAAGTAATCCCTGGGGTATATCTGCAATCTCTCATCCATTGGTCAAGATTCCTCTTGAACAAGGCCAGAGAGGTGCTCTGCCTCACATGTACCGGAATTTTGTTCCATAGCATAGGGAGTCTCTGGGTGATGAATCTGTCCCTCCAGCACGTTCTATTTATAACCGTGTCAAGGTTTAAGTCTCCCGCCCTTGTGGTTCTGAGGGATCTAGATTTTTTGAGGTGAAGCATATTCATCAAATCTGGGTTGGACATGGCCTTATATGTCAGGCACAGGTCACCTCTGAGCAAGCGGTATGAGACTGAATAGAGCTGGAGTTCTTTCAGTCGGGCAGCATAAGACATATTTTTGAGACCCTTTATCCTTTTGGTGAGGAACTTTTGGGGCCTTTCAAGCTGCAGCAGGTGTCTGGTCAGATACATTCGAGCGGGGCATTGTACTCAATCATAGGTCTAATGAGTGATGAGTACAGGGGACGATGACCTCCCTTGATCTAGATGTGAATCCCTTCATGATCAGGTGGGCGATATAGAAGGTTTTCCTAACTACTTTAGCAACATGAGTGTCAAGCGAAGGCTACTGTCAACCTGGGTCCCCAGATCCCTGATGACTTTTTCTGTGCTCAGTGGATTGCCACCTATATGGTAGCTAGGGGTAACCTTGTTTTTCCCGAAGGGTATGACTATGCATTTTTGGCGTTTAACTTCAGGCCATGGCTCTGGCACCAGTTATCCGTTTCTGTGAGGCCCTTCTGGAGGATATCTGTGTCAGATGTGTTTTCGACTATGGCCCAGTTTGCAGTCATCTGCAAACTTTGTCAGCCATAACCCTCCTGTGTTTGCTTGTACTTCAGAAAAGTAGATGCCAAACAAGAGTGGACCCAGGACTGAGCCCTGTGGGACACCACTTGTGACAGGCTTTGGGTCTGACATGGCTCCAGCAACTCTGACCCTGTGGGTTCTGTCACTTAGCCAGTTTGCAACCCATCTTGTGATGTATGGGTTTACATTCAAGCTGATGAGTTTTTCGATGATACCTGAGTGGGGTATTGTGTCGAAGGCCTTTGCCAGGTCGAGGTAGGCTGTATGGACTGCCTTTCCCTCATCAATGGCCTTGGTGACAGTCTCGAAAAAGTCAACCAAGTTTAAGAGGCAGGATCTGCCTTTGACAAAGCCAAACTGGGTTGGATCCAAAGTCTGCAAGTTCCCTATGTCTTTATTTATGAGTTCCATTATGATCCTCTCCATGGCTTTGCAGATAAGGCTTGTCAAGCTAATGGGCGGTAATTTCCAGGGTCTGTGGAGGCACCGCCCTTATGAAGTGGGACCACAGTCGCCGCGCCACTCCTTGGGTGCGTATCTTGAGGTGAGGCTAAGATTAAACAGCTGTCCTAACTGTGGGTTTAATTCCTCGTTGAGTTCGTGAAGCACACAGCTGGGGACACCATCCGGTCCCATGGATGCTGTGTTTTTTGCCTTAGTGAGGGCAGTTCTCACCTGGGCGTTGGAGATGTTTGGGGGCTACAATCCTCTGGAATAGATATCTCTCCTTTTGGGGGAGTTTGCACTGAACCTGTCAGCCAGTATGTTGGCAATGTGTGTAGGTTCAGTAATTTTCACATCATTTTGAACTAATTCTGAGCATATCTGGGAGTTTCCTCCTAGGTTTCTAACATAGCTAAAGAAGGCCTTATGATTCTCTTTAGAGTCCTTGGCGATTTTTCTCTCAAAATTTGCATTGGATGATTTTATGAGAGCTCTTAGTTTTTTACTTATAATGATCAAAGGTGTCTTACCTTTCAAGGATTTTGCTCTATCTTGTAGTAGCTTCCTCCTTTTGTTGTAGAGCTTGTTTATGGCTGGGGTCCACCAGACTGGACGCTTGCCTTTGGTACAGAGAGTCTTAGTTTTGTTTGGGATTGCCTGATCCATGCAGTCCTGTAGGTGCTGGTAGAAGGCATTTGTAAGTGATTCAGCGGTTTGAGTAATGTTTACCACTAGCTCAGGGGCCTTAAAGGAGACCACACTAGTTTTTAGAAGTCTGAAATCGGCTTTTGAGAAGTTTTTCACTGTGGTCTTTTTTGTTTCAGGTGGGGGCGGGATGAGGACCTCCAGCGAGATTAGTTTATGATCTGATCTCACCAGTGAGGGGTATACTTCCGGTGTTGAACATTTTGATCCCATGTTCGTGATGATGAGATCAAGTATGTTTTCTCCTCTTGTGGGGATGGTGACTAGTTGTTCCATGGCATTTAAGTTTATGAACTCCAGGAATCTTTGGGTTAGAGTGTTCGGGCTTGAGTAGTCTACCATAGATGCATGAAAGCACTTACAATAAACTAAACTTGGTTGATATTCGTGGATTTGTGGCAGCGGTTTTCTCCCTTTTTTCATTACACTTATTTATTTATATTTGTTTACTAGGGTAAAGCACTGACCACAAATGACAAACTGCAGGCTCGGCTGGGTGTTGTGTGAATAGTAAGAGTACCCTAGCTACATAACTTGAAGCTTATAATATTAAGTAATATCCTTTGCTTATACTCACATAGTTTTCTTTCCTCTTGTTGGAAAACAAAATGTAGCAAATGTAGCATATAGCTACATCTTCTGCATACACAGATGTGTATTTATACACCAGCTGTGCTTATCTGTTCTGGGCCAAAGTCTGATTTGATACTTTCACTGAAGTGTACATTTAGTAGAAAGATGATGGCGGGCTTGCTCTCCTATGGAAAATCAGGGACATAGCTTCCTGAAAAAAAAAAAAGTTTAAAAATTTCTCATGCCATGGGACATAGATCCCTGAAAAAAAAACTTAAAAAATTCCTCATGCCATGGGACATAGCTCCCTGAAAAAATGTTTAAAAATTCCTCATGCCGTATATTCAGGTGGTCACAGTTTTATGTGTTTTAATTTTGGAAGGAATTCATATTCTGTCTGTCTTATACAGGCTAGGAAAGCATATATTTCTACCTCTTGGCACAAGAATTCTGGACAAATAAAAAAATAATAGCTAGAGAAAGGCTCAAAATCAAGGACAGATTTTAAATATTGCTCTTATACTCTTAGAAAGTTGCTAGAATAACAGGTTTTTAATTAGCATGCATTTTCTGTGGTATGTGAAGTCTGAAACTCTAGTGTTTGTTGTTATTTAATGACTTTAATCCTCAATGATTCACCAGAAAAAAATGACAGATAGATTTTATAATTAAGAGACCAAAATGTGAGGCAAAAATCTGGGCATACTGTGAAATTCTGGACAGTTGAAAGGCATGTAGTAACGGGAGGATGAAGTGTTTCAAGACCAATTTCCCCATCTTAGTGTTTGTAATTTTATTTTTTTAAATGTATTTGCCTATTACCTAGGGAACCTTCTTATACCTTATTCAGCAATTGTCTGGCCTTCTGCTGAAACAGTCATTACAACATATATATGAGCAAGTTAGAGTAGCCAGTCAACCAGCATGCTTTGCGAAACTGGAGGAGACAAATCTCCTGGAGAAAATGCATGCTCCATACAGACAGTGAATGGAGGTAAGCAACAAACTCTGGACTATGGCACTATAAGGCCGAGATCTTTCGCAGTATGACACCATGCTGCCCGCAGTGCAGGGATGGGACTGCTCCTTCGAGTAACCATGTGGGTATAAACCAGGAAGAAAATACTATTAGGACTCAGGTGTAATGACTGAAGAGAGACTATTCATTACAGTGCCCATACAGGTGTAAACCAGGAAGATGAACCAGAAAGACTCAGGTGTTACTAATGACTGCTGCAAGTACTTCAGTATGACACAATTTGCTTTTACATTAGCACAATGTTGTTAGTTCAGCTATGTGCATGAAACAGAGGATTATGACTATATCTCTGATCATAATCAAATTTTTATGTACTTGAAACATAGAGGCCAAGTAATGCAAATGAAGACTGAAATCTGAGAGGTGAGTCTTATCATCCATGTCGAGAACACATAATAAGGGCTACAATCAGAGACCTGATCATAATTCTTTGCTGTGCTTGGAGCTTTATCTGCTTCATGTACTACTGGTTAGAGGAAAAAGAACATAGGAATGCAAAGTGTTTAACTAGCTCTAAAAGTCTTTGATAGTTGGTAAAATATTTTTGCACCATCAGATAGACAGCAGGCAGACTAAAAGTTGGATTCCATAAATTTCACAGATTTCAACACATTATGCCGATATCAGCACTAAACTTGTAGGTAACATTGTAATATAAAAACAGAGTCCCCACAAATAAAATCACAAAAATTGCATTTACCACACTTCATTGTTCCATGTGGAAACATGGTTACAGGACTATTAGTCATCCTATCACACAATAACCTTTTAATATTCCTCTTGTTCTTATACCTAAAGCGTGGGCAATCACCAACTATAGTTCTAATATGTGGATCCACCAACAGAATGTCCCAGTGCTTCCTCACAACATCCTTAATGTCTCCTACATCTTTGGTATAAAACAATGAAAAGGCAGTAGAGGCACTAGCAGTGGTGTCAGAAGCACCTAGTGTGTCCATATTAAGACATAGTTCAGAGAAATAAGGAGCAGCTGCTCCAGATCTTAACTCAGAAATACCCTCATGGCCTTTCATAATGTCATCCGTCTTATATCCCCGAGATGCCAACCTCCTGTCCAGATCTAACAAATCCTGACGAAAACCATGCTCAGTAGGATTGTACCTAGAGGTCCTCATACTCTGTCCCCTAACAATATTGTGGAAGATATAACCAGGATGCATACTATGTCGATGTAAGATAGAGTTCTTGTGACATGGCTTCCTATATACTCCAGTATTAATAGAGCCATCAGATAGCCGCTCAACAAAGATGTCCAAAAAAGGGAGCCTAGTATAAGAAAACTCATAGCTGAATTTAAGGTACTCTGTACAAGCATTCAGGTCCATTATATAGGATTCCAATAGTTCCACTGACCCCTTCCATAACAGGAAGAGGTCATCCACAAAACGCCTATAGAAAGAAACATGAACCAAAAAACTTGGATGGGAAGTCATATAATCCACCTCCCATTCAGCCATGAATAGGTTGGCGTAGCTATTGGCACAAGAAGTGCCCATAGCCACGCCATCCAACTGTAGAAAAAAACTCCTGTTCAAAGCCAAAGATGTTAGTATGTAAAACTATATCCAAAAAAGTTAGCAATACACCAATCTTTTCTTCACTGTATCCTGAATGGCTACAAAGATGTCGCTTGATATAGCCCAAACCTATTTGGTTGGGGATAACAGTGAAAAGAGAGTTCACATCCAAGGTAACAAATAAATAATCTTGACAATCAGGCACATTTCTCAAGTGATCATAAAGATCAACTAAAAACTGCTTGGTGTCCTTCAAAATAAATGGATGAGCATCAACAACAGGTCTCAGAAACTTCTCCAAATATAAAGAGAAGGGCTCGGTCAACCACCCACCACCTGACACAATAGGTCGAAGTGGTGGGTTGATCAAACTCTTGTGGATCTTCGGCAACCCTTTAATAGAGGGCACTAAAGGATGAGGCACCTCCAAAAAAGAATACAGGGAATCATCTATCAGACCCTTATTCAACAAATCCTCCAAAACGAAATAAATCTTCGTACTATAACCAGCTAGGGAGTCATAGGAAACGCGTTCATAAAACTTGTCATCCAACATCACCCTGACCGCATCTAGATAATCACATGTGTCCATCACCACAATTCCTCCTCCCTTATCAGCTGGCCTCAATGTAATGGAATAATCATTCATTAATGTTTTAAGTGCTGCCCTCTCAACATGTGTTAAATTATCCTTCCTCCTTTGTCTAACATTACTCATCCTATAGATATCATCCTCAACCATTTTGCTGAATGCTCCCAATAATGGATGCAAAGGGGGGACAAAAACACTAGGTTTCTTAAAACCACTAGGAATATACCTACCATCACTGTTACTGTCAAACATCAACCTTAGTGATAGATTCCTAACAAAAAGTTTAAAATCACGTAAGGACTCTTCTAAAACACTATATGTGGTGGGGATAAAAGATAGCCCTTTAGCTAAAACAGATTCCTCAGCACTGGAAAGGACCCTAGAGGAAATATTAACAACTAAACATTCCCTTTCCCTTGCCACATCCTCTTCAAATTCATATTCATGGGGGCTTCGGCAGGCAATTTCCTCTTCTGCCTCCCCCTGCTCTGTGATCTCAACCTCCCTTCCCTCTGTTCGAACCTGATAGGAAAAGGGTGGGATTTATCAAATCGTAAAGGTAGCTCACTACCATGGAGTGTGGTAGTTGGAGGCGCCTCAGGTACATTACCCGGTCTCCTCGTCTTACTCCTCATCACTGGATCATTCATGGATGTAACATTACCAGTATCAGAATTACCGCCAATGGGAGCATGAATAACATTCCCATCAGACACCGTAGAAACAACACTAACAACATTAGCGGTGCGGTTCACCGTACCATCAGATCTCATACAATCATTTGCAGGAGTAAAATTTGAACTATCAGTAACAACAACATTCTTATCAGCCCCAGAGTTAATGGCAGAAACAACACCATCACTATGGAGACCAACCTCTCCCATAAGTCCAGAGTTACATGTATTAAATGGTACACTATTCGAACTGTCACTGTCAATAATAACATTACTTGCTTGTCCTTGGTTAAACCGAGGCCAAGTGAAGATGTTGCCACGACGAAAGTCGACAATGTCCCTATGTAATTTTTGTCTCTTCTGTTCCAACAGTCTCCGTTCAAAGTGTCCAACAGAGTCAAGCACCTGGCACAAATAACAGGCAACCACTAGTAAAGAAAAACTCGAAACTAGCTGCTCATGTTTAAACTGTGTGCTGCGCCTAAGTTCATCCTCAAGAGGGGCATAATATTCATTCAATAGCCGCATATAATTGAGGCTTACCTCAATATTTAACTGTTGCCACCGAAATAGCAACTCCGGATGGCTGGTCCCAGTTGTCGGCATCTTCAGAACTCGCAAGCCCTCGGTATTATGCGCCGTTGTATGCATACATCGAAATGCAGCCTCTGCATCTGCATCTTCTTTAGTTTGATGAAATCAGATTCCATCGCTTCCAAGCTAACGAAGTCCCTCCTGGTCTATCGACCGCGTCATCATCCTGCGACCCTTCCGGTTCCTGGTAGAGTGCCAATGGATTAATGCGTTCTCTTAGGCACTCAGAAAACCTCTCAGTGGATAAACCACCAACACCGATGTTCCCAATACCATTGTTGGATCCAGTCGCATTTAAGATTTTGCTTATACAGACGCTACCGCTGGCGTTGCCACCAGCAGTATCCTTAATCACATATGGTAGCTCGATCTGTTCAGCTACAACATCAGCCATGCCCCTGTTCCAATACGAGCAGTAATGCAATAAAATAATTTGTGGATGTAAGGAACAAGGTGAACGCCCAATCCAAGCAGCCAAAAATAAGATAAAAACCAAGCAGAGTATTAGGGCGAAACACAGCTCAAAGAAATAATAAAATAAAAAGTCATTAATCCATTTCATCGACCCTCAATCACCACAGCTAGTCCAAGGAATAGACGTCCAAGATAAAAATCAGTTTTCTTTATTACACACAGGTACCAGAGTTAGCGCTTTCTTTCTCTTTAAAACCTTTTCTAAGGATGAGGAGACTTAGAGTTAAGTAAGTTTGTATCTGATGACTTTTATATCATTTTAACATTATTTCTGACAACAATAGGCTTATTGTATTTATATTTTAAATATATTTTTTAAGTATGTATATATGAATTTGTATTAATAGACCTTGTTGCTAAAGATTTTTATTGATAGAGCTTAATTGGATGTTTTTCCCGCCTTTAGAAGTATTTAAGGCTCATTGTTTTTGTACCTTGTAGTGAGTCTGATGAAACCGAAAGGTGAAAGCGCTAACTCTGGTACCTGTGTGTAATAAAGAAAACTGATTTTTATCTTGGACGTCTATTCCTTGGACTAGCTGTGGTGATTGAGGGTCGATGAGATGGATTAATGACTTTTTATTTTATTATTTCTTTGAGCTGTGTTTCGCCCTAATACTCTGCTTGGTTTTTATCTTATTTTTGGCTGCTTGGATTGGGCGTTCACCTTGTTCCTTACATCCACAAATTATTTTATTGCATTGCTGCTCGTATTGGAACAGGGGCATGGCTGATGTTGTAGCTGAACAGATCGAGCTACCATATGTGATTAAGGATACTGCTGGTGGCAACGCCAGTGGTAGCGTCTGTATAAGCAAAATCTTAAATGCGACTGGATCCAACAATGGTATTGGGAACATCGGTGTTGGTGGTTTATCCACTGAGAGGTTTTCTGAGTGCCTAAGAGAACGCATTAATCCATTGGCACTCTACCAGGAACCGGAAGGGTCGCAGGATGATGACGTTGGGTCGATAGACCAGGAGGGACTTCGCGTTAGCTTGGAAGCGATGGAATCTGATTTCATCAAACTAAAGAAGATGCAGATGCAGAGGCTGCATTTCGATGTATGCATACAACGGCGCATAATACCGAGGGGCTTGCGAGTTCTGAAGATGCCGACAACTGGGACCAGCCATCCGGAGTTGCTATTTCGGTGGCAACAGTTAAATATTGAGGTAAGCCTCAATTATATGCGGCTATTGAATGAATATTATGCCCCTCTTGAGGATGAACTTAGGCGCAGCATACAAGTTAAACATGAGCAGCTAGTTTTGAGTTTTTCTTTACCAGTGGTTGACTGTTATTTGTGCCAGATGCTTGACTCTGTTGGACACTTTGAACGGAGACTGTTGGAACAGAAGAGACAAAAATTACATAGGGACATTGTCGACTTTCGTCGTGGCAACATCTTCACTTGGCCTCGGTTTAACCAAGGACAAGCAAGTAATGTTATTATTGACAGTGACAGTTCGAATAGTGTACCATTTAATGCATGTAACTCTGGACTTATGGGAGAGGTTGGTCTCCATAGTGATGGTGTTGTTTCTGCCATTAACTCTGGGGCTGATAAGAATGTTGTTGTTACTGATAGTTCAAATTTTACTCCTGCAAATGATTGTATGAGATCTGATGGTACGGTGAACCGCACCGCTAATGTTGTTAGTGTTGTTTCTACGGTGTCTGATGGGAATGTTATTCATGCTCCCATTGGCGGTAATTCTGATACTGGTAATGTTACATCCATGAATGATCCAGTGGTGAGGAGTAAGACGAGGAGACCGGGTAATGTACCTGAGGCGCCTCCAACTACCACACTCCATGGTAGTGAGCTACCTTTACGATTTGATAAATCCCACCCTTTTCCTATCAGGTTCGAACAGAGGGAAGGGAGGTTGAGATCACAGAGCAGGGGGAGGCAGAAGAGGAAATTGCCTGCCGAAGCCCCCACGAATATGAATTTGAAGAGGATGTGGCAAGGGAAAGGGACTGTTTAGTTGTTAATATTTCCTCTAGGGTCCTTTCCAGTGCTGAGGAATCTGTTTTAGCTAAAGGGCTATCTTTTATCCCCACCACATATAGTGTTTTAGAAGAGTCCTTACGTGATTTTAAACTTTTTGTTAGGAATCTATCACTAAGGTTGATGTTTGACAGTAACAGTGATGGTAGGTATATTCCTAGTGGTTTTAAGAAACCTAGTGTTTTTGTCCCCCCTTTGCATCCATTATTGGGAGCATTCAGCAAAATGGTTGAGGATGATATCTATAGGATGAGTAATGTTAGACAAAGGAGGAAGGATAATTTAACACATGTTGAGAGGGCAGCACTTAAAACATTAATGAATGATTATTCCATTACATTGAGGCCAGCTGATAAGGGAGGAGGAATTGTGGTGATGGACACGTGTGATTATCTAGATGCGGTCAGGGTGATGTTGGATGACAACAAGTTTTATGAACGCGTTTCCTATGACTCCCTAGCTGGTTATAGTACAAAGATTTATTTCGTTTTGGAGGATTTGTTGAATAAGGGTCTGATAGATGATTCCCTGTATTCTTTTTTGGAGGTGCCTCATCCTTTAGTGCCCTCTATTAAAGGGTTGCCGAAGATCCACAAGAGTTTGATCAACCCACCACTTCGACCTATTGTGTCAGGTGGTGGGTGGTTGACCGAGCCCTTCTCTTTTTATTTGGAGAAGTTTCTGAGACCTGTTGTTGATGCTCATCCATTTATTTTGAAGGACACCAAGCAGTTTTTAGTTGATCTTTATGATCACTTGAGAAATGTGCCTGATTGTCAAGATTATTTATTTGTTACCTTGGATGTGAACTCTCTTTTCACTGTTATCCCCAACCAAATAGGTTTGGGCTATATCAAGCGACATCTTTGTAGCCATTCAGGATACAGTGAAGAAAAGATTGGTGTATTGCTAACTTTTTTGGATATAGTTTTACATACTAACATCTTTGGCTTTGAACAGGAGTTTTTTCTACAGTTGGATGGCGTGGCTATGGGCACTTCTTGTGCCAATAGCTACGCCAACCTATTCATGGCTGAATGGGAGGTGGATTATATGACTTCCCATCCAAGTTTTTTGGTTCATGTTTCTTTCTATAGGCGTTTTGTGGATGACCTCTTCCTGTTATGGAAGGGGTCAGTGGAACTATTGGAATCCTATATAATGGACCTGAATGCTTGTACAGAGTACCTTAAATTCAGCTATGAGTTTTCTTATACTAGGCTCCCTTTTTTGGACATCTTTGTTGAGCAGCTATCTGATGGCTCTATTAATACTGGAGTATATAGGAAGCCATGTCACAAGAACTCTATCTTACATCGACATAGTATGCATCCTGGTTATATCTTCCACAATATTGTTAGGGGACAGAGTATGAGGACCTCTAGGTACAATCCTACTGAGCATGGTTTTCGTCAGGATTTGTTAGATCTGGACAGGAGGTTGGCATCTCGGGGATATAAGACGGATGACATTATGAAAGGCCATGAGGGTATTTCTGAGTTAAGATCTGGAGCAGCTGCTCCGTATTTCTCTGAACTATGTCTTAATATGGACACACTAGGTGCTTCTGATACTACTGCTAGTGCCTCTACTGCCTTCTCACTGTTTTATACCAAAGATGTAGGTGACATTAAGGATGTTGTGAGGAAGCACTGGGACATTCTGTTGGAGGATCCGCATATTAGAACTATAGTTGGTGATTGCCCACGCTTTAGGTATAAGGACAAGAGGAATATTAAAAGGTTATTGTGTGATAGGATGACTAATAGTCCTGTAACCATGTTTCCACATGGAACAATGAAGTGTGGTAAATGCAATTTTTGTGATTTTATTTGTGGGGACTCTGTTTTTATACATCCCACTACTCATATTTCATACCCCTTGAAGGCTAGAGGGGACTGTATGTCCAGAGACCTTGTTTATTTGGCTACGTGCAACATCTGTTTGTCATTTTATGTTGGCAAGACGAACAGATGTTTGAGGGATAGAATGCGAGAGCATATGTATAACATCAGGATTAACAATGGAACCAATGCACTAGCCAAACATGTCATGGATACAGATTGTACTCATACCTTTAGTTTCAGGATTATTGAGACTATTAATGTTACTAGTAGAGGTGGTGATATTTGGGCTATCACTGAGAGTAGAGAGAATGCTTGGATTTTGAAGCTGAGGTCAGATATGACCCCTGGTTTAAATGCTAAGGTCTCCTTGAAACCTTTTTTAAGGATGAGGAGACTTAGAGTTAAGTAAGTTTGTATCGGATGATTTTTATATCACTTTAATATTATTTCTGACAATAATAGGCTTATTGTATTTGTATTTTAAATATAAAGTCTCTTTAAAACCTTTTCTAAGGATGAGGAGACTTAGAGTTAAGTAAGTTTGTATCTGATGACTTTTATATCATTTTAACATTATTTCTGACAACAATAGGCTTATTGTATTTTTATTTTAAATATATTTTTTTTAAGTATGTATATATGAATTTGTATTAATAGACCTTGTTGCTAAAGATTTTTATTGATAGAGCTTAATTGGATGTTTTTCCCGCCTTTAGAAGTATTTAAGGCTCATTGTTTTTGTACCTTGTAGTGAGTCTGATGAAACCAAAAGGTGAAAGCGCTAACTCTGGTACCTGTGTGTAATAAAGAAAACTGATTTTTATCTTGGACGTCTATTCCTTGGACTAGCTGTGGTGATTGAGGGTCGATGAGATGGATTAATGACTTTTTATTTTATTATTTCTTTGAGCTGTGTTTCGCCCTAATACTCTGCTTGGTTTTTATCTTATTTTTGGCTGCTTGGATTGGGCGTTCACCTTGTTCCTTACATCCACAAATTATATTATAACATTGTAATATGTAAATGTTCATTTAGAAACTCAGAATAGCTCAGAGTACAATGGAATATCACAACACAGGTTCATAGATTCATAGGTAGGTACTAGGCTATTTGCCCTAGGGCCTATATAAACCTAGCCAAAAAGGTACCCTGGCTTACGCCACCCAAGAAAATTATTTTCCTGTGCCCCTGTTGAGCAGAGCCACAGAAGTGATCCACAGAAGTCACCCCTGGAGTGAATTTCCTATTTCCAATCCAATCAGCAAGATTTTTCTTGAAGAGTGCTAATGAGGAGCTTTGTTTGATATAGATAGGAAGTTTGTTCCAGAGTAAGGGAAGTCTCTGGGACAGGAATCTATCCCTCCAGCATGTTCTGTTTATTGTGGTGACAAGGTTTAGGTCCCTAGAGCATGTACCTTGAAGGGACTGGAATTTCTTTAAGTGGAGAATTTCCAACAGCTCAGGGTTTGACATAGCTTTGTATGTTAGGCAGAGATTTCCTCTGAGTAGGTGATATGCGATCGAGTAAAGCTGGAGTTTTTTGAGACGGTCTGCATACGGCATCTGTTTGAGGCCAGTAATACTCTTTGTGAGGTATTTCTGTGGCCTTTCCAGTTGTTGTAGATGTCTTGTGAGGTACACACCGAAAGGGGCATTGTACTCTGTAAAGGGTCTAATGATTGACGAGTAGAGGGGAACAATGACTTTTTTTTTCCTGGATGAGAAACCTTTTGTGGTGAAGTGTGCCACGTAAAATGATTTCCTGACTACTGCGGTGATGTGATTATCAAAGGAGAGACTACTGTTTACCTGTGTCCCAAGGTCTGTTATCACACTTTCGGTGTTAAGTAGACTACCACCTATGTGGTAGCTCATGGGCACAGAGCACTATAGAAATGTGAAAGTAATCTGTAAGTAATAAGAAATGGTTGTCCAATCATGTTATATAACATATATATAACATAATCTGTGCAGTAAGGTTAAGGACAACTATGGAAAAATATTAAAAAATACCAACTATCTTTAAGTCGCATGGAATTCATAAGATATATTTCCAAGAAAAGACACAGAAATGTTTTAGACAGCATCGCCATAAGACATATATTAATATAATGTGTCAGTCTGGACTTGGATCCTGATGGAATCTATAAATTTTATAATGAAAACAGCTACAGCGATATAGAATGCCAGAAAATATCGCTCTCTCCCCACACAATAGCACTCTGCTAGTAACCTCAGCAGATGGAAATAATGTAATACTAAATCCACGGCCAAAAAACTCAAAAACAAAATGTTTATTGGCACGGTAACGTTTAGCGCTTTCACTCACAAAATGTGAGCTTCATCAATAACACAAGACAGACACAGCAGGTACACCCACAGAACAAATTTCATAACACAAAACAGACAAAGTGACGGGGAAAAGAACATCACAGCAGGGACACCAACAGAACAAATATCATAAAACAAGACAGACACAGCAGGTACATCTGAAGAACAAACATCATAACACAAGTCAGACACAGCAGGTACACCCATATAACAAATATCATAACACAAGACAGACACAGCAGGTACACCCACAGAACAAATATTTAATCACAAGTCAGATACAGCAGGTACACCTGTAGAACAAATATCATAACACAAGACAGACACAGCAGGTACACCCACAGAACAAATATCATAAAACGACAGACAAGGCAGGTACACCTGTAGAACAAATATCATAACACAAGTCAGACAGAAAAGGTACACCCACAGAACAAATATATAAACACAAGTCAAACACAGCAGGTACACCCACAGAACAAATATCATAACACAAGACAGACACAGCAAGTACACCCATAAAACAAATATCATAACACAAGACAGACACAGCAGGAACACCCACAGAAGAAATGTCATAACACAAAAGTCCCATAGAACCAATATCAAAACAAGAGATAGACAAAGGGAGAGGGAAAAGGACATCACAGCAGGTACACCAACAGAATAAATATAATAACCCAAGACAAACACAGCAGGTACACCCGTAGAAAAAATAGTATAACACAAGACAGACACAGCAGGTATACCCGTAGAACAAATATAATAACTTAAGACAGACAAAGGGAGGGGGAAAAGGACATCACAGCAGGTACTCCAACAGAACAAATATAATAACACAAAACAGACACAACAGGTGCACCCGCAGAACAAATATCACAACACAAGACAGACACAGCAGGTACACACATAGAAGAAATATCATAACACAAGACAGACACAGCAGAAACTCACATAAAACAAATATCATAACACAAGAAAGACACAGCCGGTACACCTGTAAAAAAAAATATCATAACTCAAGACTGACAAAGGGAGGAGGAAAAGGATATGACAGCAGGTAAACAAACAGAACAAATATTATAACGCAAGACAGAGACAGCAGGTAGACCCACAGAACAAATGTTATAACACAAGACAGACACAGCAGGTACACACATAGAACAAATATCATAACACAAGAAAGACACAGCAGGTGCACCCGCAAAACAAATATCAAAACTCAAGACAGACAAAACAAGGAGGAAAAGGACATGACAGCAGGTAAACCCATAGAACAAATACCATAACACAAGACAGACACAGCAGGTACTCCCACAGAACAAATATCATACACAAGACAGACACAGCAGGTACACCCACAGAATAAATATCACAACACAAGACAGACACAGCAGGTACATCAACAGAACAAATATCAAAACTCAAGACAGACAAAACAAGGAGGAAAAGGACATGACAGCAGGTAAACCCATAGAACAAATACCATAACACAAGACAGACACAGCAGGTACTCCCACAGAACAAATATCATACACAAGGCAGACACAGCAGGTACACCCACAGAACAAATATAATAATACAAAACAGACACAGCAGATACACCCTTAGAAAAAATAGTATAACAGAAGACAGACACAGCAGGTACACCCGTAGAACAAATATTATAACACAAGACAGACAAAAGGGAGGAGGAAGAGGACTTGACAGCAGGTACACCCATAGCACAAAGGTTATAACACAAGACAGACACAGCAGGTACACCCGCAGAACAAATATCATAATACAAGACAAACACAGCAGGTACACCCGTAGAACAAATATTATAACACAAGACAGACACTGCAGGTACACCCACATAACATATATAATAAAACAAGACAGACACAGGAGGTACACCCACAGAACAAATATCTAATCACAAGTCAGACACAGCAGGTACACCCACAGAACAAATATCATAACACAAGACAGACACAGCAGTTACACCCATAAAACAAATAGCATAACTCAAGACAGAACCAGCAGGTACCCCAGTACAACATATATTATAACACAAGACCGACACAGCAGGTACACCCACAGAACAAATATCAAAACACAGGACAGACACAACAGGTAAACACATAGAACAAATTTCATAACACAAGAGAGACACAGCAGGCACACCCACTGAACAAGTATAATAACACAAGAAAGACACAGCAGGCAAACCCACAGAACAAATATCATAACACCAGACAGACACAGCAGGTACATCCACCAAATAAATAACATAACACAAGACAGAAAAAGCAGGTACACCCACAGGACAAATGTCATAACACAAGACAGACACAGCAGGTGCACCCTTAGAACAAATATCATAACACAAGATAGACAGCAGGTACACAAGACAGACAAAGGGAGAAGGAAAAGGACATGACAGCAGGTATACCCACAGAACAAATTTCACAACACAAGACAGACACAGCAGTTAGAACCACTGAACAAATATCATAACACAAGACAGACACAGCAGGCACACCCAGAGAACAATTTTCATAACATCGGACTGACCCAGCAGGTACCCCCGTAAAAAAATATCATAACACAAGACAGACACAGCAGGTACATCCATAGAACAAATAGCATAACACAAGACAGACACAGCAGGAACACATACAGAACAAATATCATAACACAAGACAGACATAGCAGGTAACCCCATAGAACAAATATCATAACACAAGACAGACACAGCAGGTACACCCACTGAACAAATATCATAACATAAGACAGACACAGCAGGTACACCCATAGAACAAATACACTAACACAAGACAGACAAAGGGAGGAGGAAAAGGACATGACAGCAGGTGCACCCACAGAACAAATATAATACAAGACAGACTCAGCAGGTAAACCAGTAGAACAAATATCATAACACAAGACAGACACAACAGGTACACCCACAGAACAAATATCAAAACGCAACTCAGACAAAGGGAGGAGGAAAAGGACTTCACAGCAGGTACACAAATATCATAACACAAGACAGACAAAGGGAGAAGGAAAAAGACATGACAGCAGGTACACCCACTGAACCAATATCACAACACAAGACAGAAACAGTAGGTGCACCCACAGAACAAATATCATAACACGAGACATACTCAGCAGGTACACCAGTAGAACAAATATCATAACGCAAGACAGACATAGCAGGTACACCTATAGAGCAAATATCATAACACAAGACAGACACAGCAGGTACACCCATAGAACAAATATCATAACACAAGAAAGACATAGCAGGTACACCCGTAGAACAAATATCATAGCACAAGACAGACAAAGGGAGGAGGAAAAGGACATGATAGCAGGTACAGCCACAGAAGGAATATAATAACACAAGGCAGACACAGCAGGTACACCCACAGAACAAATATCATAACACAAGACAGACACAGCAGGTATACACATAGAACAAATATCATAACACAAGACAGACACAGCAGGTACACACATAGAACAAATTTCATAACACAAGAGAGACACAGCAGGTAAACCCACACAACAAATATCATAACACAAGACAGAAAAAGCAGGTACACCCACAGGACAAATTTCACAACACAAGACAGACACAGCAGTTACACCCACAGAACAAATATCATAACACAAGACAAACACAGCAGGAACACCTACAGAACAAATATCATAACACAAGACAGACACAGCAGGTACACCCAGTGAACAAATATCATAACACAAGACAGACACAGCTGGTACACCAGCAGATCAAATATCATAACAGAAGACAGACAAATGGAGGAGGAAAAGGACATGACAGCAGGTACACCCACAGAACAAATATAATGCAAGACAGACACAGCAGATACACTCTTAGAACAAATATCATAACACAAGAAAGACACAGCAGGTACACCTGTAAAACAAATATCATAACACAAGACAGACACAGCAGGTACACCCACACAACAAATATCGTAACACAAGACAGACACAGCAGGTGCACCCTTAGAACAAATATCATAACACAAGATAGACAGCAGGTACACAAGACAGACAAAGGGAGAAGGAAAAGGACATGACAGCAGGTATACCCACAGAACAAATTTCACAACACAAGACAGACACAGCAGTTAGAACCACTGAACAAATATCATAACACAAGACAGACACAGCAGGCACACCCAGAGAACAATTTTCATAACATCGGACTGACCCAGCAGGTACCCCCGTAAAAAAATATCATAACACAAGACAGACACAGCAGGTACATCCATAGAACAAATAGCATAACACAAGACAGACACAGCAGGAACACATACAGAACAAATATCATAACACAAGACAGACATAGCAGGTAACCCCATAGAACAAATATCATAACACAAGACAGACACAGCAGGTACACCCACTGAACAAATATCATAACATAAGACAGACACAGCAGGTACACCCATAGAACAAATACACTAACACAAGACAGACAAAGGGAGGAGGAAAAGGACATGACAGCAGGTGCACCCACAGAACAAATATAACACAAGACAGACTCAGCAGGTAAACCAGTAGAACAAATATCATAACACAAGACAGACACAACAGGTACACCCACAGAACAAATATCAAAATGCAACTCAGACAAAGGGAGGAGGAAAAGGACTTCACAGCAGGTACACAAATATCATAACACAAGACAGACAAAGGGAGAAGGAAAAAGACATGACAGCAGGTACACCCACTGAACCAATATCACAACACAAGACAGAAACAGTAGGTGCACCCACAGAACAAATATCATAACACGAGACATACTCAGCAGGTACACCAGTAGAACAAATATCATAACGCAAGACAGACATAGCAGGTACACCTATAGAGCAAATATCATAACACAAGACAGACACAGCAGGTACACCCATAGAACAAATATCATAACACAAGAAAGACATAGCAGGTACACCCGTAGAACAAATATCATAGCACAAGACAGACAAAGGGAGGAGGAAAAGGACATGATAGCAGGTACAGCCACAGAAGGAATATAATAACACAAGGCAGACACAGCAGGTACACCCACAGAACAAATATCATAACACAAGACAGACACAGCAGGTATACACATAGAACAAATATCATAACACAAGACAGACACAGCAGGTACACACATAGAACAAATTTCATAACACAAGAGAGACACAGCAGGTAAACCCACACAACAAATATCATAACACAAGACAGAAAAAGCAGGTACACCCACAGGACAAATTTCACAACACAAGACAGACACAGCAGTTACACCCACAGAACAAATATCATAACACAAGACAGACACAGCAGGAACACCTACAGAACAAATATCATAACACAAGACAGACACAGCAGGTACACCCAGTGAACAAATATCATAACACAAGACAGACACAGCTGGTACACCAGCAGATCAAATATCATAACAGAAGACAGACAAATGGAGGAGGAAAAGGACATGACAGCAGGTACACCCACAGAACAAATATAATGCAAGACAGACACAGCAGATACACTCTTAGAACAAATATCATAACACAAGAAAGACACAGCAGGTACACCTGTAAAACAAATATCATAACACAAGACAGACACAGCAGGTACACCCACACAACAAATATCGTAACACAAGACGACACAGCATGTACACCCACAGAACAAATATCATAACACAAGAAAGACACAGCAGGTACACACGTAGAACAAATATCATAACACAAGACAGACAAAGGGAGAAGGAAAACGACATGACAGCAGGTATACCCACAGAACAAATGTCATAACACAAGACAGACACAGCAGGTAGAACCACGGAACAAATATCATAACACAAGTCAAACACAGAAGGTACACACACAGAAGAAATATCACAACACAAGACAGACAGAGCAGGTACTCCCGTAGAGCAAATATCATAGCACAAGACAGACACAGCAGGTATACCGGTAGAACAAATATCATAACACAAGACAGACAATGCAGGTACATCTTTAGAACAAATATCATAACAAAAGACAGACAAAGGGAGGAGGAAAAGGACATGACAGCAGGTACGCCCACAGAGCAAATATCATAACACAAGACAGACACAGTAGGTACACCCACAGAACAAATATCATAACACAAGACAGACACAGGAGGTACACCCACAGAACAAATATCATAACACAAGACAGACACAGCAGGTATACCCAAACAACAAATATCATAACACTGACAGACACAGCAGGTACACCCACAGAACAAATATTAAAACAGAAGACAAACACAGCAGGAAGACCCACAGAAAAAATATCAAAACACAAGACAGACAAAGCAGGTACACCTACAGAACAAATATCATAACACAAGACAGACAAAGCAGGTACAGAGATAGAACAAATTTCATAACACAAGAGAGACACAGCAGGCACACCCACAGAACAAATATAATAACACAAGAAAGACAAAGCAGGTACATCCACAGAACAAATAACATAACACAACACAGAAAAAGCAGGTACACCCACAGAACAAATTTCACAACATAAGACAGACACAGCAGTTACACCCAGAGAACAAATATAACACAAGACAGACACAGCAGGAACACCTATAGAACAAATATCATAACACAAGACAGACACAGCAGGTGTCTGTAACCCTGTAGGACAAATATCATAACACAAGACAGACACAGCAGGTACACCCACTGAACAAATATCAATACACAAGACAGACACAGCTGGTACACCCGTAGAACAAATATAACACAAGACAGGCACAGCAGATACATTCTTAGAACAAATTTCATAACACAAGAAAGACACAGCTGGTACACCTGTAGAACAAATATCATAACACAAGACAGACAAAGGGAGAAGGAAAAGGACATGACAGCAGGTACACTCACAGAACAAATTTCATAACACAAGACAGACAAAGGGAGAAGGAAAAGGACATGACAGCAGGTACACTCACAGAGCAAATATCGTAAGACAAGATGACACAGCATGGACACCCACAGAACAAATATCATAACACAAGACAGACACAGCAGGTACACCCGTAGAACAAATATCATAAGTCAAGACAGACACATCAAGTACACCCATAGAACAAGTATCGTAACAAAAGAAAGACAAAGGGAGAAGGAAAAGGACATGACAGCAGGTACACCCACAGAACAAAATTTCATAACACAAGACAGACACAGAAGGTACAACCACATAACAAATATCATAACACAAGACAGACACAGCAGGTACTCCCACAGAGCAAATATCATAACACAAGACAGACATAGCAGGTACTCCCATAGAGCAAATATCATAGCACAAGAAAGACACAGCAGGTACACCCATAGAATAAATATCATAACACAAGACAGACCATGCAGGTACACGCTTAGAACAAATATCATAACAAAAGACAGACAAAGGGAAGAGGAAAAGGACATGACAGCAGGTACACCCCCAAAACAAATATCATAACACAAGACATTCAAAGCAGGTACACACATAGAACAAATATCATAACACAAGACAGACACAGCAGGTACACCCACAGAACAAATATCAAAATGCAACTCAGACAAAGGGAGGAGGAAAAGGACTTCACAGCAGGTACACCAACATATCAAATATCACAACAAAAGACAGACACAGCAGGTACAACCACAGAACAAATATCATAACACAAGACAGACAAAGGGAGAAGGAAACAGACATGACAGCAGGTACACCCACTGAACCAATATCACAACACAAGACAGAAACAGTAGGTGCACCCACAGAACACATATCATAACACGAGACATACTCAGCAGGTACACCAGTAGAACAAATATCATAACGCAAGACAGACATAGCAGGTACACCAGTAGAACAAATATCATAACGCAAGACAGACATAGCAGGTACACCTATAGAGCAAATATCATAACACAAGACAGACACAGAAGGTACACCCATAGAACAAATATCATAACACAAGAAAGACATAGCAGGTACACCCGTAGAACAAATATCATAGCACAAGACAGACAAAGGGAGGAGGAAAAGGACATGATAGCAGGTACAGCCACAGAATGAATATAATAACACAAGGCAGACACAGCAGGTACACCCACAGAACAAATATCATAACACAAGACAGACACAGCAGGTATACGCATAGAACAAATATCATAACACAAGACAGACACAGCAGGTACAGACATAGAACAAATTTCATAACACAAGAGAGACACAGCAGGTAAACCCACACAACAAATATCATAACACCAGACAGACACAGCAGGTACATCCACAGAACAAATAACGTAACACAAGACAGAAAAAGCAGGTACACCCACAGAACAAATTTCACAACACAAGACAGCCACAGCAGTTACACCCACAGAACAAATATCATAACACAAGACAGACACAGCAGGTACACCCACAGAACAAATTTCATAACACCTCACTGACACAACAGGTACCCCCATAGAAAAAATATCATAACAAAAGACAGAAACAACCAGCTACACTCACAGAACAAATATCATAACACAAGACAGACACAGCAGGAACACCTACAGAACAAATATCATAACACAAGACAGACACAGCAGGTACACCCACTGAACAAATATCATAACACAAGGCAGACACAGCAGGTACACCCACAGAACAAACATCATAACAGAAGACAGACACAGCAGGTACACCTGTAGAACAAATATCATAACTCAAGACAGACACAGAAGGTACACCAGTACGACCAATATCATAACAAAAGACCGACACAGCAGGTACACCCACAGAGCACATATTATAACACAAGACAGACAAGGCATGTACACCCGTAGAAGAAATGTCATAACAGAAGACAGACACAGCAGGTACTCACGTAGAACAAATATCAAAACACAAGACAGACAGAGAAGGAACACTCGTAGAACAAATATCATAACACAAGACAGACAGCAGGTACACCCGTAGAACAAATATCATAACACAAGACAGACAAAGGGAGGAGGAAAAGGGCATGACAGCAGGTATTCCAACAGAACAAATTTCACAACACAAGACAGACACAGCAGTTAGACTCAGTGAACAAATATCATAACTCAAGACAGACACAGCAGGTACACCCACAGAACAAATTTCATAACACCGGACTGACCCAGCAGGTACCCCCATAGAAAAAATATCATAACACAAGACAGACACAGCAGGTACACCCATAGAACAAATAGCATAACACAAGACATACACAGCAGGAACACCTGCAGAATAAATATCATAACACAAGACAGACACAGCAGGTAACCTCGTAGGACAAATATAACACACGACAGACACAGCAGGTACACCCACTGAACAAATATCATAACACAAGACAGATACAGCTGGTACACCCAGAGAACAAATATCATAACACAAGACAGACAAAGGGAGGAGGAAGAGAACATGACAGCAGGTACACCCAAAGAACAAATATAACACAAGACTGACACAGCAGATACACTTTTAGAACAAATATCATAACACAAGAAAGACTCAGTAGGTACACCTTTAGAACAAATATCATAACACAAGACAGACACAGCAGGTACACCAACAGAACAAATATCGTAACACAAGATGACACAGCATGTAAACCCACAGAACAAATATCATAACACAAGACAGACACAGCAGGTACACCTGTCGAACAAATATCATAGCACAAGAGAGACACATCACGTACACCCGTAGAACAAATATCGTAACAGAAGACAGACAAAGGTAGAAGGAAAAGGACATGACAGCGGGTACACAAACAGAACAATTTTTATAACACAAAACAGACACAGCAGGTACAACCACAGAACAAATATCATAACACAAGAAAGACTCAGTAGGTATACCTGTAGAACAGATATCATAACACAAGACAGACACAGCAGGTACACACACAGAACAAATATCATAACACAAGACGACACAGCATGTATACCCACAGAACAAATATCATAACACAAGACAGACACAGCAGGTACACCCGAAGAACAAATATCATAACAAAAGACAGACAAAGGGAGAAGGAAAAGGACATGACAGCAGGTACACGCACAGAACAAATTTCATAACACAAGACAGACACAGCAGGTACAACCACAGAACAAATATCATAACACAAGTCAAACACAGAAGGTACACCCACAGAAGAAATATCACAACACAAGACAGACACAGCAGGTACTCCCGTAGAGCAAATATCATAACACAAGACAGACACAGCAGGTACACCCATAAAACAAATATCATAACATAAGACAGACAATGCAGGTACACCCTTAGAACAAATATCATAACAAAAGACAGACAAAGGGAAGAGGAAAAGGACATGACAGCAGGTACACCCCCAGAACAAATATCACAACAAAAGACAGACACAGCAGGTACAACCACATAACAAATATCATAACACAAGACAGACAAAGGGAGAAGGAAAAAGACATGACAGCAGGTACGCCCACTGAACCAATATCAAAACACAAGACAGACACAGCAGGTACACCCACAGAACAAATATCATAACACAAGACAGACTCAGCAGGTACACCAGTAGAACAAATATCATAACGCAAGACAGACACAGCAGGTATACCTATAGAGCAAATATAACACAAGACAGACACAATAGGTAAACCCATAGAACAAATATCATAACACAAGACAGACATAGCAGGTACACCCATAGAACAAATATCAAAACACAAGACAGACAAAGGGAGGAGGAAAAGGACATGACAGCAGGTACAGCCATAGAACAAATATCATAACACAAGGCAGACACAGCAGGTACACCCACAGAACAAACATCATAACAGAAGACAGACACAGCAGATACACCCGTAGAACAAATATCATAACTCAAGACAGACACAGCAGATACACCAGTACTACAAATATCATAACACAAGACCGACACAGCAGGTACACCCACAAAGCACATATCATAACACAAGACAGACAAGGCATGTGCACCAATAGAACAAATATCATAACAGAAGACAGACACAGCAGGTACACTCGTAGAACAAATATCACAACACAAGACAGACACAGAAGGAACACTCGTAGAACAAATATCATAACACAAGACAGACAGCAGGTTCACCCACAGAACAAATATCATAACACAAGATAGACACAGCAGGTACACCCATAGAACAAATATCATAACACAAGACAGACAAAGGGAGGAGGAAAAGGACATGACAGCAGGTATTCCCACAGAACAAATTTCACAACACAAGACAGACACAGCAGTTAGACCCACTGAACAAATATCATAACACAAGACAGTCAGAGCAGGTACACCCACAGAACAAATCTCATAGCACAGGACTGAACCAGCAGGTACCCCCATAGAAAAAATATCATAACACAAGACAGACACAGCAGGTACACCCATAAAACAAATAGCATAACACAAGACAGACACAGCAGGAACACCTACAGAATAAATATCATAACACAAGACAGACACAGCCGGTAACCCCTTAGGACAAATATCATAACACAAGACAGACACAGCAGGTACACCCACTGAACAAATATCATAACACAAGACAGACACAGCTGGTACACCCGTAGAACAAATATCATAACACAAGACAGACAAAGGGAGGAGGAAGAGGACATGACAGCAGGTACACCCACAGAACAAATATAACACAAGACAGACACAGCAGATACACTCTTAGAACAAATATCATAACACAAGAAAGACTCAGTAGGTACACCTGTAGAACAAATATCATAACACAAGACAGACACAGCAGGTACACCCACAGAACAAATATCATAACACAAGATGACACAGCATGTATACCCACAGAACAAATATCATAACACAAGACAGACACAGCAGGTACACTCGTAGAACAAATATCATAACACAAGACAGACACATCAAGTACACCCGAAGAACAAATATCGTAACAAAAGAAAGACAAAGGGAGAAGGAAAAGACATGACAGCGGTACACAAACAGAACAATTTTATAACACAAAACAGACACAGCATGTACAACCACAGAACAAATATCATAAAACAAGAAAGACTCAGTAGGTATACCTGTAGAACAAATATCATAACACAAGACAGGCACAGCAGGTACACCCACAGAACAAATATCATAACACAAGATGACACAGCATGTATACCCACAGAACAAATATCATAACACAAGACAGACACAGCAGGTACACTCGTAGAACAAATATCAGAACAAAAGACAGATACATCAAGTACACCGAAGAACAAATATCATAACAAAAGACAGACAAAGGGAGAAGGAAAAGGACATGACAGCAGGTACACCTACAGAACAAATTTCATAACACAAGACAGACACAGCAGGTACAACCACAGAACAAATATCATAACACAAGTCAAACACAGATGGTACACCCACAGAAGAAATATCACAACACAAGACAGACACAGCAGGTACTCCCGTGAGAAAATATCATAACACAAGACAGACACAGCACATACACCCATAGAACAAATATCATAACACAAGACAGACAATGCAGGTACACCCTTAGAACAAATATCATAACAAAGGCAGACAAAGGGAAGAGGAAAAACATGACAGCAGGTACACCCCCAGAACAAATATCACAACAAAAGACAGACACAGCAGGTACAACCACAGATCATATATCATAACACAAGACAGACAAAGGGAGAAGGAAAAAGACATGACAGCAGGTACACCCACTGAACCAATATCATAACACAAGACAGACACAGCAGGTACACCCACAGAACAAATATCATAACACAAGACAGACTCAGCAGGTACACCAGTAGAACTAATATCATAACACAAGACAGACACAGCAGGTACACCCATAGAACAAATATCATAACACAAGACAGACATAGCAGGTACACCCATAGAACAAATATCATAACTCAAGACAGACAAATGGAGGAGGAAAAGGACAGGACAGCAGGTACAGCCACAGAACAAATATCATAACACAAGGCAGACACAGCAGGTACACCCACAGAACAAACATCATAACAGAAGACAGACACAGCAGGTCCACCCGTAGAACAAATATCATAACAGAAGACAGACACAGCAGGTACACACGTAGAACAAATATCACAACACAAGACAGACACAGAAGGAACACTCGTAGAACAAATATCATAACACAAGACAGACAGCAGGTACACCCACAGAACAAATATCATAACACAAGATAGACACAGCAGGTACACCCATAGGACAATTATCATAACACAAGACAAACAAAGGGAGGAGGAAAAGAACATGACAGCAGGTATTCCCACAGAGCAAGTTTCACAACACAAGACAGACACAGCAGTTAGACCCACTGAACATATATTATAACACAAGATAGACACAGCAGGTACACCCACAGAACAAATTTCATAACACCGGACTGACCCAGCAGGTACCCCCATAGAAAAAATATCATAACACAAGACAGACACAGCAGTTAGACCCACTGAACATATATTATAACACAAGACAGACACAGCAGGTACCCCCATAGAAAAAATATCATAACACAAGACAGACACAGCAGGTACACCCATAGAAAAAATAGCATAACACAAGACAGACACAGCAGGAACACCTACAAAACAAAATATCATAACACAAGACAGACACAGCAGGTAACCCCATAGGACAAATATCGTAACACATGACAGACACAGCAGGTACACCCACTGAACAAATATCATAACACAAGACAGACACAGCTGGTACACCCGTTGAACAAATATCATAACACAAGACAGACAAAGGGAGGAGGAAGAGGACATGACAGCAGGTACACCCACAAAACAAATATAACACAAGACAGACACAGCAGATACACTCTTAGAACAAATATCATAACACAAGAAGACTCAGAGGTACACCTGTAGAACAAATATCATAACACAAGACAGACACAGCAGGTACACCCACAGAACAAATATCGGAACACAAGACGAAACAGCATGTACACCCACAGAACAAATATCATAACACAAGACAGCCACAGCAGGTACAACCGTAGAACAAATATCATAGCACAAGACAGACACATCACGTGCACCCGAAGAACAAATATCTTAACAAACGACAGACAAAGGGAGAAGGAAAAGGACATGACAGCGGGTACACAAACAGAGCAATTTTTATAACACAAAACAGACACAGCAGGTACAACCACAGAACAAATATCATAACACAAGTCAAACACAGAAGGTACACCCACAGAAGAAATATCACAACACAAGACAGACACAGCAGGTACACCCGTAGAACAAATATCATAACACAAGACAGACAATGGAGGTACACACTTAGAACAAATATCATAACAAAAGACAGACAAAGGGAGGAAGAAAAGGACATGACAGCAGGTACACCCCCAGAACAAATATCATAACTCAAGACATATACAGCAAGTACACCCATAGAACAAATATCATAACACAAGACAGACACAGCAGGTACACCCATAGAACAAATATCAAAATGCAAGACAGACAATGGGTGGAGGAAAAGGACTTCACAGCAGGTACACCAACAGATCAAATATCACAACAAAAGACAGACACAGTAGGTATAACCACAGAACAAATATAACACAAGACAGACAAAGGGAGAAGGAAAAAGACATAACAGCAGGTACACCCACAGAACCAATATCATAACACAAGACAGACACAGCAGGCACACCCACAGAACAAATATCATAACACAAGACAGACAGCAGGTACACCCGTAGAACAAATATCATAACACAAGACAGACAAAGGGAGGAGGAAAAGGGCATGACAGCAGGTATTCCAACAGAACAAATTTCACAACACAAGACAGACACAGCAGTTAGACTCACTGAACAAATATCATAACTCAAGACAGACACAGCAGGTACACCCACAGAACAAATTTCATAACACCGGACTGACCCAGCAGGTACCCCCATAGAAAAAATATCATAACACAAGACAGACACTGCAGGTACACCCATAGAACAAATAGCATAACACAAGACATACACAGCAGGAACACCTGCAGAATAAATATCATAACACAAGACAGACACAGCAGGTAACCTCGTAGGACAAATATAACACACGACAGACACAGCAGGTACACCCACTGAACAAATATCATAACACAAGACAGATACAGCTGGTACACCCAGAGAACAAATATCATAACACAAGACAGACAAAGGGAGGAGGAAGAGAACATGACAGCAGGTACACCCAAAGAACAAATATAACACAAGACTGACACAGCAGATACACTTTTAGAACAAATATCATAACACAAGAAAGACTCAGTAGGTACACCTTTAGAACAAATATCATAACACAAGACAGACACAGCAGGTACACCAACAGAACAAATATCGTAACACAAGATGACACAGCATGTAAACCCACAGAACAAATATCATAACACAAGACAGACACAGCAGGTACACCGTCGAACAAATATCATAGCACAAGAGAGACACATCACGTACACCGAAGAACAAATATCGTAACAGAAGACAGACAAAGGTAGAAGGAAAAGGACATGACAGCGGGTACACAAACAGAACAATTTTATAACACAAAAGACACACAGCAGGTACAACCACAGAACAAATATCATAACACAAGAAAGACTCAGTAGGTATACCTGTAGAACAGATATCATAACACAAGACAGACACAGCAGGTACACACACAGAACAAATATCATAACACAAGACGACACAGCATGTATACCCACAGAACAAATATCATAACACAAGACAGACACAGCAGGTACACCCGAAGAACAAATATCATAACAAAAGACAGACAAAGGGAGAAGGAAAAGGACATGACAGCAGGTACACGCACAGAACAAATTTCATAACACAAGACAGACACAGCAGGTACAACCACAGAACAAATATCATAACACAAGTCAAACACAGAAGGTACACCCACAGAAGAAATATCACAACACAAGACAGACACAGCAGGTACTCCCGTGAGCAAATATCATAACACAAGACAGACACAGCAGGTACACCCATAAAACAAATATCATAACATAAGACAGACAATGCAGGTACACCCTTAGAACAAATATCATAACAAAAGACAGACAAAGGGAAGAGGAAAAGGACATGACAGCAGGTACACCCCCAGAACAAATATCACAACAAAAGACAGACACAGCAGGTACAACCACATAACAAATATCATAACACAAGACAGACAAAGGGAGAAGGAAAAAGACATGACAGCAGGTACGCCCACTGAACCAATATCAAAACACAAGACAGACACAGCAGGTACACCCACAGAACAAATATCATAACACAAGACAGACTCAGCAGGTACACCAGTAGAACAAATATCATAACGCAAGACAGACACAGCAGGTATACCTATAGAGCAAATATAACACAAGACAGACACAATAGATAAACCCATAGAACAAATATCATAACACAAGACAGACATAGCAGGTACACCCATAGAACAAATATCAAAACACAAGACAGACAAAGGGAGGAGGAAAAGGACATGACAGCAGGTACAGCCATAGAACAAATATCATAACACAAGGCAGACACAGCAGGTACACCCACAGAACAAACATCATAACAGAAGACAGACACAGCAGATACACCCGTAGAACAAATATCATAACTCAAGACAGACACAGCAGATACACCAGTACTACAAATATCATAACACAAGACCGACACAGCAGGTACACCCACAAAGCACATATCATAACACAAGACAGACAAGGCATGTGCACCAATAGAACAAATATCATAACAGAAGACAGACACAGCAGGTACACTCGTAGAACAAATATCACAACACAAGACAGACACAGAAGGAACACTCGTAGAACAAATATCATAACACAAGACAGACAGCAGGTTCACCCACAGAACAAATATCATAACACAAGATAGACACAGCAGGTACACCCATAGAACAAATATCATAACACAAGACAGACAAAGGGAGGAGGAAAAGGACATGACAGCAGGTATTCCCACAGAACAAATTTCACAACACAAGACAGACACAGCAGTTAGACCCACTGAACAAATATCATAACACAAGACAGTCAGAGCAGGTACACCCACAGAACAAATCTCATAGCACAGGACTGAACCAGCAGGTACCCCCATAGAAAAAATATCATAACACAAGACAGACACAGCAGGTACACCCATAAAACAAATAGCATAACACAAGACAGACACAGCAGGAACACCTACAGAATAAATATCATAACACAAGACAGACACAGCCGGTAACCCCTTAGGACAAATATCATAACACAAGACAGACACAGCAGGTACACCCACTGAACAAATATCATAACACAAGACATACACAGCTGGTACACCCGTAGAACAAATATCATAACACAAGACAGACAAAGGGAGGAGGAAGAGGACATGACAGCAGGTACACCCACAGAACAAATATAACACAAGACAGACACAGCAGATACACTCTTAGAACAAATATCATAACACAAGAAAGACTCAGTAGGTACACCTGTAGAACAAATATCATAACACAAGACAGACACAGCAGGTACACCCACAGAACAAATATCATAACACAAGATGACACAGCATGTATACCCACAGAACAAATATCATAACACAAGACAGACACAGCAGGTACACTCGTAGAACAAATATCATAACACAAGACAGACACATCAAGTACACCCGAAGAACAAATATCGTAACAAAAGAAAGACAAAGGGAGAAGGAAAAGACATGACAGCGGGTACACAAACAGAACAATTTTTATAACACAAAACAGACACAGCATGTACAACCACAGAACAAATATCATAAAACAAGAAAGACTCAGTAGGTATACCTGTAGAACAAATATCATAACACAAGACAGGCACAGCAGGTACACCCACAGAACAAATATCATAACACAAGATGACACAGCATGTATACCCACAGAACAAATATCATAACACAAGACAGACACAGCAGGTACACTCGTAGAACAAATATCAGAACAAAAGACAGATACATCAAGTACACCCGAAGAACAAATATCATAACAAAAGACAGACAAAGGGAGAAGGAAAAGGACATGACAGCAGGTACACCTACAGAACAAATTTCATAACACAAGACAGACACAGCAGGTACAACCACAGAACAAATATCATAACACAAGTCAAACACAGATGGTACACCCACAGAAGAAATATCACAACACAAGACAGACACAGCAGGTACTCCCGTAGAGAAAATATCATAACACAAGACAGACACAGCACATACACCCATAGAACAAATATCATAACACAAGACAGACAATGCAGGTACACCCTTAGAACAAATATCATAACAAAGGCAGACAAAGGGAAGAGGAAAAAAACATGACAGCAGGTACACCCCCAGAACAAATATCACAACAAAAGACAGACACAGCAGGTACAACCACAGATCATATATCATAACACAAGACAGACAAAGGGAGAAGGAAAAAGACATGACAGCAGGTACACCCACTGAACCAATATCATAACACAAGACAGACACAGCAGGTACACCCACAGAACAAATATCATAACACAAGACAGACTCAGCAGGTACACCAGTAGAACTAATATCATAACGCAAGACAGACACAGCAGGTACACCTATAGAGCAAATATAACACAAGACAGACACAGCAGGTACACCCATAGAACAAATATCATAACACAAGACAGACATAGCAGGTACACCCATAGAACAAATATCATAACTCAAGACAGACAAATGGAGGAGGAAAAGGACAGGACAGCAGGTACAGCCACAGAACAAATATAACACAAGGCAGACACAGCAGGTACACCCACAGAACAAACATCATAACAGAAGACAGACACAGCAGGTCCACCCGTAGAACAAATATCATAACAGAAGACAGACACAGCAGGTACACACGTAGAACAAATATCACAACACAAGACAGACACAGAAGGAACACTCGTAGAACAAATATCATAACACAAGACAGACAGCAGGTACACCCACAGAACAAATATCATAACACAAGATAGACACAGCAGGTACACCCATAGGACAATTATCATAACACAAGACAAACAAAGGGAGGAGGAAAAGAACATGACAGCAGGTATTCCCACAGAGCAAGTTTCACAACACAAGACAGACACAGCAGCTAGACCCACTGAACATATATTATAACACAAGACAGACACAGCAGGTACACCCACAGAACAAATTTCATAACACCGGACTGACCCAGCAGGTACCCCCATAGAAAAAATATCATAACACAAGACAGACACAGCAGTTAGACCCACTGAACATATATTATAACACAAGACAGACACAGCAGGTACCCCCATAGAAAAAATATCATAACACAAGACAGACACAGCAGGTACACCCATAGAAAAAATAGCATAACACAAGACAGACACAGCAGGAACACCTACAAAACAAAATATCATAACACAAGACAGACACAGCAGGTAACCCCATAGGACAAATATCGTAACACATGACAGACACAGCAGGTACACCCACTGAACAAATATCATAACACAAGACAGACACAGCTGGTACACCCGTTGAACAAATATCATAACACAAGACAGACAAAGGGAGGAGGAAGAGGACATGACAGCAGGTACACCCACAAAACAAATATAACACAAGACAGACACAGCAGATACACTCTTAGAACAAATATCATAACACAAGAAGACTCCGTAGGTACACCTGTAGAACAAATATCATAACACAAGACAGACACAGCAGGTACACCCACAGAACAAATATCGGAACACAAGACGAAACAGCATGTACACCCACAGAACAAATATCATAACACAAGACAGCCACAGCAGGTACAACCGTAGAACAAATATCATAGCACAAGACAGACACATCACGTGCACCCGAAGAACAAATATCTGAACAAACGACAGACAAAGGGAGAAGGAAAAGGACATGACAGCGGGTACACAAACAGAGCAATTTTTATAACACAAAACAGACACAGCAGGTACAACCACAGAACAAATATCATAACACAAGTCAAACACAGAAGGTACACCCACAGAAGAAATATCACAACACAAGACAGACACAGCAGGTACACCCGTAGAACAAATATCATAACACAAGACAGACAATGGAGGTACACACTTAGAACAAATATCATAACAAAAGACAGACAAAGGGAGGAAGAAAAGGACATGACAGCAGGTACACCCCCAGAACAAATATCATAACTCAAGACATATACAGCAAGTACACCCATAGAACAAATATCATAACACAAGACAGACACAGCAGGTACACCCATAGAACAAATATCAAAATGCAAGACAGACAATGGGTGGAGGAAAAGGACTTCACAGCAGGTACACCAACAGATCAAATATCACAACAAAAGACAGACACAGTAGGTATAACCACAGAACAAATATAACACAAGACAGACAAAGGGAGAAGGAAAAAGACATAACAGCAGATACACCCACAGAACCAATATCATAACACAAGACAGACACAGCAGGCACACCCACAGAACAATTATCATAACACAAGACAGACTCAGCAGGTACACCAGTAGAACAAATATCATAAAGCAAGACAGATACAGCAGGTACACCTATAGAACAAATATCATAACACAAGACAGACACAGCAGGTACACCCATAGAACAAATATCATAACACCAGACAGACATAGCAGGTACACCCATAGAACAAATATCATAACACAAGACAGACAAAGGGAGGAGGAAAAGGACATGACAGCAGGTACAGCCACAGAATAATTATCATAACACAAGGCAGACACAGCAGTTACACTGACAGAACAAACATCATAACAGAAGACAGACACAGCAGGTACACCCACAGAACAAATGTTATAGCACAAGACAGACACAGCAGGTACACCCACAGAGCAAATATCATAAGACATGACAGACACAGCAGGTACACCCGCATAACAAATATCATAACACAAAACAGACACAGCAGGTACATCCACAGAACAAATGTCATAACACAAGACAGACACAGCAGGTACACCCACAGAGCAAATATCATAACACATGACAGACACAGCAGGTACACCCACATAACAAATATCATAACACAAAACAGACACAGCAGGTACACCCATAGAACAAATATCATAACACAAGACAGACACAACAGGTACACCCGTAGAACAAATATCATAACTGAAGACAGACACAGCAGGTACACGAGTTGAACAAATATCATAACACAAGACAGACATAGCAGGTACACCCACAGAACAAATATAACACAAGACAGACAAGGCAGGTACACCCGTAGAATAAATATCATAACAGAAGACAGACACAGCAGGTACACACGTAGAACAAATATCACAACACAAAACAGACACAGCAGGTACACCCGTAAACAAATATCATAACACAAGACAGACAAAGGGAGTAGGAAAAGGACATGACAGCAGGTACACCCACAGAAGAAATATCATAACACAATACAGACACAGCCGGTACACTCGTAGAACAAATATCATATCACAAGACAGACACAGCAGGTACACCTTAGAACAAGTATCATAACACAAGACAGACACAGCAGGTACACCCATAGAACAAATATCATATCACAAGACAGACACAGCAGGTACACCTTAGAACAAGTATCATAACACAAGACAGACACAGCAGGTACACCAGCAGAACAAATATGATATCACAAGACAGACAAAGGAAAGAAAAAACAGTAAGGACAGGTAAGATACACAGACTGCACACTGCTTAACATGGGCAATGGAAAGTTGTCAAACAAGGTGGTGATGCATACCAGGCATAGTGAAATGCAGAAAAACAGATCTACCAGTGCACTATCATGATATGACATGTCGCAAACTGTGTAGCAGTCAGAACTTGATGTCTATGACCAACGGTAGATGTGTGTTGAAGGGTTATAAAGTAGGATCACAGTACACACTGGATACATATATACGTGTCCAATTAGTCCATCAGCAGTGCAGGTATAAGCCAAGCAACATCACAGATAAGCAAATGCAGGTCTATCAATGGTAGATAACTCCACCCAAGGAAAGAACCAAACCTATGTCCACTCCTTTAAAGTGCTATAGGTGTACACAACCCAAACAAACGTGTAATGGAGTGTGTATATGTTGCACACATATGTCATGTCAAAGGCAACACACAGGTGTAGATGTGCATGTATGTCTGTCAGTGGTATAAATGGAATGTACATGGAATCAATGTTGATACACATACATGCACCAATGACGTTTAATAATATGTTCTAAAATGTAACACCATCGCATAATAAGTATAGTAGGTTGTGCACCTGGATGTGAACAAACTACACGGGGCAACATGCAAATATAATGAGAACAAGGAAATATTGCAAGCATTAGGCAGTAATTTGTGTGCACATGTCCTATATTGTAAAATGCCCATATATGTGGTATGTGTTCATTTTGTCAAATTAATACATGGAGATGGTCAGTAGTTTTAGCAAAGGCAAACATATCTGCAACAATTAATGGTGAAATATGAAGGTGGGAGGGGGTAGGCAACCTGGGCTCACATCAGGGTAAAGCAGGACAATTTAAGTTGACACAATGCAAATGCATGTGTACAGCACACAGAGTGCTGTAGAAGCCAAATAGAAATATATTTAACCAAATGGAAAATGTATATCAAATGCCCAGACCGATTGCTGATGTCCAAAGAACTGGACATGAATAAAACACACATGCACAGTAATGTGCAATTATGTCACATCAACATGCATAGGTAAACAAGCTAAACATTACAAGCATATACACATACAATGTCAAGTAGAGAAATGCAGGTGTATGTCAACCACCCTGCTCATTATGGAGCAGAGGACACTCCTATGAGCATCATTACAGCACATCAGCAGTAACTCAATGAATTCTCACATATCAGAGGTACATTTGTGAGTCAGTATGTATATGACTATGTGCTCACACACATACATTCAGTTAATGTGTACAAGTATTTGCAGAAGGTGTAAACTGATGTCAATATGTAACAAATGTGGAAATGCTGCATACAACAGGCATGGCATAATGTACAGTTAAAGAATGTGTTATTTGTAACAGCATGTATGGATTAATGCTACATTGTTGTTTGAGGCATTCAGAAAAGGAGGACTGCACATAGACAGGATACACCTCTATATGATCACACATGGCATTAGTATTACTAGCCCATGACTCACAACACCACATCTGGACAGTGGGACATCATGGAAACTGCCATCCAAATCACATGTGGGATAACACGTCTGTCTGTTGCACATACCTAATATTGCAAAACACACATCCAAGGCATAGCACACTGTTAGTGATGGAGTATGGATAACATATGTTGTATGTCAGTTGCCCTAGTAAAACACATATTTACAGGCTACCTCTTGTAGCAATAGCTGCAGGTAACTGCCACAATGCATGGACAGTTGGATCTGGGAGGAAAGTACAATGTGATAATGTATGTCATGCACACTTTGAAACTGAAGTAAAGGTGCAGCGGTGCAGCGGTAGTGTTGTCGCCTCACAGCAAGAGGTTCTCCAGTTCAATTCTCGGCTGGAGTGCCTTCTTTGCGGAGTCTGCATGTCTGGCCTGTGTTTGTATGGGTTTCCTCTGGGTGCTTCGGTTTCATCCCATGTTTCAAAGAAATGTGTCTGGAGTGTTTCTCCCCGGGCCTCCACTGAAAATTGGCTTTGTTCCAAATCAGATTTTCCCGGTAAACAAATGTTAAATAAAATAAATAAATAAATAAAATGTCTCATGACAATAACACATAAGCATGACAGATACATGGTATGCATGCGCAAGAGTGCATATACAGTCCAAGCAATGATGTGGCAATCACCGTGTTGGCAGCATTGGCAGCATAGCACAAGGTAGCACACAGACAATACTTACAGACTGGAGGGATCAGACTGATGGGGCTCAGACTCTAGAATGACCTCATGAGCTATTGCCCTGAATGAATCCCGCATAGGCAGTGCCATATCCACAAAGAAGGACCGCATCAAGTCCTTCATCTGTGTTGGGAACACATCGGTCATAACCTCCTGTATCTCCTCCCGATAATCGGCTTGATTCTGATTGTGTCAATGTCTCCTCCAGGGTCCAGGTATGATGGCTCAAGGAGAGATGGGTCCAGGTTCCTTGGTATCATAGTCATCATCATCATCACCATCTTTCTTGGAAAACTGTAGCAGTGGCCTGACATGCACTTGTCATCGTCTGTGGAATGGAGAATGTCCACGGATCCATTTGCTTGTTAACATTAATTGCAAAACACTACATAAAAGAACAGCAAATGTCTATCATGCAGAACAGTCCTGTAAATATCATGGCACAATGTGATTATAGAGGGACTGACACACACATCCATTGTGGACAAATTTACCTATGGCTCTATATAGCCTATTCATAAAAAGGATGTTAGTATTCTTTTTTAAACAGTTCTGTATGCTTAACCCACCCAGGTCATTAGTTTTGTAAGAATGTATAAATACTCCAATCAACAAATTGTACTGTCTGCAATCAATGATTTATATGAGCAGCCACAAAGTGTCATTGTTAAAATGTGCAGAAAGTGATATGACAATATTGTGAACAATAGGCTAGGATGTGATAAACAGCTAAGACAGGCAGCATGATAATGGTTTGAACACACATCAATATAATGAGTACAACAGCAAAATCAATAGCATATGTTCAATCAACACAGCTGGTGACATATGAGAATCTATTATACAGTGGCTATAAAAAGTGTACACACCCCCTGTTAAAATGCCAGGTTTTTGTGATATAAAAAAATGAGACCACAATAAATCATTTCAAAACTTTTCCCACCTTTAATGTGACCTATAACCTGTACAATTCAATTGAAAAACAAACAAAACTGTTAGGGGAAAAATATAAAAAATAAAAAAAAGTACAATAAGCTGGTTGCATAAATGTGCACACCCTTAAGCTAATACTTTGTTGTGTGTGCACACCCTTAAACTCATACTTTGTTGAAGCACTTTTTGCTTTAATTACAGCATTCAGTCTTCTTGGGTACATCCGGCCATCAATTAAAGAGACTCTGATTAACTCCAAATAAAGTTCAGCTGTCCTAGTAGGATTTTCCTGACATTTACTCAGTTGCCTGCTACAGCAAAAGCAATGGTTCACAGAGAGCTTACAAAGCATCAAAGGGATATCATTCTTGAAAGGTATCAGTCAGGAGAAGGTTACAAAAAAAGTTCCACAGCATTGGATATACCATGGAATATAGTGAAGACAGTCATCAAAAAGTGGATAAAATATGGGAGAACAGTGACGTTGCAAAGAACTGGATGTCCCTCCAAAATTGATGAAAAGACAAGACGAAAACTGGTCAGGGAGGCTGCATGGAGACCTACAGCAACACTGAAGGAGCTGCAGGAATTTTTGGCAAGTAGTGGTTGTGTATTACATGTGATAACAATCTCCCATATTCTCCATATGTCTGGCCTATGGGGTAGGGTTGCAAGATGGAAGCCTTTTCTTACACAGAAAAAGAACCAGGCCTGGCTAAAATTTGCAAAACAATACATCTAATCTCCCAAAAGCATGTGGGAAAATGTGTTATGGTCTGATGAGACCAAGGTTGAACTTTTTGGCTACAATTCATAAAGGTACATTTGGTGAAAAAACAACACTTCGCATCACCAGAAGAACACCATCCCCACAGTGAAGCATGGTGGTGGCAGTATCATGCTTTGGGGTTGCTTTTCTTCAGCTGGAACTGGGGCTTTAGTCAAAGTGGAGGGAATTATGAACAGTTCCAAATACCAGTCACTTTTGGCCCAAAACCTTCAGGCATCTGCTAGAAAGCTGAAGATGAAGAGGAATTTCACCTTTCAACATGAAAATAACCCCAAGAATACATCCAAATCAACAAAAGATGGCTTCACCAGAAGAAAATTAAAGTTTTGGAATGGCCCAGCCAGAGCCCAGACCTTAATCCAATAGAAAATCTCTGGGTTGACCTGAAGAGGGCTGTGCACAAGAGATAACCTTGCAATCTGACAGATTTGGAGCACTTTTGCAAGGAAGAGTGGGCAAATATTGCTAAGTCAAGATGTGCCATACTGATAGATTCCTATCAAAGAAGACTGAATGCTGTAATTAAATCAAAAGGTGCTTCAACAAAGTACTAGTTTAAGGGTATGCACACATATGCAAACAGCTTATTGTATGTTTTTTTTTTTTTTTTTTTTTTTTTTTTTATATTTTTTTCCCCTAACAGATTTGTTTGCTTGCCAATTGAATTGTACAGATTAAAGGTCACATTAAAGGTAGGAAAGTTTTGAAATGATTTATTATGGTCTCATTTTTTATATCACAAAAACCTGGTATTTTAACAGGAGTGTGTACACTTTTTATATGCACTGTAGCTGTTACTAACAGTATTGTACGTGTACAACTGTATGCGTTATGTACCAAAAGTATTAGCAATCAGAAGCCTTCAAGATTAAAACATTGGGAATATACCTGCTGATAATGAACTGCTGCAATCAAATGTGTATCTGCTTGTCAGCAACCCTAGGCTATAACTGTGTTGCTACAAAAACACCCGAGGATTTGGAAACAGATGCAATACCAGCATTGAACTGCAGGATGTGCTGAATATGATCTGCTGCAATCAAATGTCTATCAGCTCAGGCGTCTGTAAACTTAGACTATAAATGTGCTTCTACAAAATGCCCGTGGTGTTGGAAGCAGATGTAATGCCACTATCAAACTCTAGAGCACATGCAATAGCAGCATTGACCGGCAGCATTGACCGGCTCGGCTAGTGCATGACTCACTGCAAGGAAATACAGTATGTAAATAAGACATCAGTTTCAGTCTGTGACGATTTTAGTTGATCCCAGATGTTGTAGTTTAAACGCAGAATCATCTGACGAAGTCCAGTAGTGATGAAAACTCTGAGTGAGAAGGCGTTCATTGTCTATTTTTTTGCGTGGCTTACTGTGTTTTACTGTGGATTAAAACGTTCAAAACCAATTTTGGAAGGGGTTCCTTGCTTCACTTTCAGTTCCAGTTTTTGGTTGGTTGGTGATTCGTGGTGGTTGGCAGACACCGGTTTGGCGTATTACTTTTGAATACTTAGTAATTCTGTACAATATTTCAAATTCTATATTTTTTTATTATTTTTTTGACTTAGGACGGGTTTAAGTTTGCTATTTCTACTACCATTATCTGATCTGATCAATATACAGTGATTAATTAGATATGTCTTCCACACACAGAAGTTTCTTATACTGTTTTATTGTGACAAATACAGGCATGTAAACAGGGTTAGATGCATTTCTTTTCATATGACAAGGAAAATAATTTACATACCTTCCTCCCTGCACTGTTCCTCAAACCTGTGCATCTGCTCAATGAACATGCCTCTGTTCCTATTGTGATCCTCCTTGCCTGAAATCAGAAAATAGAATATATGAATAATGTATTCCTTAAATAACAGTGATATGCATTTCTCAACACAGTTTCCAGACAATTATTTCTGAAGAACATTAAATAATCACAATAAGTATTAATATCCTTGAACCTAGATTGGAGAACATGAGATTCAAACCTCTAATCATAATTGACATACAAACTCTAATCTAAAGAGCTACTTCTCTAACTACCACATTTGACTGAAAATATGTTTTGAATACAGCAAAAAATACTTTATTTTATGACATCTGGCTGGGGGTCTACTAATAAGGATCATGACTTAGGATTTCAAAGTATGAATATGTGCTGGTCATGTAGCAAATCAGTTTGAAAATTACATTCATGTCATCACCATGTTCAGAAGCATTAACAGTAATGGAGGTAACTTAAAGCAACAACATTTTCAGATATGTGTGCACCCTCTCTGGATTTGAGCACACAGCATGTGAAAATGTGGATATGCAGGCCTGCTGACCTAACAGCCAGCACATGTTATTTCTAAATAAACAGGTACTGCTCTCCAAACACTATTCGCGTTGATGTTATCAGAGCATTACGGATTATGGTCATATTTGTAGGACTTTGAAGACTGACTCAGTTATTCATAACCGTGAATAGCATAAACATTAATATCAGGTATTGGAATGTGGTTAAAAATGCCATGGGTGAATTAAACCAAGATAACAGTTACAGATATATGCTTCCCCTATGTAGATTTGGTTTTGGAACCCACAGCATGCCAAAATTTAGACATGCTGGCTGTTTGACCTACAGGCCACAATAACATTCAGCAAAAGTTTCATTTTAGAAAACAGGTACTGCAAGTGTTTATTAGAAGTCCTGTGGAGAATGGATAAATACTGAAACTGCAAACAATTATTGAACATTTTATTGTAATGAAATAACAGCTAGCAACACATAAATGAAAACATATGTGTAAGCTTAAATAAATGTGCCTGTGTATTTTCATAGGGGCGTGTGATTTAATGAAGTTATGTATGTGTTTTTATTCCAACGTATAATGGTACAGTAGGTGATACTATAGTAGTATAATGGAGAACTACAACATGCACAGTCATCTGCGGCCCAGGCGCTATAGGCATTAGTGATGCATGAGGACAGTGGCTATGTGAAATTATGTAGTTAAATGTAAAACATATGTACATCTACAAAGGTCATAATTATCAATATTATACACGTTATTAAACAAGTTAACCACATAAGAATTGAACCCACAGTTAATAAGGCAGTATTTACCAAGTTCACGTAATTATCCCCATGAGCTGGTTGTCAAAGCAGCAATTAAATGGTTAGAAAAACATCTATCTGATAAATATGTGTATATGTATATATATATATATATATATATATATATCTATCTCTATAACTATATCTATAGCTATATATATATATATATATATATATATATATATATATATATATATATATATATATATGTATATGGGATGGGACAGAAAAAAATCTGTAAAATCCATAGCATTGCTCTGGTATGCATAGAATATTGACACCTACAGTAGAGATCTATGGGCTTCCTCTGCACCCCAATGACCCTCCTTTGAAACCCCTCTGTATCCCTCCAGTGCAGGTCATCATAGCTAATTTGAACTGGCACTCCAGTATGGCAGATCACCATCCTCCATTGATGCTCCCTTGCGATCTGGTTCCATACATCTATCATGGCAAAGTACCTGGGTCTGGCTGTCATCCTCTGCTCCAATCCAGCGTACACAGTCAACATTTTGGTGATCTCCTCGTCAGTCCATTTGGGTGCACAGACATGTCTCAGCCTCCTTGAAGTAGCTATCATGATCCTCACATTGAAGAAGACTGGAAAATAGAAACATAGAGTAATGCTCACTGAGGTTAGCAATAGTCTGATCAGTATATGTATCAAAATCATTATTTGAAAGTGGCACTGATGTTATGTTATCAGATCATTGGAAGATAATGGGCATGTGCCACACGTGGTACTGTTTATTGGTACCTATTTGGTGTTTATGCAGTATGCCTAGTTATTTCAGAGCATGAAGCCAATTTGCATGGAAGTGCATGGGATTCCAAAAACTTGAATTTTAATGAACCTCATTAATTATCTATGTAGCAAATGGTGCTTAAAGGTGGGGGTACATTAGGTGCCCTTCATTCTGTGATTAAGGAGTGAGCGGTACAGTGACAATTGGTAGCATTTCTGCATTGGTGATTAGCAAATATCTTCAAGTCAGTCATTTTACAAAGTACCTGTTACTCAAAATATTATCTTTAACAGAAGTTGGTATAAGTTACTGGAGTGATGTTGTTTTGAACTTTATTCATACAGGTGTTGCTCTTTTCAATAACTAATTTCAGTCTCATATGCAGTTCTGCTGTGGCGACCCCTAACGGGAACAGCCGAAAGATGATGATGCAGTTGCATGGACAGGCTTATATTGCATATGTTAACAGTATATGACGGCTGATTTACAGATCATTTGCAGTTCTTACTGGTAATTCCTTGCACTCTGTGGTGTAACTACAGAAACCTACAGATTCTGACACTATCTGTATCTCGTATATGATGGTGGTATCATGAATATTTGTTAATTCATGTTTCTTAACAAAACTGTTAAAAAATGTGCTGTTGCTATTATGAATATTTCTTCAATGATGCTTTTTAAAATAGGTGTTCTCATTACTGGCCCAATAAACTACTGATCTGTACTATCTGTGGCCTGTCTATGGATCGTGAGGTTTTCCGTCACTTTCCGTAAGTTGTCCACTTGTTACTTGCTGTAGTATTCTGATGTGGTTATAAGGCCAACATATGTGAGGAATACATTTCTTAAGACAGGGCAGACTCCTGTGGCATGTTGCTGTTATCTTTGGACCTCCCTTTAACATATATGTATTGTCGGGGATTCTAATCTTATGCATGATCTGTAAAGATATTTCAAGTTATGTTGATTTTACTAATGTTATGTATGAAGGCATTATTGTTACTTTTTATATATCACATTAGTATTTATCACAGACAGTGGTATACAGACCTTTGCACTGCACAGGAATGCATACTGTTTATGCTGACATATGCTGTTCACAGAATCAAATGTATAAATGGGCTCACATAGGAATATTATCATGTGATTATCACTATCTTTCAGATTATCAACCATCCTAAGGGTGACAACTCCCCCAGGAAAATTACATCATAATTGATGCTCCTGACATCATGGATGGAAACTTCTAGGCTGTTCAGGTGATATGGTTTGGAGAAACGAAATCTGACCGGACCTCACCAACATGATCAGTGCAGGTGGAGGTCACAACCAATCTCGTGAAGCCTGTAGACGATGCTTGTGCATAATCTTTCATTTAGCCAGCAGAGTAACATATTATGAGACATTAAAGGATGCCTCCAGTGGTGGACCACCATTGACCCTCCTGATGACATCACAATATTTCTGACCTTACTGCATATAACAAGAGGGGAGTAATGCATTTCTGGTGGTGGTATTGAAGCTGGGGTTCAAGCCTGAACATGCATGTCTTTCTTTCCATTAAATGGCTATGTATTGACACAATCACTGCATGTTGGTGTAGCATGCGTATTCATATGGTGTGGCATGCATATTCATATGGTGTGGCATGCATATTCATATGGTGTAGCATGCGTATTCATAAATCTTTGTTTTTGACTTACAGCAGCAGAGTTGACCCTTGAACACACGTCCACACAGGGTGAAGTCTAATGGCATGTACTGATACAAATGATTTATCGAAAGAGCAGTCAAAACATTTGTAATGCTGTTTGCATTAATATTCACAGGTCCATCTAGTTTGGGACTAAACCAGGGATTGGCAGGTGAATGTCTCCATAATGTTACTGTGGCCACTACCTTGTTACTGTCTCAGCCTCACTTTATGGCACTGCTGTTTACTATCATATTGTTATTTCCCTAACATTGTACACTACAGGTACATTCAGTGCGGGCCCAAGCCATGCAGGATCAAGTGCAGATAGACCAGGTATGTTACAGTAAAATTGCAATAGCTTACAACAATGACTAGCACACCTGTGATACCTGCCATTTATGTCAATATTTGTCACACAGGCCCATCTGGTGTACAGCTGCAACGTCCATCACATAAGTATTTGCAGCTCATGTTACTGTGTTGTATATGTGATGCTGTCTGTATTCTTTTTACTGAATGCATGGCTGTGTTGTCTTTCTCTTTATTTTCCCACACAAGATCCACAGTACAACCCACAACTTCTTCACAGCAGGAGTCTATCAGTGGTATGATGTTGGAATACATTAATTTGAGAGACCTAACTTGCCTCAAACGGGTAAAACACTGAGCTCAAATGTCAAATTTCTCAGTGGCGAACAGTCGGAATGTCGTACAAAACACTGAATGCAACATTTCCAACAGCTCTACCACCTAAACAAGTGCTACCATGGGTCAAGAAGAGGGGGATATTTGGCATTTCGCATAAATAGAGTTCGCAATTATGAGAATTTGCCATACTGCTTTCGAACATTTTCCGATCGGCCATCCACCGGCCGATCAAATGAATGTATACCATGATGTTAACTATATTTCATACCTGTCATTGCAGTTAATTCTGCAGCTGTCCTCCATTAATACTGTGTCCCTCTCCCCATTCCTAGGACAGTCTGCATCAATGTCATTGAGTACACGAGTGGTATGTGTATGTTACCTTCTGTATGTTTTACCTATGTTCACCTGGTTACTAATGTCAATGACATGATGCCTAAGGCTGTTTTTCCCTACACCAGTTAAAGTTCATCCTTAATTAAAAATGAAAATAACTCTAACACAATCCAAAGACTGGCTTCACACACAAGGAACTCCAGACTGATCCAACTCACTTCCACTTTATTCAAATAAAATAAAATATTATTAATCACTTTTGTCCTGCCATATAGGACTTCTTCAGAATGTGACATCCACAGTCCCTCCTCTCTCATTTTATTTGTATTCCCACCCAATCACAACAACACTTCTAGTAGGACTAGTTAAAAGTTTTTAAAAAGTAAAAAGTTCTGAAAAAGGAAAAAACACATCTTCTTCTTGTACTTAAATACAATAATATAAAACTTAAAACTTTAAGCAAATTGGATCAGTCTGGAGTTCCTTGCATGTTAAGCCAGTCTTTGGATTGTGTTATAGTGAAGTTCATCCTTCTTTAACAGCATCGTCTTCCCATGAGGTTTTGTCTGGTGTGTGTTTTTTTTTGTATTCGTCACATATGTCATGTATTTTGGCCTTGTAACCAAATTATATACTTCATTTATGTAGATTCCATGAAACCTGCATACAGCAGACTTAGGTTCATAGGTTCCTAGGTGTCTACTAGGCTAATGACCACAAGGGCCTTTTTAAGCCTAGCCATGTATCCCAAATCTAGGACGAGTTCTGATACCCTTGATAAGTGTAAACATGGGCCTGGGAGATGAACCATTTACAGGTTACCTGTTTGCATCAGAGAAATAGGTGCCAAACCAGGGATGAATTTCCAGTTTCCCATCCAATTGTCCAAGATGCACTTGAATTGGATTAGGGAGGAACTCTGCTTCACATGTATGGGAAGCCTGTTCCATAGATGGGGTAATCTCTGGGATATATACCTATCTCTCCAGCAGGTCCTTTTTATATCACAGGCAAGGTTTAAGTCTTTAGAACAGGTAAGTCTGGTACTGTTTGTTTTGTGGATATGCAGGAGGTCCATCAGAATAGGGTCTGTCAATGCCCTGTATGCCAGGCATAGGTCTCCCCTCAAAAGCCTGTAGGAGACAGAATACAGGGATAGGGCCTTGAAATGTTCTGCATAGGACATATTACTTACACCCTGTATTCTTTTAGTGAGGAACCTCTCTGGACATTCCAGTTGTTGGATATGCTTGGTTAGGTACATACCAAAGGGGGCATTGTACTCAATGATAGGTTTGATGAATGCTGAATACAGTGGAACAATGACTTCCTTGGACTTAGATGCCATACCTTTGTTTATAAGTTACCCAGTATAGAATGATTTCCTCACCACTGTAGACACGTGATGGTCAAAGGCTAGATTACTATCTATGTGTGTCCCTAAGTCCCTGACTACTGGGTCAACTCTAAGGGGTGTGTTGTTAATATGATAGTTACCAGGGATGGATGACTTCCCAAAGGATACTATTATGCATTTCTTGGCATTTAGTTTTAGTCCATGACTCTGACACCAGTTGTTTGTCTGTGTCAGCCTCTCCTGGAGAACATTTGTGTCAGTGTGAGATTCAGTGACTGCTCCTAATTCGCAATCATCTGCAAATGTTGTCATCCAGAGACCATTGACATTGGCCTTGACTTCTGAGAAGTAATTGCCAAAAAGGAGCAGTCCAAGGACTGATCCCTGAGGGACTTCACTTGTGACTGGCCTCTTTGTAGAGGTAGACTCCCCAATTCTAACTTCCTGGGTCCTGTCTGTGAGCCATTTGGCTATCCACTGCATGACATATGGGTTTGTAACAAACCTCTTGAGTTTGTCAACAATGCCTGAGTGAGGTATTGTGTCAAATGCTTTGGCCAGGTCGAGGTAGGCAGTGTGAACGATTTTGCCCTCATCCATTGCTTTGTTGACCTTCTCAACATCTCAACATCATGGTAACACACCATCCATCACCTCTGTGAGTAACCAGGGTAACATGTGCCTGTACATGGTCATGGCACAGCAGACCATTGTGTGAGACTTCAGCAAGGTTGCCCTTAACTGTGTTAGAGTTTGTCCAATAGTGTAGTACACATAGCTGGGAAATATTATTGAATGAACCACTTTACTGTGCTATGTGTCTTCTGATATTCAAGTTTCTGCATTATGTACTGCGTCAGGTTATTATATTGTAGAGATATGTATTCCATACAGTGATACAACAATTTTACTGTGTATGTATACATGTGTCAGCTGTGCCCTGAGTTGATGATCCCTGATGTGACACATTTGCATATTTTTGTATTGTAATATGTTATGATTATGTTGTTATGTCTGATGCTCAGTGTGTACATTGTGTAGGTACTTGCCATTAGATGTAATCTGCGTTGCTCTGGTGGAACAACAACTGAACATCGATGTTCAATCTGTGTACTCATGTACATGTGGCTTGTTATGACTCAATGATGTGGGTCAGACACTGCCATGTTGTCTGGGCCTGCACATGTGGTCACACCTTACGTTACCTACACCTTTGTCTTCTGGCCCCTGCATCCTTCAGCTCCTCCTCTGATACATTTGGGATTTCATCTTCAGATATCTAGGGTTCTTTGAGAAGTGTACCCAGGCCTGCAGCTGGAAGACCACCATGTGCTCTGGTAAGCATGTTGGTAGCGTGGAACATACTATTATCATCTGTGCTGCCTTTTCAGGTGTGTATTGCAGTGCACCCCCTGAATGTGTCCAGACATCTGAACCTAGCCTTCAGTACAACAAAAACATGCTCAGTGATGTTTTTGGTTGTTGCATGTGCTGTATTGCAGGCCTCCTGTACAGGGTTGGATGGTTCGTGGTACAGGGTCATTAGCCAAGGCTCAAGTGGATAACGATAGTCACCTGTTGTGGGGAATAAAAACTCTTTTGGTCAGAATGGATATTATTGTCAGGGTTATCTTTAACTTGTGTCCTAGCAATGTTCCTGTACTTACCAAGTAACAGTCCCTCAGCTATTTCACCATGCTGGAATGCAGCCCTCAGTTCAATTGTCCTCCAAATGCTGTCATCACTGAAACTTCCAGGGTGTGTTGCCATGATGTTTGTTATACTGGTTATCTGTTACACACACAACTTGGCAGTTGTTGGATGACCAGCCCTTCCTGTTTATTTATCGGTCTGCTTCAGGATGTACTGGTGTCTTGATAAGTATGTGTGTGAGTGCAATCTATTGCACCGAGTACATAGGGAAAGTTTGTGATGCTGTAAAACTGGTGCATTACTGTTGTCCGCTCCATGCGAGCGGATGGAAAATGTATGTAGTTATCTACCTTGCTGCATGTTGCTTCCAGGAATTTTGCCAGGATATAACTGGCAGCTGTCTATAATACTCCCACATCATCCCCATGTGTATATAGAATGTCTCAGATGCAAGTACATCCAGGCTAAGACATAGTTTGGTTTCAAGGGGGATTTCTTTGCAGGGTCTGCACAGACATGTGTGGAGCAGACATGTTGCAGGCAGCCTGCACCAGTTGCCTGTCTAACCAGTATCTGTCGATTATTTATTGGTCTAACAACCGGTTTAGTTGCAGCCTTGCTCTGACTCTAGCTGGCTGTCTTCTAGGGCACACAGCCAAATGTATGGCTTATATCACTGCAGCCTGTTGCAGTACATTAATGGCAGGTTGTATTTTTATGTATTTTTTATGTTTTACTATGGATTTCAACATAATCCTTAGTATTCGCTGAAATTCCTTGATGTCCGTGAAGTGTATGCTGAAGATATCAGAAATGAAGTTGGTATGGCTGTTTGTCATATTTAAGTTGCGTTGTGTGTGCATGATGTGTTTTGGAATCATACCGGCATGAGTGGAATCCCTAATTATCCCATGCTGCATAACCAAAAAAGTGATTACAAAGCTTGTTTATTTCCCTGATATCAGAGCATAGCTATGGTGATCCATGCACTGCAAGAGTATGATTTATCCTGGTATTGTGATTATGAACCCCCTACTTGACATTTCTCCCTGTACACAAGAAGATGGGGCTTGACATGAGGCTTACACAGACTGACCCTCGCCAATAGGCCCCTAAAGGGTGAAGAAATATACTAGGCCTGATTGTGAGCAAGCAACATTGAACACATTGCATTCAGGAATGACTTCATGTGGTGTTCAGTTAGTCAAGTGAAACAATTAAACAGAAGCTGCAGCTTAAACATGCAGTCATTTCAAATAAGCCAGAAAATGTTTTTCATGACTATGAAAGTCATCTGCAAGTTTTTTTGATATATTAGAAATACATTTGCATTGCAAAAATGCCATTAGTCAGTCACTGTGATTATATGCACGGCAGTAAAATAATGAGCAATTCCTTGTACCACACTGCATATTTAGTTCAGGCATGCCAGGGAACTTTCAGCTGTGAAATGCTGTTTATGAGCTTCTTTTCAGTAACAGAAACCCCAGCATAATATTAGGTTCTGCAGCAAGCTGGAAACATGTTAATATATGTGTAACCCCTAATGTTAAAGAAAGATATAGTGATAAAGGAGTTTATGGAATTGTCTAGCAATTTATAAAACATTTGTGATTACAAGTTTCGCTCTCCAAATTGTCTCTCAGAAGACAGTCTATGTGTCATTGTAGACAACACCACCATCTAGTGGCTCTCTGATAGCTTTGCTTTCAGTGTCTTTATTGGCTGAAGAGAAGTGATTTTAACTCATTTGATATATTCCAAAATATTTTTAAACTTTTAAAATACTGCAAATTATTTGTTTCAGTTTTTCAGTATTAGGCAGTACTGGAAGTTAACAAATTCTTTACAAAAAAGAACCTGCAGCTGGTATTTTATCGCAATCAAAAATAAATCCTCTGATTAGGTGTAAAACTATCATGAATTTATGTTTGCAAGCACTTTTTTCCTTTACTGTACTACTCACAGAGCAGTTGGCTGGCTGTTTGAATAGTTTTTTTGTTTGTTTAATGTTATTTTTCTTACTCTTACCCTTGCAGTTTCTCACTCCATCATTATAAATATTAATCATATTAATGGGTGACGCAGTGGTTAACATTGTCACCTCACAGCAAGAAGTTCTACAGTTCGATTCTCAGCTGGGGTGCCTTCTGCGTGGAGTCTGCATGTTCTCACTGCATTCACCTGTGTTCCCTCTGGGTGTTCCAGTTTCCTTCTATATTCCAAAGACGTGCATCTGGAGCGTTTCTCCCCAGGCCTCTGCTGAAAATGGGCACTGTCCCATTTGGAATTTTGTAGTAAACAAATATTAAATAAATAATAATACTAATTAGAAATACTGGGTCTAGGGATATAAACCTCTTCTGCAACATCAACAGAACATACTGTAGGGAAAGGTATACCTTGCAGAGGATACAACTGTTCTGGAACACACAATCCATCCACATAAAACAAAGCTCATCCCTGTCCCTATTCAAGTGCAACTTGGATCTATGGATGGGAAACAGAAAATTACCCCAGGACTGTCAACTTCACTACTAATCAACACAGGCAGCTCCTAAATGCTTTATCCCATGCATATGCCCTCTAAAAGTATCTATGGTATGATGCCAGTTATTCTCATTGGGGTCATTTATAATTATCGACCATGGAATGGGTTAGGCCAGTATCTAACCAAATGGGATAGGTTCATTTCAGCACAAAAAGGATATTGGCTAGGCTTAAAATGGCTCTCAAGGGAAGCTAGCCTAGTACTTACCTATGAACCTATCAGATATGGACACAAATGTCTAGAAGGTGTCAAGTGTGTTAAAAGGACAGAAACCTCACTTAAAAGGAAGATTATGTTGAAACTAGTTATGGTGAAATATATATTCATCGTTTTACATTTTTTTTTTAATTTTCCAAATGTTTTGGGTTTCTAATACAATTATTGGAATGGGCCTCATCACAAATTCATGATATAATTTGGGTTCATGAGATTAGTAATGCTTCAGTCTTGCAATGTGCCCAGAATTGCCTCCTTCTGCAGTTTATATTGGGTTACATGTTCATAGGTTCATAGGTAGGTACTAGGCGATCGGCCCAAGGGCCTAAGAAAGCCTAGCCAACGAGGTTCCCTGGCTTACGCCACCCAAGAAAGTTATTTTCCTGAGAAGTGCCACAAATGTGATCCACGGGGTGTATTTCCTATTTCCCATCCACTCAACAAGATTTTTCTTGAAGAGTGCTAATGAGAAGCTTTGCTTGACATAGATGGGTAGCTTGATCCAGAGTATGGGAAGTCTCTGGGACAGGAATCTATCCATCCAGCATGTCCTGTTTATTGTGGTGACAAGGTTTAGGTCCCTAGAGTGTGTAGCTCGAAGGGACTGGGATTTCTTTAGGTGTAGCATGTCCAACAGCTCTGGGTTTGACATAGCTTTATATGTTAGGCAGAGATCACCTTGGAGTAAGCGAAATGCTACAGAGTAAAGCTGGAGTTTTTTGAGACAGTCAGTGTAGGGCATCTGTTTGAGGCCAGTAATCCTCTTTGTGAGGTACTTCTGTGGCTTTTCCAGCTGCTGCAGATGTCTTGGGAGGTACATTCCAAAAGGGGTGTTGTACTCTATAATGGGTCTAATGAGTGTTGAGTAGAGGGAAACCATTACCTCTTTTTTCCTGGATGAGAACCCTTTTGTGATGAGATGTGCCACGTAGAAGGATTTCCTCATTACTGTGGTGATGTGATTATCAAAGGAAAGACTACTATCCACCTGGGTCCCAAGGTCTCTTATCACACATTTGGTGTTAAGTAGACTGCTGCCTATGTGGTAGTTCATTGGTACAGAGTTTTTACCAAAGGGGATGACAATGCACTTTTTGGCATTGAGCTTGAGGCCATGGCTCTGACACCAGGCATCTGTCTCAGTCAGGCCCTTCTGTAGGATGTCCACATCATCTGGGGACTCGACTATGGCTCCTAGTTTGCAGTCATCTGTGAACTTCATTAGCTAAAGGCCTTCTGTGTTAGCCTGTACTTTAGAGATGTAGATACCAAACAGGAGAGGTGAGGTCCCAGGATTGAACCCTGTGGTACTCCACTTGTCACTGGTTTAAAGTCAGATTTGGAGTCTACAACTTTTACAGTGGTGGTTCTGTCAGTGAGCCAGTTGGCAACCCATCTTGTGACATAGGGATTTATACCTAGTTTTGTGAGTTTAGCTATAATTCCAAAATGGGGGATGGTGTTGAAAGCCTTGGCGAGGTCAAGATAGGCTGAGTGAACCACCTTACCCTCATCTACGGCTTTGGTGACTGCCTCAAAGAAGTAAATCAGGTTCAGGAGGCATGATCTGCCTTTCACAACCTGAACTGTGTGGGGTCAAGAGTTTGGAGGTTACCAATGTCTTTTTTATGAGTTCCATGATGATACGTTCCATGGTCTTACAGACCAGGCTCGCCAGGCTAATAGGGTGATAGTTCCTGGGATCAGTGGTGGATCCCCTTTGTGGAGTGGGGATAACTTTTGTTGTGTGCCATTCAGTGGGCACAAAGCCTGACATGAGGCTATGATTGAACATGGTGCTTAGGTGGGGAGCCAGTTTGTTCTGAAGTTTGTGTAAAACGCAGCCTGGGATGTTGTCCGACCCCATGGATGCTGTGTTTTTGGCTTTAGAGAGTACAGCTTTTATCTGTGTAGTTCTGATTACATGGACTCTGCATTCTTCCTGTATAGATATGGGCTCTTTAGGGGTGAGAGGTGGGTAAAGTTAGGACTGAACCTATCTGCCAGGATGTTGGCAATATCAGTTGGTTCTGTAATTTTCGTGCCATTGTGCTGTAACTTAGAGCAGATCTGGGTGTTGCCTTTGAGATTCTTGACATAGCTATAAAATACTTTATGGTTGTCCCTAGAATCAGTGGTGATTTTGTTTTTGTAGCTACCTTTGGAAGATCTTATAAGGGATCTCAGCTTCTTAGTGAGGCTGACCAGGGAGCTCCTCCACCCATGGGAGTTTACTCTCTTTTGCAACAGTTTCTTCCTTCTGTTGTAGAGTTTGTTTATGGCAGGCGACCACCAGATTGGCTTCCTTTTTTTGGAGGATAGCGTCTTGGTTCTGTTTGGGATAGCACGATCCATGCACTTGTGTAAGTGCTTATAGAGTGCATTTGTGTAGGATTCAGCAGTCGTAACTGTATTGTCTATCTGCATGGGTGTCATGAAGTTCGCTACTTCTGTCTTAAGAAGGATGAAGTTGGCTTTGGAGAAATTTTTTACCATGGTTTCCATAATGGGGGGTGGGGGCAGGAGGTAGATATCTTGGGTGATTAGCTTATGGTCGGATTGGACCAACGAGGGGTTGACTTCAGGTGTGGAACACCAGTCACTCGTGTTAGTAATGACTAGGTCTAGGATATTGTTGCTCCTGGTGGGGGTTGTGGATAAGTTTATCCAGGGCATTGGAATTTATGAATTCCAGAAAGCATTGAGCAAAGGAGTTGGTGCAATGAGTAGTTTTCACAGTTAATGGTGGGGTAGTTGAAATTGCCAATTATTCAGGTGTTTGGTTGAACCCTAATATTTTGCAGTATATCAAATGGAGTGGGAATCCTGGGGCATGGTGGGGGATCTGTAGCAAGCTACAGTTTGGAGTGCAGTTTTGCCCAGAGTTAGTTGCACTTGGATAACCTTGTATGCATTATGCTAAGCAACTAGCCTGGAGGTGTATTGGTAGTATATTTAAATATGACTGTAAATTATTTTTTATTAGTTCTGTTGATCCTACTACTGTTGGAACTTCTTGTGCATCTTTCTCCCTCATTTCTCCCATTTCTGCTTGTAAATTCATAGATTGTTACTAGGCTAACAACCCGGGGTGGGGGGGGGGGGGCTTTCTAAGCCTAGCCAAGTTTTCCCAAAAGAATAATGATGTCCTGTATCCAAATAGGACATTGAAGGACAGGTATTTATAAGCTACTCTGTCCATAAGGCACATGAATGCAGGGCTCAGTGTAAATTTCCTATTCCTCATCCACTGGTCTACATTGTGCTTAGACTGGGTAATGGACGATGAGTTTGACATGATGGGAAGTCTATTCCATAGCAGAAGTAGTCTCTGGGGCATGTCTGTCTCTCCAGCATGTCCTGTTTAAGCCACAGATAAAATTCAGGTCCCTAGACCTTGTGTTTCTTGCACTCTTTGACTTACAAATATATAGGAGATTCATAAATATGGAGTTTGAGGATGCCTTGTAAGCCAGGCATAGATCACCACTTAGCAATCTGTAGGAGACTGAGTAGAGGGAAAGGCTTTATGGCACTGCATAAGCTGGGTTTGTTACACCTTGTATTTTTTTTAAGGAACCTCTTTGGTCGCTCAGGTTGCTGCACATGCCTGGTCAGGTACACACCAAAGGAAGCATAATACTACATGATTGGTCTGATTCTTTATTTGAACTGTTTTATACTGTTGTGACTGTAATCTTATGCACTTTAGATTTCTGGTGCTCCTGCATCTTGTAGCATAGGCTGGATTCAGACTTCTGGAATCTGGACTGTTTTGTATCACTTCACAACTAAAACCAGCTCTTCACTGAAATACTGAATGATCTGAGGCATTCATTGCTCCCAACTAACTTTAAGTGCCTGCTTTTGCTCTTGCATAGCACTTTTAATTGTATTTGCATTCTGTCTGTTTGAATTGCTTGAACTGCCTGTTTTTTTCTATTTTTTTGCCAAATGTTACTGTAAACTGTTCTAGTTCAGCTGTAGCATTGCCCAGTTCCAGGTCGGCTGTTTCTGAGCCTGTTTTGTAACTTCTGAGTGCCAAGCATCTCTTAGTGCTAAATATTAATATTAGAAGTATCAAAAATAAAATACCTGAACTCCAGGCCACAATAGCACACTACTCCCCAGACATAGTTGCTTTAACAGAAACCTGTCTAAATAAAAACATCACATGACTGCTCCAACCTCACCATCCTCCCACAACACAAATAATACTAATACTAGCTTTACCCGCAAATCAGTTTCCACCACCTCAATCAAAGGCATGCTCTCCAAACTAAAAACCTTGTCAACAGCAGCCCGACCTACTCCCCAGCTATTTCTTGAAACTCACAGCAGATGCTATTGCTATCCCAAGCTCCACTCTCATAAACAGATCAGATCAATTTTTGAAAACTAAGTGCCCAAATTCTGGAAAATATCCTATGTTACACCCATACATAAAGGCAGGACCTCCACTTAACTTAATAACTATGCACCCATTGTTATACTCTTCCCCCTGGCCAAAATCCTAGAAAAATGCATCCATACCCAGGTGCTAAAATATCTCCTAGACAGCAACATCCTGTTACCTACTCAACATGATTTCAGACTTGCCCATAGTACCACTACAGCCCTCTGATTCATAGACACAGTAAACCGTCTCAAAAACGAAGGCCTGCAGGTGTCATCTCTTTTTTTTGGATATATCCAAAGCATTTGACACAGTCTCACATCAAATCCTGCTAAACAAACTAAACCAATATCACCTATCAAATTCCACTCTTACCTGGTTCCAAAGCTACTTAACTGACAGGTACCAAGCTGTGAAATGGGAAAATTATCTCGTTCCTCAGCTGCCCATAACTATAGGAGTCCCACAGTGTTCTATCTTAGGACCACTAATGTTCACAATTTTCACAAATGACCTCCATACCTCCACACAACATGCATCTATCATTCAGTATGCAGATGATACTACCTTAATCTGTGCTGCACAAAATATTCCCACCCTTCTGCAAACAACTCAACTAGCATTCTTTGACATTGAAAACTACCTTACCAAAGCCCAACTTATCGTCAGTTCAAAGAAAACTCAGCTTATTATAACCAGTTCTAACAAAAATACTGATAACAGTCAATTCACTATCTACTCCACAAATGCTACTCCAATCGCTCCAGTGGCACAGGCTAAGCTATTGGGAATAACCATAGACTCCCACCTAAAATTTGATAGTCATCTCAACTTATCTATTAAAAACGTACATGCCAAACTGGGATCACTCTGCCATATTAAACCATTTCTTACCAACAACATGCTCACGCCCAGCTTCTATCCACCCTACTCTATGCATCTCCGATTCTGACTAATCTCAACAAAACCGAACTAAGTAAAATGGAAGCCTGCTGTAACAGAATTGCCCACTTTGCTGCAAATTGCTCATATAGAACTCATCACTCTACTACTTTGAGCCAGCTCCACTGGTTTGAACTGCCCAACCTCCTAACCTACAATCAGCTCTGCCTCTGTCACTCTATCTATTACCCCCCCAATAAGTGTCCTACCCTCAAAAATCTAGTACAACATCACTCAGCCAAAAGGCCTCTTAAATCATCAAGCAAACTACTACTAGAAGTCACCAGCAGCTACAACAGCTTTAGAGACACACTATATAGTAGTTCAGTGGCTAAAAAAAATCAAACTCTATCCCCACTAGCTTACAAAACACATCATCCACAGCCTCCTTTAAAAACCTCATTTGGCAACATCTCAAGAAAAGTTGGCAGTGCAATGACTGCTCCCCAGGCTAGTGAAAGCAGATAAGGTGCACATACTAAGCCTAGAGTACTTGACAACAGTTCTCACTCTTACTCACAAATTCTGGCTAATGTACAATGTATGTACTGTACCTATGTACTATGTATGTATTCTACATATGTTCCAAATTTCAGCTGTATACCGCAAATCTGTTAATTACCTTTATTTTTAAATTAATGGTTTCTTTTCTCTTCTCTCCAATGTAAAAAAAAATAATTAAAAAAAATTCAGGCCATCTTTGTTGGAGAGGGCCCTTCTGCACTTTTGTGGGAAGAAAGTGCTGTCTTGGTCCCACCTGGTTGAGGGTGACTGGACTAGAGCTCAGAGAGACCATCCTTATTGGCTAGTTTGGGTTAAAAGGGTTATTTCTTGTTTTATTTAAGCCCTGCATTTGCTCTTGTTTGCGTGTAGTGCACCATCGTGCGCTGCCACATAGCGGTGGTTATTATTACTGATTATAGTTGCAAATGTTTTGCTCATTAAATTTTCCCTTAGCACTTAGCTTGTGGTCCTCCAGAGGTCTTCTGTGGCCCTGCTCTACTGTTAGGTGGAACACTAAGTCTAGCCTCAGAGGTACCAAAGCACCTCTCACACACTAACCATTCCTGAGTGCAACCTCCTTTCCTAACCATACAAATTTATCTAACGCTATAGACAGACAATTTCCCAGAGTTTCTCCAGCCATCTTGGTTGACATGGGCACCCTGAGGCAGTGTAGAAACTGCCTCATGTTCACCAACAACCCTCTACTCCTATTCCACACAAACTCAAAATGTGAGAGATGGAACTATATTAACAACCTTGTATCCATGCTCCCTTGCACACCAGTCATTACATATGACAATGAGCGGGTTGTCAGCATGCACACCTCACCTCCTACTCTACCCAAACTCACATCGCATATACCTACATATGTGGACGTTCTCACCAGAAACATACCTAAACACCAGAGACCTCCGAAACACAAACACAAGCATGGTACACATAATACTTCCTTTGCAGAATGCAATACACATAATAGCTGTCAGACCAGGTCTCACTTGTCAAGCCCTTAAGGCAAAACAGAAAACCAAACATATTAGTTATAGGTGATTCCATTGTGAGAAACAGACAGATGTCCATCTCACCAGGCTGGATAAGGAGAAGGTCACAGTCAGCTGTCTGTTAGGAGCCAGGACCCGCCATATCACACATGCTGTCAAGTGTCTCAAAAATAATAATAACCCTAATAATGAGCAATTTCAACTACCTCACCATTAACTGGGAAAACTACTCATGTACCAACTCCTTCACTCAACGCTTTCTGGAATTCATAAATGCCAATTCCCTGGATCAACTTATTCACACCCCACCAGGGGCAAAAATAGCCTAGACCTAGTCATTACCAACATGAGTGACCGGTGTTCCACATCTGAAGTCAACTCCTCGTTGGTCCGATCTGACCATAAGCTAATAAGCCTAGAAATCCACATCCCGCCGTAACCCCCCATTAAGGAAACCATGGTAAAAAATTTCTCCAAAGCCAACTTCATGCTTCTTTAGACAGAAGTGGCGAACTTCTTGACACCCACGCAGATGGACAATACAGTTACGACAGCAGAATCCTACACAAATGCACTCTATAAGCACTTACATGAGTGCATGGATCATGCTATCCCAAACAGAACCAAGATGCTATCCTCCAAAAAAAGGAAGCCAATCTGGTGGTCCCCTGCCATAAACAAACTGTACAACAGAATGAACAAACTGTTGTAAAAGAGAGTAAAATCCCATGAGTGGAGGAGCTCCCTGGTCAACCTCAGTAAGAAGCTGAGATCTCTTATAAGATCCTCCAAAGCCAGCTATGAAAAAAAAATTGCCACTGATTCTAAGGACAACCACAAAGCATTCTATAGCTGTATCAAGAATCTCAATGGCAACACCCAGATATGCTCTGAGTTACAGCACAACGGCACAAAAATTACAGAACCAACTGATATTGCCAACATCCTGGCAGATAGGTTCAGTGCTAACTTTACCCCCCCTCTCACCCCCTAAAGGGCCCATATCTATACAGAAAGGATGCAGAGTCCCTGTAATCACAGCTACACAGGTAAAAGCTGCACTCTCTAAAGCCAAAAACACAGCATCCATGGGACCAGACAACATCCCAGGCTGCATTTTACACGAACTTGAGAATGAACTGGCTTCCCACCTAAGCGCCATGTTTAGTCATAGCCTCACATTAGGCTTTGTGCCCTCTGAATGGCACACAGCAACAGTTATCCCACTCCACAAAGGGGGAGTCACCACTGATCCCGGGAATTATCGCCCTATTAACCTGATGAGCCTGGTCTGCAAGGCCACGGAACATATCATCATGGAACTCATAAACAAAGACACTGGTAAGCTCCAAACTCTGGACCCCACCCAGTATGGGTTTGTGAAAGGCAAATCATGCCTGCTGAACCTTTCGACTTTTTTGGGGCAGTCACCAAAGCTGTAGATGAGGGTAACGGGGTTCATACAGCCTATCTTGACCTCACCAAGGCTTTCGACACCATCCCCCATTCTGGAATTATAGCTAAACTCATTAAACTAGGTATAAATCCCTAGATCACAAGATGGGTTGCCAACCGGCTCACTGACAGAACCCACACTGTAAAAGTTGCAGACTCCAAATCTGACTTCAAACCAGTGACAAGTGGAGTACCACAGGGTTCAGTCCTGGGATCTCTCCTGTTTGGTATCTATGTCTCTGAAGTACAGGCTAACAGAGAAGGCCTCTGGCTAACAAAGTTCACAGATGACTGAAAACTAGGAGCCATAATCGAGTCCCCAAATGATGTGGACATCCTACAAAAGGGCCTCACTGAAGCAGATGCCTGGTGTCAGAGCCATGGCCTCAAGCTCAATGCCAAAAAGTGCATTGTCATCCCCTTTGGTAAAAACTCTGTACCCATGAACTACCACATAGGTGGCAGTCTACTTAATGCTGAATGTGTGATAAGAGACCTTGGGACCCAGGTGGACAGTAGTCTTTCCTTTGATAATCACATCACCACAGTAATCAGACACCTCATCACAAAAGGGTTCTCACCCAGGAAAAAGGAGGTAATTGTTCCTCTCGACACTCATTAGACCCATTATAGAGTACAATGCCCCTTTTGGAATGTACCTCACAAGACATTTGCAGTAGCTGGAAAGGCCACAAAAGTACCTCACAAAGAGGATTACTGACCTCAAACAGATGCCCTACACTGACCATCTCAAAAAACTCCAGCTTTACTTCGTAGCCTACTCTGAGGTGATCTCTGCCTAACATATAAAGCTATGTCAAACCCAGAGCTGTTGGACATGCTACACCTAAAGAAATCCAAATCCCTCCAAGCTACATGTTCTAGGGACCTAAACCTTGTCACCACAATAAACAGGACATGCTGGATGGATATATTCCTGTCCCAGAGACTTCCCATACTCTGGAACAAGCTAGCCATCTATGTAAAGCAAAGTTTCTCAGTAGCACTCTTCAAGAAAAATCTTGATGAGTGGATTGGAAATAAGAAATACACCCCGGGGATCACTTCTGTGGCTCTGCTCAACAGTGACACAGGAAAATGACTTTCTTGGGTAGAGTAAGCCAGGGAACCTTGTTGGCTAGGCTTACTTAGGCCCTTGGGCCGATAGCCTAGTACCTACCTATGAACCTATAAAAACAGGTACTGCTATGTCTCTGTCATAGTCCGTGTTGGTGTGAATGACTTGAGACATACCTTTCTGAAGTATATGAAGAGAGACATGACTGAGCTCTTGGACTATGTGTCTCAGGCAGGTAGTTCCCTAGCATTAAGCAGAATTTTACCTTCACCTAGGATGATGCCTAAATCCGAACAGAAAATGACTGACTTCAATAATTGGCTTAGTTTCTGGTGTCATTCTAAAGGGATACAGTACCTGTCAGGCTGGGATGACATGACCGACAGACCTCGATGCTTTGCCAGAGATGATCTTTATCTGTCACCTCTGTGATATCAGCTACTGGCTAAGGCTCTTGTCACTCCTATAGTGCCCTTTTAGGCAGTGTGTCAAGGACAAAATTCCCGACATAAAAACTCCATCTAAAAACAACCTCGAGGTTATTTTGCTAAATGCTAGGAGTCATGATAGGAAACTGCACTCACTAGAAGCAGTACTCACCTTGGAAGACTTAGATATTGGTGCAGTCACGGAGACCTGGTTCAAGGCTGTGGAGAGCAGCCCAACCATAATGGGCTACACCTTCTTCCACACATTTTGACCACAAACTGAAGGCATGAAAAACTAAAGGAGGTGGTTTGTCGATATGCATTAAAGATAATATACCCCCAGATTGGTTACATAGTAAGATTCCCTGAGATACTTCTGGTATAATTAACTGTTGGTAGGACACCTATTCAAGGACCCCTTCCATGAATCAGAACACTTACTCTGCTAATTTGGATCTACTTGATCAGGGCATCTACTCTGCTAATTTGGATCTACTTGAGTCTATCAAGGTACATCCAAACACCCTGGTTTTGGGTGACATTAACTACCCATCCATTGACTGAGTTAATTACTCGTGCTCTAACTCACTTGCCCAAAGGTTCCTCACCTTTGTTAACTTCAGTGCACTGGACCAGCTGGTTGACATCCCAACAAGGGGTGCCAACATCCTGGATTTGGTGCTTACAAATATGGCGGAGCACTGTAGCACCCTGACTGTGAGGTATTCCTGAGAGAGATATGACCACAAATTAGTCTCATTTGAAGTAACTATCACACCTGACCTCCCCAGCAGCAGCTCAACTAAAAAACTTCTCCAAAGCAGATTATAACCTCTTACAAGATGGTATAAATAGCTTTACTGAACCTCCCCTCCTCAGGTGGAACTGGCAACTATGCTGAGTTCTACACCAGTGCTTATATAAACATCTGTATAACTGCATTGACTTGGCTGTATCTGATAGGACCAAAACAAGCTCCTCAAAGAAGAGCAAACCTGGTTGGTGGACAACTGCCATTAACAGATTTCACAATAAGAGGAAGACATTTTTGGCTAGGAGTAATAGGGAACAAGCCCTAAACTGGAAACACTCCCTCCTCAGTTTAAAGAAGCAAATAAGACTTCTTATAAAGTCCTCCATAGCAAACTACAAATCCAAATTAGCTTCTTCGATTAAGGACAACCACAAGACATTCTTTAGTTATGTCCATAACCTGAAAGAAAAAGTCCAGATTTGTGCCACACTGGTAGTTAATGATACCACATATACTGCACCTATGGATAGAGCTAACCTGCTAGCTGAAGGAGTCTATGAAAACTTCACCCCCCAGTCTGCACCACATGCACCCCGTGACATCCCTACCATCTGTCCTCTACTTTGCATCTCTAAAGAGCAGGTCATAAATGCCCTCTCTAAGGCCAAAAACACAGCATTTATAGGACTTGATAATATCCCAGGTTGCATCCTACATAGGCTCAAACAAGAATTAGCAACATACTTTTTTCAATCATAGTATAAGTTCCAGCTTCATCCTAGCTGAATGAAGAATGGCTACAGTTATCCCCTTGCTCAAAAATGGTGCTTTCACTGACACTGGGAAGTATAGACCTATTAGCCTGACTAACCTTATCTGCAAGGTCATGGAGCAAATCATCATGGACCTTATCAACAAAGATATAGGTCATCACCAAACACTTGACCCTACTCAGTTTGGATTTGTTAAAGGGAGAGCATGCCTGCTAAACCTGGTGGACTTCTTTGAGACAGTCACCAAGGCCCTGAGTGAGGGGAAATATGTGCATACCAGCCTACCTAGACTTAGTCAAGGCTTTTGACACTATCCCACACTCAGGCAGCATTGACAAAGTCACCCAGCTTGGTTTCAGCTGTTATATCCTTAGCTGGGTCACTAACTGACTCACTGATAGAACCCATATAGTCAAAATAGGGCAATCCACCTCCAACAGCAGACCTGCAAGCAGTGGTCTTCCACAGGGATCAGTCCTGAGACCTCTACTGTTTGGAATCAATTTCTCTGAAGTACAAGCTAAAAACTAAAGGTCTGTGGCTGACAAAGTTTCTGATGACTGCAAACTGGGAGTGGTCATAGAATCTCCAAACAATATCAATATCCTACAAGAGGGTCTTACACAAACAAATGATTGGTGCAAAAGTCATGGCCTTAGACTTAACGCAAACAATTATTATCATCCCTTTCAGTAAATGCAATGTTCCTGTTAACTACCACATCAGTAACAACACCCTAAGTATGCTCTCAGTGGTGAGATACCTGGGCACACAGGTTGACAGCAACCTTACCTTTGATCACCATGTCTCCACAGTGGTAAAAAGGGTATGCTATATTGCTCATCTCAAAAGTAAGGGCATTGCATCCAGAAAAAAAAAAGAAGTTATGACCTCTCTGTACTCTTCCCTCATCAGGCCAATAATTAATTACAACTCCCCTTTTGGTATGTACCTTTCCAAGCACATGCAGCAAGCAGAAAGACCACAGAGGCTCCTCACAAGGAAAATTCAAGGTCTTCAGCATCTGTCCTATGTGTATTGTGTGAAATCACTGTCACTTTATTCTGTTTCATACAGACTACTCAGAGGTGATCTGTGCCTTGCATATAAGACAATCATTTACCCTACTTTATTGGAAATGCTGCATATCCACAAGTCAAATGGTACACGGGTTACTTACTTTAAAGACCTTAATCTGGTATGTGAAATTAATAAAACCTGCTGGAGGGACAGATTTGTCTCCCAGAGGTTACCACACCTTTAGAGTGGACTCACACTTCATGTCGAACAGAGCACCTCACTGGCCCTCTTCAACCACAATCTGGACAATTGGATTGGTAACCATAAATTCACCCCGGGGGTTCCACCTGTGTCCCTCTTGGACAGGTGCAATTGGTGCTGATCACTGAAAAAAGGGTAGAACTTGGCTAGGCTTGTAAGAGCATTAGGACCATTAGCCAAGCAACTTCCTATGATCCTATGATCCCATGAAGGGTGGATTAAAGTGGGATAATGACCTCTTTGGACTTAGATGCCATGTCCTTACTTATAAGTTGTGCAATATAAAAGGATTTCCTCATCATTGTGGCCATGTGGTGGTTGAAGGTAAGGCTACTGTCTATGTGTGTACCCAGATCCCTGACCACTAGGTTGACTCTTAAGGGCAATCTGGGCCAGGATGGTTGACTTCCCAAAGGGTACAATTATGTCTTTCTTAGTACTGAGTGTAAGACCGTGGCTCTAGCACCTATAAAGATAGGCCTTCTTGAAGAATACTAGTGTTTGCAGTGGAGTCGATGATAAACCCCAACTTGCAATCATCTGCAAACTTAGTCAGCCATAAACTTTCAGCATTTGCTTCTCTTGCATTGAAATAGATGCCAAAATGAAGCAGGCCCAGTACCGAGCCCTGTGGGACTCCACTAGTGGCTTGCCTCTTGGTGGCAGTGGCGTCACCTATTTTGACCTCCTGGGATCTATCAGTGAGCCAGTTGGCTATCCAGCAGCTGATAATAGGATTTATATCTAAAGTATCCTGATACTTTATGACTGTGTCTCTCAGTAAGATGATCTAATCACTTGCTGTAGCAATTTTGGCGCTGCTATCTTTGTCTTTTTATCTTGAATTACTATATTTGGTTTTCCAGTATCTATTTTTGAACTGCTGTTATTAGGCAATGCCATGTGATATAAACTTCATCATTGTCAAAAATGCTTTGTAGTTCATGTTTCCAATGTTTTTTAGTTCCTCTATAGTGTAAAGCTTGCACAATCCCCAGATTAACAGTCTTGCCACATTATTCTGCCTTTCAGTATACAGACCATCAGCCATGAATATATCACACCCAATAAGGTGTGTGACTGTTTCCAGTTCTGTTTTGAAGAACCTGCATTTGTCTGTTTCTCCTTTTTCTATATCTTTTGTAGTCCACTGTCTTGGGCCACCATTATTAACCGTTCATCTTTTGGTTTAAATAAACTCTCCTTAACCATTTCTGCATCAAATCGTGGTTAATATGTTGTTCTAGAAATTCTCACTACTTGCCTCTATATTTGTGTACTCTCTCTAGTTCTCTTTCACTTTCTTCTCATCCTTTTCTTTACATTTTCCTCTTGTTAATTTGGCACTTTTTTGTTGTTGCCTGATTTGAGTTCCATTCCCACTCTGTTCTGAAATGTCAGCATAGACATTTTCTCTTTATGCTTTAGAACTTTTACTGTTTGGATTTGACAAGGTCACCAAATATGTATGCAGTACTATGATTGCAGACCTCTATGCTTTGCCAGAGATGGTCTTCATCTGTCACCCCTGGGATTTCAGTTACTGGCTAATGCTCTTGCCATCCCCATAATGCCTTTTTTAGGCAATGTCACAACAACAAAATTCCCCAACATAAAAATACCCTCTAAAAACAAACTCAAGTTTATGCTGATAACCAGAAACTGCACTCACTGGAAGCAGTCCTCACCCTAGAAGATGCTGACATTTGTGCAGTCATTGAGACCTGGTTTAAGGCTGAGGAGAGCAGCCCATCTATATCAGGTTACATTTCCTTCCACACATTCAGACCACAAACTGAAGGTGTGAGAACTAAAGAAGGTGGTGTACCAATATTCCTTAACGATAAATACACCTCTAGATTGGTTAAACAGCATGATTTCCTTGAATTACTTCAGGTGCAATTGACTGTAGGTAAGACCCCTCTTCAGGTCATTGCCAGCTATAGGACCCCCCTCCATGAATCAGGACATCCACTCAGCCTACTTGGATCTATTTGAGTCAATCAAAATACAATCAAGCACCCTGGTTTTGGGTGACTTTAATTACCTTTCCACAGAAAGGGTAAATATACGTGTTCTAACTCACTTGCCCAAATGTTCCTGGACTTCATTAAGTTCAGTGCCCAGGACCAGCTGGTTGACACACCCACAAGGGGCTCAAACATCCTGGACATGGTGCTCACTAACACAGGGGACTGCAGCACCATCCCCAGTGTGTGGCCATTCCTAGTGAGATCTGACCACAAATCAGTATCACTAGAAGTAAGTATGACACAAGACCCCCCCCTAAGCAACAATTAGACTAAACAACTTCTCCAAGGCCAACAGAAAGTTTACCCCTGGGATCACTTCAACAGCTCTGCTGGACAGAGGCACAGGGAACTAATCTAAGGGGCCAACACATTCCAGCTAAGCTTATAAATGGCTTCAGGAAGATAGCCTAGTACCTACCTATGAACCTATAATTACAACCTCTTACGTGATGGCATAAATAGTTTCATAGCCCCTCCCCCCACTGATGGAACAGACACTTATGTTGAGTTATACACCAATGCTTTATAAAAGCACCTGTACAGTTGTATTGACTCTGACATACCTGATAGATCCAAAGCAACATCTGCAAGGAAAAACAAACCTGCCTGGTGGACAACTGCCATTAATAGGCTACACAACAGGAAAAAGAAATTGCTGTCTAAGAGTAGGAAGGAACAGTCTCAAAACTAGAAACACTCCCTCCTCAATTTAAACAAGCAAATAAGACTCCTAGTAAAGTCATCCAAAGCTAACTATGAATCCAAATTATTTTCTCTAACTTAGGATAACTACAAGGCATTCTTTAGTTACATCTGTAACCTCAAAGGTAAGGTCCAGATTTGCACTGAACTAGTAGTTAATGGTACTACATATATAGAAACTGGTGATATAGCAAACCTGCTGGCTGACAGGTTCATTAAAAACTTCACCCTCTTGTCCCCACCACATATTCCCCAAAGCATCCCTAATGCCTGTCTCCCACCTAGTATCTCTGAGTAGCAGGTTTTAAATGCCCTCTCCAAGGCCAAAAACACAGCCTCTGTGGGACCAGACAACAACCCAGGCTGTGTTCTACATGGGTTAAAACAGGAATTAGCATCATCATTGAGCATGCTTTTCAATCACAGCCTAAGCGCTGGCTTTGTCGTAGCAGAATGGAAAACAACTACTGTTATCCCTTTGCACAAATGAGGTGCATCCACGGAACTATAGACCCATTAGCCTGACAAGCCTTATCTGCAAGGCCATGGAACAAGTCATCGACCTTATTAACAAGGATATAGAAAATCTTCAAAAGCTCAACTCCACCCAGTTTGGGTTTGTCAAGGGAAGATGGTGGCTGTTAAACCTGGTGGACTTCTTTGAGACAGTCACCAAAGCCCTAGATGAGGACAAATCTGTGCATACAGCCTACCTAGACTTAGCCATGGCCATTGACACAATCCCCCACACAGGTATTATTGATAAACTCACCCGGCTGGGTATCAACCCATATATTGTCAGGTGGGTTGCAAACTGGCTCACTGATAGAACTCATATGGTCAAATTAGAGGACTGCACCTCCTCCAGCAGACCAGTAACCAGTGGTGTTCCACAGGGATGGATTTTGGGACCCCTACTGTTCAGAATCTACTTCTCTGAAGTACAGGCTAAAACTAAAGGACTGTGGCTGACAAAGTTTGATGATGACTGGAGAGTCCACCCTGGTTGTAGCTTCAGAGAGACAAAACAAACCAACTGAAGATGCTTTAACCAGATTTTTCTTGTATGTGTACAACAGCCCCTACACCTTCCATGCAAAGGATTTGTCTTCCACACCCTTCTTATTTATTTATACTAAATCCAGGATCACAAAACCTCAGAGAAGATGAAAAAGCCCAAAAACTTTGAATCATGCTTGGTGCACTAATACAAACAGCAGTGGCAGTCATATGAAACTAGAAACAGCGATTAATGAGTTGGAACTCAGGGGAATAGTCCTAAGGAGTTTAACCCTTGTCCGGTTTATTCCCGAGCAACTATAAGGAAGGTGACAGAGATTACAGCTTTATGTTGTGAAGTTTTATAGTGCTGTAAAGTAGGAGACTGTTGTTGCTGAAATCATGGCTGGGATTCAGAAATGTTTTTGTGTTAGGGTAGGTGATTTTTGCATGAAGAGGTGCCATACTCAGCAGGTGGGTGTTGCAAAACATGCTGAGCATGAGTGCAAAAACCTGAGAAACTCCATGGCTCACATAAGATGCATATGATGGTATAATGACAAGGTAAATAGTAACAATGTTAAAACAAGTGCATCCACAAATGTAAATGAGGGTAAACATTGCAGAGGTACAATTCAGAAATATATATATTTCTCATCAAGAGACAGTAACTCTATAGCTGCTGACTGCAGCTAAGACATGATGACATGACAAGAGACAAACTGTGAAAACATGTATGGGGTAGCTGTCATACTATTAAATCTTTACATGCAATAGTCTGTTATTGCAGCCAGTAGTCACGGTTTAGCACGTCATCACCCTCAGCAGTGCTGAGTCACCCAGCCATCCATACCTAAAGTATCATGCACTCTGTAACATCAAAATTGTGGACAGCTACAGTGTGGACAGCAGCAGGAACATGCAAGTATGCTAGTTAAGATGTCTTGTCCTCATATGAAGTTTCATCGGAGTCATAAAATACTAATCCCTGTGGACACTAATGCATGTATAGCTTTGAGAATACCTGTTACAGGAACCTTTTAGTGGCATGATGAGTTTATCTCAAGCATCTGGCCCTAGGAGTCTTCTCCATTTCCTTCAAACCATGTTACATTATGTGTGGCAGCATATATGGCTTACAAATACCAAAGCAGAGAGACAGCACCTTCAGACTATTCATGGCATAACCCATTTCCACAAAGTACTGTGGAACATAGTCTTCATCTGCTTGCAATAAAGGCTTCACCTAGGAAACAGGCAGAAGGCACATTAACCATAGTGGGCTCCAATCTACAATTATCAGGTGGTCTGTAATGCTCAGGGTATAATATACAGTGTGCCTGCAGTTACCCATGCAGTGACAACATGTCCAATGTATGGCACACATGTGACTTATATCAGCAGCTTGTATGAAATGATTTTACCCAGAAACATCCTACTGGCGATGCTGGCTGGAGGCATGGATAATGACACCTATTAGAAATATGCAGACTGTGGCACAGAATGGCTACAACAGAGTCATGTCACAGACCTGTATCCCATCATATTTCTTCTGTAAATAATAACAGAAAGTCAGGACAGCATGTGCAATACATGGTTGCCCTTAACGACTCATAATTATTCAGGATCACTTGTAATTATGGATATATGCAGTAAAAATTACCCTTAAATTTTAAACAAAGACTGACCGCAGACTCTTACACTTAAACATACACAGACAAACAGACACACATACGCACACACACACACACACACACACAGACACACGCGCGCACGCCCACACGCGCACACGTGCACACGCACGCACACACACACACACACACACACACACACACACACACACACAGACACGCGCACGCACGCCCACACGCGCACACGTGCACACACACACGGATACACACACTTTGACATGAAAACATGCCCAGAGGTGTCCTACAGCTTTGACCTTCATTTTCATAAGGGGACCCATTCTATATTCATTGAGATGCACATTTAGTATTTACAATTAGTGCAACTTTAAAGTACCCAGACATGCCAACAGATATATTGCATACAAAACCTGTCAACAGAAAAATGAAGGAAATAAAAGTTAAAATAATATGTAAACTTTATAAATATGTTTTCAATATGTAACAAAATTGTAAATTTTTGTTTCTTAAATGGGGATCCAGTATTTATCTGCCTAGTATGATATGATTGACAGACCTAGATGCTTTGCCAGAGATGGTCTGTATCTGTCATCCCTGGGCTTCTGGATATTGGCCAAGGCTCTTGCCACCACAATAGTGCCTTTTTTAGGTGGCGTTCCAAATACCAAATTATCAACGTAACAGCTAAAAACAAATGCAATCTGAGGGTCATGCTGCTCAATGCTAGAAGTCTAAATCTCAAAATGCACTCACTCGAAGCACTCCTTAAAATGGAGAACATTGATATTTGTGCTGCAACAGAGACCTTGTTTAAGGCAGCAGAAAGCACCCCTGCACTACCAGACTATAACACATTCCACACCTTTCGGCCCCAGAACTTGGACCAAAGCTCCAAAGGTGGTGGTGTTTCTATATTCATAAAGGATGTCCACACCTCCAGACTGGTAGCCCAACATAACGCATCAGAGATACTTCAGGTGCAGCTAACATTGGATAAGACAGCAATTCAAGTCATAGCCTGTTATAGGTCCACAACCATGTCCCAAGACGCTCACTCAATGTTCCTAAGCACCCTGGAGAATATTAGGGTCCAACCTTACACACTCATACTGGGCGACTTCAACTACCCCTCCATTAACTGGGAAAACTACTCATGTACCAATACACTTGCCCAACGTTTCCTGGAATTCACCCCCCACCCCCCCCACAAAGGTAACCACCATGAAAAACTTTTCCAAAGCTAACTTTGGGCTCCTAAAAATAGAGGTGGCTAACTTCACGGCACCCATGCAAATGGAGAATAGTTGCATGACTGCTGAATCATACACCAATGCACTGTACGAACACGTACACAAATGCATGGATTTTGCCATACCCAATAGAACCAAGATGCTCTCCTCCAAAATAAGAAAGCCAGTCTGGTCGTCCCCTGCCATAAACAAACTCTACAACAGAAGGAGGAAACTGATGTGGAATAAAGTGAAGTCCCAAGACTAGAAAAACTCCCTTATCAGCCTCAACAAATAGTTGAGATCCCTCATCAAATCCTCTAAAGCTAGCTATGAAAACAAAATTGCAGCAGATAGTAAAGACAACCACAAGGCCTTCTATAGTTATGTAAAGAACCTCCACAGCAATACCCAGATTTGTTCTGAGCTACTGTACAATGGTACCTCCTATACCAAGCCAACAGATATTGCCAATATACTGGCCGACAGATTCAGTGCCAACTTTACCCCCCCCCCCCCCAAAAGGACTAATCACAATACCAGTAGATTGACAGACACCCAGTATTACTGCTGCACAGGTTAAAACAGCACTGTCCAAGGCCAAGAATACAGCTTCTATGGGACATGACAATATCTCTGGCTGTGTTCTACATGAACTACAGAGTGAACTGGCACCTTACCTGTGTGCCCTGTTCAATCACAGCCTCACCTCAGGCTTTGTCCCTACCGAATGGTGCACTGCTATAGTCATCCCTCTCCAAAAAGGAGGAGTTACTATAGACCCTGGGAACTATTACCCCATTAGCCTGACAAGTCTGATATGCAAAGCTATGGAACACATCATCATGGACCTAATAAACAAGGATATAGGGAATCTCCAAACTCTGGATCCCACACAGTTTGGTTTTGTGAAGGGTAGATCATGCCTGCTCAACTTGGTTGACTTTTTTGAGTCAGCCACCAGAGCTGTGGATGAAGGCAAGGTGGTTCATACAGCCTACCTTGATCTGGCCAAGGCCTTTGATACCATTCCCCACTCAGGAATTATAGAAAAACTCACTAAGCTAGACATCAACCCCTAAATCACTAGGTGGGTTGCAAACTGGCTCACAGATAGAACCCACAGTGTGAAAGTAGCTGACTCCAAGTCAGAATGCCGACCAGTCACAAGTGGAGTCCCACAGGGATCAGTCCTGGGTCCTCTTCTGTTTGGTATCTACTTCTCAGAAGTCCAGTCCAACACAACGGGACTCTGGTTGACAACGTTCGCAGACGATTGCAAGTTGGGGGCCATTTTAATCTCCCCAAGTGATGTTGACATCCTACAGAAAGGCCTCACAGAGACCAATGACTGGTGTCAGAACATTGGCTTTAAGCTCAATGCCAAAAAATGTGTCATCATCCCCTTTGGGAAATACCCAGTTCCCATGAACTACCACATCAATGGTAGTCCAGTGAACACAGAAGGCGTTATAAGAGATCTGGGAACACAGGTTGACAGCAACCTCTCTTTTGACCACCACACTGCTACTGTGGTCAGAAAGTCCTTCTATGTGGCACATCTCATTACTAAGGGTTTTGCATCCAGGAAGAAAGAGGTCATTGTCTCTCTCTACACTTCCCTCATTAGGCCAATCATTGAGTACAATGCCCCATTTGGCATGTACCTCACTAGACATCTACAACAACTGGAGAAGCCACAGAAGTACCTCACAAAGAGGATCCTAGGCCTTAAACACTTGTCCTATATGGACAGTCTCAAAAAACTCCAACTATTTTCTGTCTCATATCACCTACTTACAGGCGATCTCTGCTTGACTTACAAAGCCATGTCTGACCCAGCTCTGTTTGAAATGCTATATCTAAAGAAATCCCAATCCCTCCACGCCACATGCTCCAGAGACCTCAACCTCATTACCACAATCAACAGTACATGCTGGAGGGACAGGTTCATAACCCAGAGACTGCCCATGCTATGGAATAGACTTCCCATACATGTCAAGCAGAGCACCTCACTGGCCCTCTTCAAAAGAAATCTTGATGAGTGGATGGGAAATAGAAAATTCACCCTGGGGATCACTCCAGTGGCTCTACTCGACAGAGGCACTGGAAACTAAGGTCGGGTGGCACAATGCCAGGGTAATCCTATGGGCTAGGCTTGTAAAGGCTCCAGGGCCATTAGCCTACTACACACCTATGAACCTATGAACCTATGAATCCATTTCTTTTTCTGTATTTTGAGCCTTAAGTAATGTTTCTTAAAGGTGTAATCTTACCACTTTATCCACTGTCATAAAGTAATTTACTGAAAGCCAGACCCCCAAAAATAATTACTTAAAAATAAAAGTTGCAGAAAGGAAACTGGGTAGGGGAAACTATATAAATTGACTTCACTGTAAGTCGGTGAATAATATGGCAACTCTTGACTGTTGCAGTGAAGAGACAAAATGTTTTATATCAATGAAACATGGGCAATATAAAAGCAGGTGTTGTGGAATAAATGGTATTTTTTTTTACTTGACACGTTTATTAAAAAATGTTCAGTAAACACATAATAAGTAATTATAAAACAGAATAAGGTACAAGTTGCCAAACTTGAAATATGATCCTTAATGCTATTGAAAAGCAACAGCTGCCTTGTCCCTGGCTAAATTTCAGTTTGGAGTTATGTTGTTTTCTGATTTTTATCTTCTAGAAAACAGCTTCCTTAATCATTCACTCTGAATACTGAACACTAGGAGTCAGTGGAAGTTTGCTAAATTTATATTACTGTCTCATAATGCAGTTTTGTAAATTCTTCAAGGAATCTGCACTTGATTTGTTGTTGATTTGTAAATTCTGGTTGTCCCAGGGTTGAAGCTGTAACTTGACCTCTGCAATGTTTAAACATTTCTGCAATTCCTCTAACTTCCCACTTAATTTTCCTTCCTTACTTTTAACCATTGTCTGGTGCTCTGACTCTGCCCTTGCACTTTTATTAGGAAATCATTTTACCTTACATAGCTTGCAACAAAAAATATTTCTTCCAAATCAAAACAAGTCCTTACCTCTTTGTAGTTTGCCAAGACCTCAGTTTGTAACTAAAAAGAACAGGAAGTTAAAAGGGAGCTACAAAGAAAGACTGGAGGTTTTATCCCTATATTTAATTTCATACAGACTCCTTAGGTGTGACCTATTCATAGCGTTCATAGGTAAGTATTATGCTTGCTGCCCTTGTGGGCCATTTTAAGCCTATTGATTTCCCCTTTCAAAGGTGAGAATCTAACCGTGTACCTTATGTCTGTGAAGTAAATACCATAACCATTATACCAACCCCCAAATATCCCTAATGGAGATTCAAACCCTGCAACTATTACACTGTCATTCAAAACATACTTCATTAACACATTGAGCCAGTCAGTCAATTTAATTAATGCCTGTATGCATTGTTTGATATACTCAGTAGTTACACCTTGCAAGACTCGAAAACTTGCCTACTAGCCTTGCCACCCTAGGTGTGCTGGTAACATCAGGGCCAGAGATCTCAATCGATTCCAGCAAACATACTGTCTGCCTTTAAAAAGGAGGTGGACCACTGGATTGTTGTTCATACATTCACCCCATGTGACTGGCCTGGCCCCACTTGAAATGAGAGGCAAGGCCTAAGGGTGGTACTGGCAAGGTGGAAATGGCCTTATGGCTCAGTTGCCTTGTAACTCCCATGATCCTGTGATCCTATGAATAGCACAATTGCTTTGACATTGCACTCATTTCTGCTTAATGAGCAACTTTTGACATATTTCAGTTCCTGCAATTATAGGTCCATAGGTTCATAGGTACATACTAAGTTAGCTGCCCTTGTGGGACATTTTAAACCTAGTCAATTTCCCTATGGTCAATAATTATATATTACCACTTATGCTAATAACTAGGATCATGCCATAGATAATTTGAAGGGACCCTATGCATGGGATAAAGCATTCAGGAACTGCCTCTGTCCTTCAGTAGTACAGGGGGCAGTCCTGTATGTAAATTTTCTGTTTCCTATCTATAGATCCAAACTGCGCTTGAATATGGGCAGGGATGAGCTTTGTTCTATGTCCACCCAAATCTTTCTGTTTATGTGGCAGAAGAGGTTTAGATTCCTAAATTGAGTATTTCTGATGCTGTTTGACTTGGTGATGTGCAGTAAATCCATCAGTTTGGATTGAAGGATGCCTTGTATGCCTGAGTTAGGTCATGTATTAGCATTCTGTTGGACACTGACTATAGTGACAGGGCTTTGAGTTGGTCCATGTAGGACATGCTGTTTAGGCCTTGTATCCTATTAGGACAGTATCTATGTGGGCATCCAGTTGTTGCATTTGTCTGGACAGATATATGCCAAATAGGGCATATACTCAATGATTGGCCTAATGAGGGCTAAGTAAAGGGAGACAATGAGATCCGTAGATCTAGACACAGTCCTTTTATTTATAGACATAAAACTATATACAGAGTCTGTGATGCCCCACCACTGGACCAGTAATCAAGGAGCCTCAATCCTCACCACTGGCACCAGTAAAGGACATTCACTGGGAAGATGACAGGTACATGCACAGTATTTCCAGATGCAGCTCTCTGCATCAAGTGCAATTTCCCTTAAGAGCACACAGAGACCACAGTCAGTCCAGGGCTGGTTCTTCTACATTTCTCCAGATCCCCAATAAAACTCCCTACTGGCACGGCACAGCTATAGAGTTGAGTCCTTAGCCAAGGTTCCAAGCCAAGTCCTTCAACACTCTCTGTCCAACCAGTGCTTTATGTCCCTGACCAAGTAGCTGACACACCCACATGCACTCTTTGAGATTTTGATTTGCACAGACACACAAACACACGCACATGAGCGCACATGCACACACACACACACACACACACACACACACACACACACACACACACCTGGGAAAGGCTGGCACTGGTTTACTAGCTATGCCTCCTTTTGCCCAGACTAAAGATAGTTTTCACTGCCACCAGAACCCCTAATCAACTGCTTTAAGGCCCTTAACAAAAGGTGTCCAATTTTACTGTATAATATTAATATTAACACAAATGGTAGTTTGACAAAGAGCAAGGCTAGTAGGACTGACCCACACAGTGTCACCAAATAAGCTTTACCTGCTGCTACTCTCAAAACTTAAATATCTCTACAAAGATCATACACAATGAAAGGTTTAAATATATTTAATACTAATAAAAGAGCAAGATGATACTAAATATATATTCGTAGTGGCATCAGAGTTCAAAATCACAGGAAATATTTAAAACAACATTGCAGGACAGTCTCACAACAGCCTGTTAAACAAAGGAACGCAGAAGTTCAGATGGTAGTGGATTTTGCGAAAAGGATGGACATGGCTGTGGTGAATACATATTTTAACAAGAGGGAGGAGCATAGGGTGACATACAAGAGTGGAGGAAGATGCACACAGGTGGATTATATCTTATGCAGGAGAGCCACTTTTAAGGAGATTGGAGACTGTAAGGTGGTGAACGGGGAAAGTGTAGTTAGGCAGCATAGGATGGTGGTTTGTAGGATGAAGTTGGTGATCAAGAAGAAGAGGAGGAGGAGTGTGAGGGCAGCACCAAGGATCAAATGGTGGAAATTGATAAAAGGTAATTGTGAGGTGGAGTTCAGGGATGAGTTAAGACAGGCACTGGGTGGCAGTGAAGAGTTACCAAATAGCTGGGTAGCTACAGCAGAGCTAGTAAGGGAGATAGCTAGAAAGGTGCTTGGTATGACATCTGGACAGAGGAAGGATGACAAGGAGACATGGTGGTGGAATGAGGAAGTACAGGAGAGTATACAGATAAAGAGGTTGGCAAAGAAGAAGTGGGATTGCCAGAGAGATGAAGAAAGTAGACAGGAGTATAAGGAGATGAGGTGCATGACAAAGAGAGAGGCGGCGAAGGCTAAGGATAAGGCATATGAAGAGTTATATGAAAGGTTGGACACTAAGGAGGGAGAAAAGAACCTATACCGATTGGCTAGACAGAGGGAACAAGCTAGGAAAGATGTGCAGCAGGTAAAGCTGATAAAGGATAATGAGGGAAACATACTCACAAGTGAGGAGAATGTGTTGAGCAGATGGAAAGAGTACTTTGAGGGGTTGATGAATGAAGAGAATGAGAGGGAGAGAAGGTTGGATGATGTGGGGATAGTGAATCATGAAGTACAATGGATTATCAAGGAGGAAGTAAGGATAGCTATGAAGAGGATGAAGAATGGAAAGGCTGTTGGTCCAGATGACATACCTGTGGAAGCATGGAGGCGTTTAGGTGAAATGGCAGTGGAGTTTTTAAACAGATTGTTTAATGAAATCTTGGAAAGTGAGTGGATGCCTGTGGAATGGATAAAAAGTGTTTTGGTACCGATTTTTAAGAATAAGGGTGATGTACAGAGCTGTAGTAACTACAGAGGGATTAAATTGACCAGTCACAGCATGAAGTTATGGGAAAGAGTACTGGAAGCTAGGTTAAGAAGGGACGTGATGATTAGTGATCAGCAGTAGGTTTCATGCCAGGAAAGAGCACTACAGGTGCAATGTTTGCTCTGAGAGTGTTGATGGAGAAGTACAGAGAAGGTCAGAAGGAGTTTTTGTAGACTTAGAGAAAGCATATGACAGGGTGCCTAGAGAGGAGTTGTGATATTGTATGAGGAAGTCAGGAGTGTCAGAGAAGTATGTAAGGAGTGGTACAGGATATGTACGAGGGTAGTGTGACAGCGGTGAGGTCTGCGGTGGGAGTGACGGATGCGTTTAAGGTGGAGGTGGGGTTACATCAAGGATCAGCTCTGAGCCCTTTCTTATTTGCAATGGTGATGGGCAGGTTGACAGCCGAGATCAGACAGGAGTCCCTGTGGACTATGATGTTTGCAGATGACATTGTGATCTGTAGTGAGAGTAGGGAACAGGTGGAGGAGACCCTGGAGAGATGGAGATATGCTCTTGAGAGAAGAGGAATGAATGTCAGCAGAACTAAGACAGAATATATGTGTGTGAATGAGAGGGAGGATAGAGGAATGGTGAGGATGCAATTAGTAGAGGCGGTGAAGGTGGATGAGTTTAAATACTTGGGATCAATAGTTCAGAGTAACGGTGAGTGTGGAAGATAGGTGAAGAAGAGAGTACAGGCAGGATGGAGTGGGTGGAGAAGAGTGTCAGGAGTAATTTGTGACAGACGAGTACCAGTAAGAGTGAAAGGGAAGGTCTACAAGAGGGTAGTGAGACCAGCTATGTTATATGGGTTGGAGACAGTGGCATTGACAAAAATGCAGGAGTTTGAGCTGGATGTGGCAGAATTAAAGATGTTAAGATTTGCACTGGGTGTGATGAGGGTGGACATGATTAGGAATAAGTATATTAGAGGGTCAGCCCAGGTTGGAAGGTTTGGAGGCAAAGCCAGAGAGGCAAGATTATGTTGGTTTGGACATGTGCTGAAGATGGATGCTGAGTATATTGGGAAAAAGATGCTAAGGATGAAGCTACCAGGTAACAGGAAAAGAGGAAAGCCTAAGGTAAGGTTTATGGATGTGGTGAGAGAGGACATGCAGGTAGGTGGTGTGACAGAGCAAGATGTAGAAGACAGGAAGAAATGGAAACAGATGATCCGCTGTGGCGACCCCTAATGGGAACAGCCGAAAGAAGATGATGATGATTGCAGGACAGTCTCAAACAAAAAAATATATATATATCTAAACTAAGCTTTACTATATTCCTGACTGTATATAAATAAATTACTATAACCTAAGCACTTACTAATAGAGCAAGGCAGATGTGGTAAATGGATCTTCTAGTTGTTCTCAGGTCCAAGACGGAATGTGGAAAGCTATTTCTCACTACGAGACTTCTCAAATTAATATCTCAAATATTATTGCTGGGAGCTTGCAGAGTGACATAATTTCTTGTCTTCTGATTGCTAGTTCCCTGGCCTACCATTGATGAAGCTGGAAGTATTTAGCATCTAACTGTAAAAATATACAGACAAGAGCTTCTCCTCAGATCTCTGGCAGATGTTGGAAGTCGTAAAACAATTGCATTCATTCATGTTTTCAAGACTAGTAATTTGTTTCACCATAAAGACAATACAGAAAGTTTCCTAGAACAGACATTGTGCCTCTTGATGTATTAAAATCTTAAAGATACCATCTTTTATGGCCTAGCCATAAAGTCATTTAATTTCAGTTATTTTTCTGAAGTTAACCTCCTGTATTTAAGTTTCCACTATTAAAATATATACATTTAAAAAGTTACAATAGTGCATCTACATTTCTGTTCTCTTCCAGTAGAGCACACTGTGGCTACATTTCAAACAGCACTCTCCAAATACCCTTTTCAACACACGCGTCTGTACAAGCAGTTTAATATACACATGACATACAGTTCTAATACATTTGTAACACAAGCATGTTGTATAAATCATTTTGATATTCACCAATGATATATAATTATTTACAAAATTCCAGCTAGCTGGGCTGGCAGTATCTCCTTTTGTCGCAGAGTCCATATCAAAATTTGAACATTGAACAAAACCATTAAAACTTTTTCCAATAAGTCTCTATGTTTTTGCCAAGATAGCTGTTTATGTGTGATATTTGATGATCGATTTATACAGCAACTTTCTTACAATAACAGATACATACTGGTCAGAAGTTAAGTCGCTGTCCATATAAGTTTCCAAGTTCTGAACAACTCTATCAGCTCTTAGAAGTGTATTGTCAATGTGGTAGTTTCCTTTGGGTAGATGACTTCACAAGGGATGCAATAATGGCATTTCTTGGCATTCAGTTTCACTTCATGATTTTGTCAGCAGTTATCATAGCTCTCAACTTCTTTGCTCAAAAATCAGGGACAAAGACACAAAATCAGGGACAGTATTTGCATTTTATTTATTTTGTTGTTTTTTGTTGACTGGAGTTCAACTGGGCAGGAATGCTCAGTTTTACTGATGCCCTGGGAGAAAAGCTCCACAGAATTAATATTTTATATGAATGTCTAGCATAAAAAATAGAAATGTTTCACTTAAAATTAAAATTTACAAACATTATATCTTAGAAACAGAGTTGTTTAACACATTATTAACAAAGATTATGCATTTATTTGCATGATAGTACTGTGAACATCAAATATCCTTATATGAAATTGCACCATAGATTTTAGAATTACTTCACCTAATATTGATTGAGTTTATGCAGCTGAACTGCAGTAACACATACTGATATAGTAACTGATGCTGATAGATATAAATAGTGTTTATACACACAAGGTAAGAGTGAGAAGAGCAATCATTTTGTATGAATTAAACGTTTTTACCAAAACAGAAGTGTTTAAAGAATAAGAAGCAGTACATTGTAGTTCTCATGAAGATTATTTAGTCAAATTGAAAAAGTGGGTAGGGGGAGTGCGAAGGAAGGAGAATGAAAGAGATGGATGGTGAAGCTGTGATATGTAAAGTAGATGGTAAGAAGGGAGGAGAGGATAGTGATAGAAATATTGTATGCATAAAGGGTTTTTCAAGGATGTTCTGAGATAAGTAACTATGCGGTTGTGATAATTATCTAGTTAGGGTATTCGGGGGTGGAACATGCACAAAGCCAGGTGTTCTTTAGGTACTATTTAAGCTGGGTTATGAAACATTAACTTGCCTGTCAGTTGGAGTTGAGAGGGATACATTTTCTATATTTCTGAGATGTGTTTGGAATATAAGGACTCCCCGGCCTTGTTGATAGACTTAGTGGTACGCAGGGAGGATTTGTTGCTAGAGTGCAGGTCTCTGGTACAGGAGAAGTACTACAGTATATTTTTGAGTGCAGGGCATTTTTCTGGCATATTGATAAGCTTATGTGCCATGACTTATTGGAAATAAGGTGAGTAACTGGTTAATTATAGCCAATTTAGCTCTCTTATAATTGCATGGATTCACAGATTTATACTAGACTAATAATGGTCTTACAAGCCTAGCTGTGCAACCCATCCCAGTTTTGTTCCAGAGTTCCTTAGATGCTTGTATGGAGAATATGTTACAAAAGAAGTAGCTAAAGGTGGGTCTATATTAGATGCTCGACTGTCCACAACCGCAAACACCTAATGAGCGACACATAAACACCGAAGTACCAAAAGTGCGAAGGCCGTAAACGTCGAAAACCGAAACGCTGAACCTATTCCCTTGGCCAGCACGGTGAGCATGGGGAAGAGGAAATATATCCTTTTACCCACTGTAGTGCGATCTCGGAGTTGGTATATATAAATAAGGGGAGTGCAGGGGGGCTTGCCCCCCTGCAAAAGTGTGATTAATGAAGTTTGTTTGTGTGTGTTTTACTTACCTGTGTGGCACTGTTGTAGTTTAAAGTGTGTTTGGTATTCCGGCTTTCGATATTTAGGTCCTTTGCTTTTTCTGTAGCTCTGCGTATATGTGTCACTCATTAGGTGTTCATGGTTCTGAACATTCGGTTTTATGATATAGACCCCTAAAGGTTATGTGGGGTAGGGGGTATATTATTTGGGGGTTAATTTACTTACTGTAACCTTTGTCCATCAGAGACATGGGAACCAGACATACCTCTCAAATGTACAGATTTTTGCACAATGTCCAGATTATTGACTCAAATATTTGGTCTTGCCTCATAAAACCTGTGATTTTCTGGGAAATTGTGAAGGATAGAATTCACTAAATAATGACATATATTTGGGTTTCAGACTTCACATCCCTCAGAAAATGCCAGCTAACACAAATCCTGTTATGCTAGCAGCTTTCTAAGTTTATAAGAGCAATGTTTAAAATCTGTCCCTATTTTTGGGCCTTTGTCAAACCATTATTTTAGACTTTGTCCAGATTTCTTGCATTAAGAGGTTGAGAGGTATGGAGCCAGACCATGGATGAATTTGTGATTTCTCAACCAATGATCAAGGTTTCCTTGAATAGGATCAGGGGTGAACTCTGCTTTAAATAGATAGGGAGCTTTTTCCAGGCAAGAGGTTCCTTTGAGACACATATCAGTCTCTTCAGCAGGTTATATTTACATCACAGACAAAGTTCATTTCCTTGGATTGCTGATTGTCTTGTGCATGTCCAAGAGATCATTCAGAGTTTGATCTGAGGATGCCTTATATTCTAGGCAAAGATCACCTCTCAGCAACCCGAAGGAGACTGAGTACATAGATAGAAACTTAAAGCAAGCTGTATCGGACAAGATTCTCCTGGTGAGGAGCCTTTGAGGGCATTCCAACTGTTGCAAATGACTGGTTAGGTACATGCAAAAGGTGCATTGTACTCAGTGATGGGTCTGATAAGGGCTGAGTAGAGTGGTACTATTACTTCCTTAGTCCTGAATGTGATACCCATGCTTATGAGTTGGGTGACATAGAATTTTCTTACTATCTTGGCTACATGTTGGTCAAACTCCATATTATTTTCTACATATGCTCCTAAATCTCTAGCTATTGGGTGAACTGATAGGGGTGTTGTGTCAATAAAGTAATTAGCTTGGGTGAATGATTGCTCAAAGGTCACTATAATGCATTTCTTTACAATGAGTTATAATCCATGGCTTTTGCACCGGTCATTTGTTTATGTTAGACTCTCTTGTAGGATGTTGATGTCATGGGTGGTAATCTTTGATAGCTCCCAATTTGCAGTCATCTGCAAACTTAGTGAGCCAGAAGCCTTTGGCATTAGCCTTACCTTTTCAAAAGTAGGTGCCAATAAGGGCAGACCGAAGACTGCGCCATGGGGTACTCCACTGTTGACCTGTTTCTTGGTGGAGGTGGGTTCACCAATCGGACTTCTTGTGTCCTGTCTGTCAGCTTATTGGCAATCCAGCAAATTATATAGAGATTTATGCCTAGTTCTCAGAGGTTGTCAACAATACGTGAGTGAGGTATTGTATCTAATGCCTTGACCAGGTCAAATTAGGCAGTATGCATCATTTTCCCCTCATCCATAGCCATGGTGACCCTCTTGAAAGAAGGCAAGACCAAACTGGCATGGATCCAGTGTCTGTAGGTTGCCAATGCCTTTGTTGATCATTTCCATGATAATGTTTTCCATGGTTTGGCATATTAGACTTGTCAGACTGATAGGTCTGTATTTACTGGGGTGAGTCCAATCTTATGAAAAGAGATGACCTTTGCAGCCTTCGATTCATTAGGCATGTACCCTGTTTTGAGGCTGTAGTTGAATAGTAGTCCTGCTAGGACATTCCTTTTGGCTATTTAAGAGACAACCAGGGATATTGTTGGGGCTCACTGAAGCAGTGTTTTTAGACTTAGAGATCACCTCCAAGACCTGCTGCCTGTTGACAGTTGGGAGGAATATAGTAGAAGGGATTTCACAGGATGTGGTGGGGAAGAGTAAGGGTGAAGCTAGAGCTAAATTTATCAGTCAATAGATTTGTTATGTCACTCTGATCTCTGATATCTCTGGTATCTCTATCTATCTATCTATAAAAAACAAGTAATCTCTGTGGTATCCCCGAACTCTCAAAACAACCCACTAAAGTGTAGTGGGTCCAAAAACAAAACAGTGTAAGAAACTTCTCTGTGTGGAAGATTTTCAGTCCATATATTTCTAGTTAATCACTGTATATTAATCAGATAAGACAATAGTAGTAGAAGTAGCGAACATAAACTCGTCTTATGTTAAAACAAAACAAAAAGTAATAATAGAAAACATATAATTGTACAGCATTACTAAGTATTCAAAAGTAATCCAAGCAAGGCAGGCAGTCTGTTTCCAGTCGAAAATCCTTTAGTCTGTGTACTTAATAAAGGATTTTCGACTGGAAACAGACTGCCTGCCTTGCTTGGATTACTTTCGAATACTTAGTAATGCTGTACAATTATATATTTTCTATTATTGCTTTTTGTTTTGTTTTGTCTTAAGATGAGTTTACGTTTGCTACTTCTACTACTATTGTCTTATCTGATTAATATACAGTGATTAACTAGAAATATATGGACTGAAAATCTTCCACACAGAGAAGTTTCTTACACTGTTTTATCTATCTATCTATCTATCTATCTATCTATCTATCTATCTATCTATCTATCTATCTATCTGTCTGTCTATCTATCTGTCTGTCTCTCTATAGGAGCAGAGTCCAGAGAATGCTTTTTAAACCTATGTTTTGTGGCCTCTGTGTCCTCTAGCCCTCATTTATAGGAGCATCAAATATGTTGCCATTTTGATGGTTGTGGCTACTTTTTCCCCACCGAACTGTCTTTAGACCTAGCCTCTGCATACAGCATGAAATGTCATCACTGCAGTTAAAGAATATACTAACTAGGTATACATGCATACTCTGCTTTAGAAAACCTTCCTACATATGCCCTGTCCATATTGTCTATCTGAATAAGTAGCTCTACCCTCCATTGGAAGGCCAGTGTCAGAAAGAATCCACTGACCTACCCGGACCTTTTAACCATGCATTAAGCTTGTCCTTGCCATACTGCTAACAGTCCCATCCCTACAGAGTTGTTTCCAGGAGTGACCAGTCCTTCAATTTAACATGATTCACGTGGACGACAGTCAGCTGGAGCACAGTCAGAACTCCATCTATCTGCTCCACATAGGCCGGCCAGGGTCCATAGAATTCTATTATATGACGGTACCACAGTTAGCAGCAAGCTTTACTCTTTTCTACTCTTATGATGCCTGTCTGATTGCTTGCAACAATATGCATCAAGCCGAGAGTGCATATCTGCCAATAAATTTCTATGTGCGGACACAAAAAGGAAGAAAACGGAGAAGAAGGCCCTGTAGTAGTGCCGCAGACGGGAAGTAAACACACACAGCAATTTAATATTGTGAAGAAGAAGATGAAAAGGGAACAAAGGATGGGAATAATAAATACTCTAGATGCACTGAAAAATGCTAAAATTATTAGCAGGAATTTATTTGGCTAATGGATTAACAAGGAAATTAAACATTTTTTTAGTTTAAACAGGATAACTGAAATTTCTTAGGCCTGTCTTAAGACAAGAGTAATGGGTAAGAGTGCCTACGTGGGACAACAGAACACAAAACTGTAGAGAGAAATGGACAGATGAACACTGATTACAGAACTAGGCAAGAAAATAGAGCATTTTTAAAAAAGATAAACGGAGACACAAAGTTCAGATGAGTTAATCTTTCAGTGGATTAAAATAATCGGTATTTGTGCTCAAAGTGTGGTAGAACTTTATAGTTCTTTGTTAGCAACATGTGTGATACTGAAAGACTCATGAAAACAATCATAGTAGCTGTAGATGCTTCACGTAATGGCATGTCTACTATGCTCTCTGGTAATTACAGGCCACCTGTGCTTTATGTGCTTTGTGTACTTTTTTTGTTCCAATAATAAAGCCCATTCCATATTTTCAAAACAACAGTCATGGCTGATGTGTGGAGTAAGCCCTCCATCTCCTCCTTGAAGGGGTCTTCATCTTGTAACTTCCTTAACTAATATAGCTGACTAGGGTATGCCTTCAGGAATATGAAGAAAACATGATCGTCACATTTATGGACATTTTAATATTGTGTTTTTAGGGTTTTGTGTCTTTTTGTGATTGTATAAGACAGATTTTACTACCATAAGATATTAATGCTACTGGTTTGGAGACATTCCCACTGTGTTACTGCACATGTTTTAAATCCATTATAATAGGCTATAGGAGAAAACGTTAAGACAATAAAAGGGCAGAGGAAGGCAGCTAAGATAGGTACTTCATCATGAAAAGTAATGAGCTGTGTTTGTGTCAGGTACTACACAGAATAAGATACTGTGCTATGAGTTTTGGTTTCTGGTGTCTCACCACCTATCACAGGAACCCCCCCCCCTTTTTTGAGACAGAGCATGAGAAGACTCTTGGGCATTGTTGTAGAACAGTACTTCTCTCCTCGGTCTGTTCAGAAGTGGGCATGCCTTGTGTGATTGACATGGCAAATGGCTGTAAAGTCATATGCAAATGATGCATGATTGACTGCCATGTACATCTAACAGTGACACTTGACCGTGGTACAGAGCAGACAAGAAATTTACCCTTTTCCTCAATGTAGTGTGATCTCAGAGTTGGTATATTTAATTAGCGGGGGGAGTGGTAGGTTCAGGGGGAGATTGCCCCCATGCAAAAACGAAGAAAAAAAAATACTTTGGAGCTATAGTGCTATTTCTTTAGCATTCCTTATTCAAACACGTTAGGGGATGTTGGGTGGTAGGCGGGACTTGCTACTGCCGACCCAGGGTGGTACTGTTCTACAACATCGCCATGTCTTGGGTTTTGGGATTATAGCTTATTTATGGTTACTTTTGTTCTTTATAGAAAAAGACAGGAAATAAAAGTATTGCTGTACTTACTCATTCTTCAGTTAGTTACCATGCAAGAATAGCAATGTCATTCATACAGATTTTGTGCTGTTGTAGTGGGAAATATACTTGTTTGATGTCCGACATGTGTTATTTTATTACTTCTCCAGGAAATACAAAATACTTAGTATCTGTAGGCAGATAATGAGCTACTCTGGCAGGAAAAGCTAATAACCATGGTAAATGAAAATTTTCAGTGGATCTTTCCTTCATTGCATACTTTCCTTAAATGTATGGATATGCCAATATGAGTGTTATCTAATTCATCTTTTTAAATGGTCACTTTTGAATGAAACATATGAATATCACAACTATATGTGCATGCATACATGTGTGTGTGTGTGTGTGTGTGTGTGTGTGTGTCTGTGTGTGTGTGTCCACATGTATATTTGTGTCTGTGTGAGTGTGTATCCACCTGTGTGCATGTTCT
>NC_056726.1:1569626489-1569718989 GCF_019279795.1 Protopterus annectens
GATCAAGTAAGTTGTCTCCTTACTTACCCGGGCATGTCTCAGGCAAGCTTAGAAAATTGATCATTTGCTTTAGTCAGGAACTGTTTTAGGAGTTGTATGAAGGTCTTTAAATTATTTGTACCTGTGATAGTATATGCAGCTGAAGTAAGTTTAAAGAAAGACCTTTCTTTGGATGTAGCCTTGAATGCTGTGTAAAGTGCACTATATAGACACTAAGTGAGATTAACAGTTATTCTGGTTATCCAAACAAGTTGTACATGGTACAGAACCACAATCTGCTGATCAGGAGTTCCAGAAATTTCTGAAAATGAATGGAATGTTGCAGAGTATGAGATGTCATGTAATATGGCATGGTTTGGTTTAGACAAACGACTACTGCACATGCTGATCAGGAGTTCCAGAAATTTCTGAAAATGAATGGAATGTTGCAGATTATGAGATGTCATGTAATATGGCATCATTTGGTTTAGTCAAACGACTACTGCACATCATGAAACCAGCTTTCACAACTAACCAAGGGCCAATTCAAAAGCATCTAGATGTTTTTCTGTTGTCCTATATGTCATGCCACTATTCAGATGTCTCTTGCCTTTCTCATGATGTAAAGACAGTTATATACTTGTTTTGACCTGTTAAAGCTTACAATTCAGCAAGCAATAAAAATCAGTAGAAATCATGATGGCAAATCCTAGGACTTTCACTTCTGTGCAGTTAGTTCTAAGTCAGTATTATGAATCAGGAGACAAGTGATGCCAGCTATGTTATCACAGATTCTTCCTGATTCATGCACTATGAAGATCAATTATGATGTTTGTTGGTGTCAGTATACTATCCAGCTTCTCTGATGACTAACACATATGACAGACATGCCTCACAAATGCTTGTGGATGGTAACCAAAGTTAAAAGCCTTTTGTTCCTTGCTCATTTATACTCTCCAAGCCTGTGGTGAACAGCAGGTCTCCCATTGCTTCATATGCACTTTCAGAGACTGTTACCAATTCCGTGCTTGTGAATCTTTCTATATAAACTGCTTCTGGAAGATATCCTGAAATATGTCTCATCACATGCTGAGGCAGAAGACTGCCTTAATGGTTGAACCTGTATTAACAATGCAGAAAATATTCGTGATATATTGCCAATGTCTACCAGTGGGACTGAATCAGGTTATTTTACTGCTCATTCAAAGAGAGGTTCTAATATGTTATGTTTTAATGCCCTGTGGGACTTGATGTAGCTATGTTAAGGGCACATTTATTCCTTATTTATTTATTTATTTATTTATTCATTTTTCCCCTCTACATTATTCTATGACACTCTACCCATTGCCCTGTATCACATCCATTGCCAGGTTTATTAGCCACCTGCCAAACCCTCAGACTTTTCTCTGATAGGGCTGGGGCCAGAATGGAACTCAAGCATATCCTGGGGTCTGGCTGACTACAACATCTTGGCAGGTTCTTGTTTTAACCTACCTCTTTACTTCCCTCTTTGGACTATACCTCCTGTCAGTAAGCATCATCAGTGAATGCCCTCCATACTCAGATGGCACAGCCTGTCCCTCCTTGTCAGCACCTCAGACACCTGAGATGCTAATCAAACCTGGGTCACAGTTAGGGCTTTATCCCTCTATGACAGGATGCCAACTATTCATTTCTTCGTCAATTCACTTTGTTGACTGATTAGGTGGACTGCCTAGTTTGACCTTTTCCATCTGAAACCCAGGCTCCTGATAGATGTGTTCACAGAAACAGATAGTTACAGACAGTACAAAACAAAACAAAAATATGGATGAGACACACAAATTCTGACATTGGTTATTACATGAATTAAAGCTTTGATGCAGGTTATTAGTTTATGAGTACATGTGATGGACAATGCAATAAAGGAATATTGCTCAAAATGATTTTCCCTTTCCCTCATATGCATTTCAAAAAAGTGTTTGACGCTTAATTCTAGAATCATATTTTATCCTGTAGAAAGCATTTATGAAGTCTGCATGTTTTAAAAGCCTTTCAGTTTAAGTCTCTTTCCTGGATTCAGCTCTAACATAGATCCAGGAACAGAGCTCTGATACTTAGGGGATGATGGAAAACAATCAGAAAAATAAGCTGCAGACAGTAAAACTGAAAAAATTTGGTTGTGATTCATTTTGCCAGGATAGAATACAGCCTTGTAACCTAATGTTTTTCACTTTGACGAAATACATGTAAGTGAGAAGCATGCCCAATGAATCAATGTTTTATGTATCCACGTAGTTCATAAGTACGATCATACCTCTCAGCTACACAGATTTACACAGAATGCCCAGATTTTTGCCTTATATGTTTGGTCTGTTTTTTATAAAATTGTGGTTGTCTGGCAAATTAGTGACAAATCATTAAAGATTGAAGTTAGAAAATAATGACAGACATTTGAGCTTTAGACTTCATACCGTCCAGAAAGTTTATGCTAATGCAAAACCTGTTATTCTATCAACTTCTGAGTTTGTAAGATCAATATTTCAAAATTGTCCCTATTTGTACCACTTTTTATGGCTTTGTCCAGCTTACTTACTCTAAGCGGTTGAGAGGTATCAGTACAATCACTAATTTTCTGTTTTACATTTCCTTAGTTTCATCCTGATTTAAATATTTCCACTCTTATAAATAGCTTCTCTCTGCTGAACATTTGTGGGAAAAGCTGTTTGTCTACATTCCAAAGGTATCATGATTTAACTCATGCAAGGCATTACAGGAGCTGAAAAAGAACAGATGTACAAGCCTACAGATGCTATGCTTACATTCAGTTCTGCTATGTGTTTTCTTAAGCAGTTGGTGAATGTAGATACAACATAAGATACAGATAACAGAAGAGTATGAAACTTTATGACCAGAGTAAAACAATACAATACATTCACAAAGGACAATCACATTAATTGCTAAAGCTGACTAACTAATGTAGCCAGTCTTCAGTATCAAACTGAAGAGTTTAGCAGCAAAGTAACATATGTACTCATGATTTACCTAGGGAATGATATCACATCTTCTGTGACATTAGATTTCAGTGGCAACTTAGAACTCTGTATTTAATACCTTTTATCAGCAGTGCTAATTGTAATATAAGAATATACTAAGATAATCATTGTTTCTGATTCATTCTACAAACTGTGCACATATAGAGAATTAGGAGCTGATGGTCCCTTCTGTTTCAGATGTTTCAGTACCAACCTTTAACTCATCTACCATTTAACAAACATAATCCATTTTTTTATATTTTCTCCACAGAAGGTATACAAGGAAAGTGCAGCAGTGGAAGGTATATAAGATTCATTTATATAAAAGGTAGATCTACACAGCACAGTACTGACACAAAACCTCACCACTTCCTAGATGTTGCTTATACATATAAGATAATAATCATATGTCATGTAAAGTGTGGAAAAAACATAGTAAATTGTCATTATACTGACTTACTGATTATACAATAAAGACCACTTCTCCACACATGAGCTGATCCTAGCCTGGTTAATACTATAAAGAGTTTGTGTTTTGTAAAACTCTTCCAGGGGCCTCTATCTCACTTAGTATATCTTGTTTACATACATACCTAGCTGTGTATTCTACTATAAACTTGTGAAGTATTACTTTCCACCATTCTATATTCTTTGGAGAAGCTACTTATTTCAGCATCTAATGATGTCCACTAAATCAAGTATATATAAATTAAAGACATTTATGATGATGACATGATTGAGGTCATTGTCCCACTGTACTCATCCCTTATTAGACGCATTATAGAATACAACACCCTGTTGGTATGTACCTCTCAAGACATCTGCAACAACTGGAAAGGCTGCAGGAATACTTTACTAAAAGAATCACAGGCCTAAAGCAGATGCCCTATACTGATTGCCTTAGAAAACTCCAGCTATACTCTGTTGCATATCGTCTATTCAGAGGCAATTTCTGCTTAACATATAAGGCCATGTCAAACCCAGAGCTGTTGGACATGCTACACTTAAATAAATCCCAATCCCTCAGAGCCACATGCTCCAGGGATCTAAACCTTGTCATCACAATAAACAAATCATGCTGGAGGGATAGGTTCCTGACCCAGAGACTCCCCAGACTCTGGAATAGACTGCCCATACATGTCAAGCAGAGCGCCTCTTTGGCCCTCTTTAAAAGTATCCTTGACAATAGGATGGGAGAAAGGAAATTCACCCTGGGATCACATCAGTCACCCTGCTAGACAGGGGTCCAAGGAAGTAAATAGTGTGGGAAGAAATAACCAGGGAATTGTTATGGTTAGGCTTATATAGGCCCTAGGGTCGATAGCCTAGTATCACCTTATGAATCTATGAACATGTTACATTTTCTGTCTTGACTGTGACTGCACACATTTTCTGTCTTGACTGTGACTGCACATGGATCCCATAAGAAAATGAAACAAGTTCTAAGCAGACTTCATTTATACCAGATGCATTCCTAATTTGAGATACTGTTGAATAAGCTCCCCATCCATGTAAAGCAGCGTTCATCCCTGACCCTATTCAAATGAAACCTTAACAACTGGATGGGGAGTCTTAAATTTACCCCCAATCTGGCCTCCATGTCCCTTATGGACAGAGGCTATCAATAAGAAAATAATTATCCAAAGTAACCACTCCCCTTAAATCCCTTAGTTGCCTGTCTATTAACATGCCCCTCCCTCATATAGACATCCATGATACTCAGGACCCAAATGGTTTTAGAATGAATGGCTAGGCATGTAAGGGCCCTAGTGATTGCTAGCCAATTACATCATTTGAACCTAAGTATATACTTTTATACCAAGGGCAGAAAATATGTTTGCCAAAAATAACTGGACACCACCCAACAAGGGTTCCAATAGAATATAAAACAACAATAAAAAAACTCAAAAGTAAACCAAACTGTGTTCAAAATGATGCAAAAGTCAAGTTAATACAGCAAAGCTTTGGAGATAACTCTTCCTCAATGCTTTCAGCATTACTAACATACATTCATCCTTTTATACATCACAGATAAAATCCCAATAAATTTAAACCAATCAAATGCAGCCATAGCAAATTATTTAATTGGTAAATAAGCTAGACTTAACTTAAATATTAAGTAGCTTCACTATATAAAAGGATTATTGTATGTTAGTATTGTTGAAAGCATTGAGGAAGAGTTCATTTTTGTTGGTGCAGAAAATATGTTTAAGAGAAACTCTGCCATCATCATATTTTTCATGTTGCTCAAATTTTAAGATTATACTTCTGTGCATCATATTACAGTAGCATAGGCATTATACAAAATATAACTGTAATTAGCCAGCCAGAGGAAATACCAGTGAAACAGAAAATGGCCTGACAAATTGCCTTGCTACTTAAATACCAAAATCACAAATGGACTGTAGGTATAATATCAGACAGAATAATAACTTGTGCTATTTAAACCACCTTGTAATGGCGACTAAGTTTATTTAAGTGATGCTCCACCTTATTTTGTAACAAATTATATAATCTTAAGTTTCACAGCATAATTAATAGATTTACTGAAAAATGGGAAAATTGCATATTGCTGAAGTTGAAGTATTTCTTCCTTATAACTTCAGAATTTGGAATTTGTTCCTAACCTCTGGTTACACTCTGTTTGGAGCCTGAGCATTTCCATCATTTTATCTGTGCTTTCTTTGGATACTAGTCTTAAGACTTACCTCCCAAATTTAAGTTGGACACCTGTTCTAAATTATCTCTGCATTCATCCTTTGACTGTGTAGCTCAGATGATAGCTGAAAATAGCCTGCAGGGATTATTGTGTTTACCAACTTAACAAAGGAGTGAAAAAGACATTTCCTTTCTCTCTTGCTTCTAAAGCTATACCATCTGGTGTTTTTATTTAAATGTATGAATAAATATAGAGACAACACTACAGCTTGCTGATAAGATCCTTGCTTCACAACAGACCCAGGACCTGGGTTCTAATCCTTTAACTGATCTTTGCAGCTTTGCATAACTTCCCTGTGTCGCCATGGCTTTCCTCCTGGTGCTCTGGCTTCCTTCCAAACCACAAAACCCTGTTCTTTTAATCTGCTACACCCTTGCTTCAGTGGGCAGGGGCCAAGATGGAAAATGCCTAAGGAGGACCAGTCCACTTACACAGTCAAAAAGTAAGTCCATCCATTCACAATCCCCTTTTTCTGTGTGGGGTCAGGGTGTCACATCAACAGTGACCATCATCACCAGATGTCTAGCCCTGCTCTGGATATTCTTCCATCCGCTGCCCCCCCCCCATGCACACATATGTACTTATACCTAAAACCAATTTAGAGTGTCCAGTCCAGATAATGCATGCCTTTGAAATGTGGTAGGAAACTGGATCACCCAGAGAAAATCCACATTAACACAAGAAGGATAAGCAGACTCTGCACAGAAGGTAGCCCAGCCGAGAATCAAACCAGAGAACCTCTTGCTGTGAAGCGATGATGCTACCCACTTCAAAACTGTGCTGTTCTCAACAAGCAAATAATGATATTAAAATGATCTGCTATACAAATGGAACATCAACTGCATTAGCTTGTCATGAGGTTTTTGCTTGCACAGATATAAGGTTCTTGGTAAATATAATCTGAAGTACCAGTGCATAGCAAAGGTAAATATTTCACACTTTATTTCTCAGAAACCTAAAAGAATGTAGTTTGGTGTTCATTAAAAGTATGTCTGGCTATGCAGGAAAACAATCACATGGACACGGTTCCTTTTTGCAAGTATACGGTGAATATAAAAAGTATACACACCCCTGTTAAAATGCCAGGTTTTTTGTGATATAAAAATTAGAACAAAATAAATAATTTCAGAACTTTTCCTACCTTTAATCTGACCTATAACCTGTACAATTCAATTGAAAAACAAACAAATCTGTTAGGGGAAAAATATAAAAAATAAAAAATGTACAATACGCTGGTTGCATAAGTGTGCACACCCTTAAATTAATACTTTGTTGTGTGTGCACACCCTTAAACTAATACTTTGTTGTGTGTGCACACCCTTAAGCTAATACTTTGTTGAAGCACTTTTTGATTTAATTACAACATTCAGTCTTCTTGGGTACACACCTGCCATCAACTAAAGAGACTCTGATTAACCTCAAATAAAGTTCAGCTGTCGTAGTAGGATTTTCCTGACATTTACAAAGTTGCCTGCTACAGAAAAAGCCATGGTTCACAGAGACCTTACAAAGCATCAAAAAGATCTCATTGTTGAAAGGTATCAGTCAGAAGAAGGGTAAAAAAAATTTCCACAGCATTGGATATACCATGGAACACAGTGGAGACAGTCATCAAAAAGTGGAGAAAATATGGGACAATAGTAATGTTGCAAAGAACTGGACATTCCTCCAAAATTAATGAAAAGACAAGATGAAAACTGGTCAGGGAGGCTGCCAAGAGACCTACAGCAACAATGAAGGAGCTGCAGGAATTTCTGGCAAGTACTGGTTGTGTACTATATATGACGACAGTCGCCCGTATTCTCCATATGTCTGGACTATGGGGTAGGGTTGAAAGACGGAAGCTTTTTCTTACAAAGAAAAACATCCAGGCCCAGCTAAAATTTGCAAAACAATACATCAAGTCTCCCAAAAGCATGTGGGAAAATGTGTTATGGTCTGATGAGACCAAGGTTGAATTTTTTGGCTACAATTCCAAAAGGTACATTTGGTGCAAAAACAACACTTTGCATCACCAAAAGAACAACATCCCTACGGTGAAGCATGGTAGTGGCAGAATCATGCTTTGGGATTGCTTTTCTTCAGCTGGAACTGGGGCTTTAGTAAAGGTGGAGGGAATTATGAACAGTTCCAAATATGAGGTCACTTTTGGCCTAAAACCTTTAGGCATTTGCTAGAAAGCTGAAAATGAAGAGGAATTTCACCCTTCAACATGACAATGACCCCAAGCATACATCCAAATAACATAAGAATGGCTTCACCAGAAGAAAATTAAAGTTTTGGAATGGCCCAGCCAGACCCCAGACCTAAATCCAATAGAAAATCTGTGGTGTGACCTGAAGAGGGCTGTGCACAAAAGAAGCCCTAGCAATCTGACAGATGTGGAGCACTTGTGCAAGGAAGGGTAGGCAAATATTGCCAAGTCAAGATGTGGCATGCTGATAGACTCCTACCTAAGAAGACTGAATGCTGTAATTTATTTAAATCAAAAGGTACTTCAACAAAGTATTAGTTTAAGGATGTGAACACACAATAAAGTATTACTTTAAGGGTGTGCACACTTATGCAACCAGCGTATTGTACATTTTTTATTTTTTATATTTTTCCCCTAACAGATTTGTTTGTTTTTCAATTGAAATGTACATGTTATAGTTCACATTAAAGGTGGGAAAGGTTTTGCAATGATTTATTGTAGTCTCATTTTTTATATCACAAAAACCTGGCATTTTAACAGGGGTGTGTAAGCGTTTTATATCCACTGTATCTTTACAAGCATTTTTCATGGAATAGAATGTTAGGATAGTTATGGTCCAGTGCAGCATTTTTTTAATTGGTAACCTTGCATTTTTTCTGCATTAGAAGTATAATCTTTAATTATCTTTAGATGTGTGCTTCTGACAGCTCTTTGTGTCTTCTAAGAGAATGAAAAGCATAGTTGTGTTTCACTCACATTAAAAGCATAGAAACAATAGGGTGGTGCAAAGGTGATTACTAAAAAAATGTAAAACCAAAAAATAATCACCTTGGTAGCCAGTCAGTTTCCAATATGTTTATTAATACAAGTTTAGTGCTTTCATCAAACAATGTTGACTTCCTCAGAACAAAGAACTATAAATGAAACTTATAAAAATTATTTTTTAACACCAGCAAACAACGGAATGAATGTACAAACAGATGCAGCACTGTTTCGAGGGAAAGGGAGAGGAAGACCAAGAAATGCTTTAACCCGCAAACGACCACAGAGACTTCCTGTAACAGGCTCGAGAATCATCACGAGAAGCCTGTCCAACATTTAAATTCTCACCTTTCAAAATCATCTGTTCTTCACAGAAAGTCTATTAATGTTACTAATACATATTCACATACATCTGGTCAACATGATTTAAGCTTCAATACAGGAAATAGAAGTTATGTATCACCTACATTTTCCAAATATTTCGATATCATTACAGCCCATAGCAGTGTAGAAATTGAAACTATTGTAAAACAGATGGAAGCTGCAACTATTAATCTAACTAATAGAATTTTTACTAATTCTCAGTTACAACTACTTCATAAAGGTTTCAATTTCATACCTGCACAAAGAGCACATTTGCCAGATTTAATTCTGGATTTGAAGTTATACGCCAGAAAACTTAATTTATGTTTTTTACATAAAAATTCACCTACTGCTATTGAATATGATGGGCAACACCTTAATGACAGTAGCACACAAGATAAATCTGATATTTCTTCAGATTCTGACTCATCAGATAGTTTAACTGATAACTCAAAACATTTCACTTCTTTGAGACCAAAGAGTTTATATAATCCAGCTCTTAATAGCTCTATACAGGCATTTCTTAAAGTTTGTGAACGAGATTTAAGGAAATTATGTCTATCTAATAACACAGATAAATGGTTTAATTTATCCACTACTGAAAGAAAAGCATTGTCAGAATTCACTAAAGATAAGTCCCTACGCATCATGCGTGCTGATAAAGGTACAGGGCTAGTTTTAATGGATCAATCCACATACATTCATAAAATTGAAAATACATTACATGATAATGACTTTTTCACACTTGTTAACTTAGACATTGTTAATAAACATTTTTTACATGTGGATAAAACACTAAAGAGCTTACAATTAACTAATGCTATATCACTTGAAGAACTTATGTACATGTCAGTTCCCACACCTAATCTAGGAAAATTATTTGGAATTCCTAAAATACATAAGGATTCGTTAGACCCTCCTTTCAGACATATTATATCTAACAGAAAAACCAAGACAGAGAAAATTGCTGATTATCTAGATAGCATTCTTAACCCATTAGTGCAGAAAACTAATAATTATTTCAGAGACTCTTGGGCTTTTTTGGATGAATTATTCAATAATATACAGGGTCTATCTGATTGCACCTTAGTCACCCTTGATGTTGAAGGACTTTACACAAATATACCACATAAAGAAGGATTACAATTATTTAGACTATTTCTCACTAAATACACCAAGTTTTCCAACACTAAAGTTAATACTTTATGCACTCTTGTTAAAATTGTTTTAGATAATAATTTCTTCTATTTCAATGGACTGATTTACAAGCAGATCAAAGGCATAGCCATGGGTTCTAAACTAGCACCTGCATTTGCCAACATAGTACTCAGCACTTGGGAAATGGAAAATTTACATTCTTTGCATAACTTCAACCTCATACATATTTATAAGAGATTTATTGACAATATTTTTTTTGCATGGAAGGGCAACCAAACTTCTTTAGATACATTTATCTCTGACATGAAAAAAAGTATTGTTTTTTTTAAATCTTATTGTATCTGACTGTGGTCTGTCAATTTCTTTTCTTGATACCAAAATCTCCATTTTACCATCTAAAACAGTATGTTCTACCATTTATAGAAAGAAAACATACAAGAATAATCTGTTAGACTTTTCTAGCTCACATCCATTCTTTATGAAAAAGAATCTTGTTAAAAGTCAGTTTATACGAATTTCTAGAATTGTTAGCTTAGATGATGATTTCATGTTTAATGCAGCACTGTTGAAATGTATGTTTCTGAAGAGAAATTATCCTGAAGCTCTGATAAATTCTGTATATAATGAAATAGCATTGGATAGATACACTAAACATTTGCCTATCTTATTGTTTGGATTTAAACCTACGACTGTCTCCCATACCTATGACACCAACAGATCACTTAGTTTCCCATTACCAATTTCCAGGGACATGATTAATATTAGAAACATTATTACCAATAATTGGGATCTTTTAGCAGATTCTCAGTCTATGATTTCTGCTATTGGTGTGACTCCTTTTTCATATAAGAGAACCAATACTATTAGAATGAAACTTGAAAATAGAGATGCACCTTTTTTAATTAATACAACACCGTCTCTATACACACAGCCTGGCATGCATTCCTGCAACAAATGTGTTGTTTGCCAATACATATTATTAGGATCACAATACACTTTTCCTCATTGTAACTACACTATTAAGTTTACCAAACATTATTTCTGTCATTCCACAGGAGTAGTTTATGCTGGTATTTGTGATTTTTATTCTGCATTTTATATTGGAAAGACTGCTAGAAAGTTATCCAACAGGATAAAGGAACATTTGGGAGCTATTAGAGCCAGAAACTTAAACAATGCCTTAGCAAAACACAGCATTTCATGTCCATCTTTTAATAAGTTTTATTTTTTAGTTCTAGAGAAGGTAGATTGTTTTTTTGGAAACTGGGAGTTGTACCTTGAATTGAAGGAACTGAGATGGCAATTACTTCTCAGTTCAGAGGTATTTCCTGGACTTAATGACAGTGTTAATATCAAATGTGCTCTCAGATGGAAACTTTAAGTAAAAAGATAATACACATACATATTCATTTGAAAGCTATACATATCCATATGTTAAGATTTTATATATATGAATACTCATTTGGAAGTTTCTCAGTTTCATATTTCATTGCAGTACATTCACTATGACCAGTATTTTTTTGAATTTTTAAATGTTTAAATATTCAACAGTTTATCCATTAGTTACTGTTTGAAATGTTTTTCTTGTTTCTTTGGCTACTGTACTTACATGTGACTTCAGCTGCCCTTTAGTATATATTCTATAAATGGAATGTTTGTTATTCTGAAGAAGCTCTTTCATCTAATAAGAGCGAAAGCTTAAAAGTTCTGTTTAGTGTCTGCGAGTTTTATTTCAGATTTTTAATTTATTTTGTTCTAGAAGTATTTATTATATATTACTTATTCTTCTATTCCACGGTTTAATTATATATTTATATATATATATATATATATATATATATATATATATATATATATATTATATATACATATATATATATATATATATATTTATAGCTGTGTGTGTGTGTTTGAAAAGAATATATTTATTGTATGAGTCGGGTCTTCCTAGTCAGAAAATAAGATAGCACCTCTATATATTTATTTTGATAACAGAGCAGACCATGAGGTAGTGCTTGTATTTTGTAGAGACCATGGAAGAACTGCTCTTTGAAATGTGACATGTTAACAGTTCACATGTAGTTCTATAGCTGACTATTACATATTCAGAGTTTACTTGAGAGACAGAAACTTGGCAAAAGAACATTCAAGGGCATTCTGTATCCAAGTTACAGAAATAATACATATCAACAGAATTGTAGCAGACTGCTCTGCCTGGTATATGACACTCCAAAGTTGCAATAGTATAGAAAATGCAATGGTAATCACTACCTGTCTTGTAGTAACAACACTTTTATCCATGGACACCAGTGAAGCCTGAGTTGCTGGGAGTGGGTTAATCTTGATTCACCACTGGTTGGGAGGTGATTTAAATTATTACATAGCAGACCTTTTTGTCCTTTTTGAACAAGTCTGATGTGTATTAATGCAGAAACAATTGAGTAAAAATGTTTGTACACTGTACTGTCTATGTTTATTCTCATAAATGTATTTGCATATGTACTATATTATAGGAGTTTGCTTTTCACTACTAATACTGTGCTGTTGTGATAACCTCCATTATCTTTTTCATTTTCAAGTGTCAATTTATTTTAATGCTTGGAAGTGCTATCCAAAGATGTATTACAGTTTATAGTATAGGAATAAAGGTATTGTAAAATTGTTTATTTTTTTTTTTCAAAATTGTTGCTGAAGCTGTTACTTTTGAAAATTTACTGCCAATTCAATTTGCTGTAGTAACTGTAATTTACCACCACAAATAAGACCTCCTTTGACCACTGAAACAGTTTAAACTGAGGGCTATTTTAGAAGAAGTACAGAATAGAAGTAACTGTCTAAAGAATGATATAACTGTACTAATTAACAACATAGGTGTAGCCAGACGTGGACCGTGCACGTGATGGCACTTAAATTGATGTGAGTTGCAATATTTTGCCCCATACAATTGCAACAAATTATGTTTGTTATTTAATCACTGCTGCAGTAACCTTAGCTATATTGGCTGTATTCTGCTAAGGATATAATAGCGAGCTAGCTTACAAAGCGTCTGGGCAACTTCCAAGCCCCCAAACCATTAGTTGCTTGAGTTGAGCTGAACAGAAAGTCAAGTTTGGGTGCCAAGCATTTCAGAGCTTTCTTGTCACTGAAGAGCTCTCCTCTTGTGGGCTTCTGAGGATTGATAGTCGGATAATGTCATTCCAGTGTTGGGCAGATAAGTTCCCTTCACAGACAAAAAATTCTTCTATTTTACTTTTCTTGACAGAAATTGTACTTTTTTTGTGAACTTAAGACTTTGAGGAACCTGGGACCAAACTAATTAAACTCACACTTTATTTTGCAAAATTAAGTGCTTTTGTCCAGGTACATGAACTTCATCAGAAACCTTTTCTGTGAAACTTAATTTTTAAAGCTAAGAAAAATGCCTGCCACGTGACTTTCAATTACTTTTAAAAGGGAACATCACTTTTTTACTTTTGTGGTAAAAAGTTGTTAAAATGAATTTAAAACTACTTTTTCTGTGGTAAATTTTATGTTATGTTACTTTTGGGCTGGGGTAAGTGTTTAAATGTGCTTTTTATTGTGTTTTAATGTGGGAAAAGTTAATTCTTTTTTTAACTTACTTACCTGTTTTACTAATTACTGCTGCTAGGTTTCTCCAGGAATTGGGTATAATTTCTAATTTAATCATGGAACATCCTACCAGTTTTTTAGTTCTTCATTCTTCCATCCACAAAAAGAAAAAAAATACCAAATATTCCTTGCCACCACAGCAAGCTAAAGTGCCACGTACACAGATGGGTGACTCTGCTGTGGCCAGGACTGCTTCCTCAAACCATTCATCTTATTCCCTGCATTCTGCAGGTACAGTCCCTACAACCACCATGGACCAGTGGTTGAATACATCCTCTGCAGCTTTTGGAGTGCCCTTGGTGGGCAAGGGAGAGCCACTCTTGTCAGTCTCATGAAAAGGGGTAGGGAATGCCACTCTTCCTAGCCTGAAGGCTATGCATATCTCCCAGGAGTTTTCCTGGAAAAAGTGCATCTGTTTCTTTAGAAATCCTTGCCAAAAAGAAACAAAAATGTAGACATATGTCTTCTCCTGTCTCAGTTACTATAGACAGGATGGATTTATTAGGTTTAGTTTAGGGTTTAGTTCAGGCTCTTACCCCTTCTAGTATGGCTATTTCCAGTAAAAAAGAGATTTTTCATTTGATGAAGAGATTCCAGATTTTGAACCTCAAAATGATTGCCAAGGGACAGATACTATTTTGCCTTCCCAAATTTATAATTCTGATTCTGAAGATAGTTTGGCTAGTTCCTTTGAAGATTTCTCTTTCTCTGAAACTATTTCCAAAAGTAAACAGTTGTTTGGTGTGAAAACAGTGATGTTTCTCAGCACCTAAGAAAGTATTATGATTTATTATAACTGGAATTTCCACAATTACTCCTGTTCTTTCAGTTTTATTGGATGTTTTTGCCACAGCCTGTAAATTGCCGAGAACCATCCTGCTGCCCCCAAGAAAGCAGATAGATTATATAAAGTTTGTCAGTCTTCTAAGTTTTTATTCACTCATCACAGATGAGCCCCATCAGTTATAGTTTTAGTGAAACCAACTGCTGTTAAATATTTGGTTAATACTAATTCCTCTTCATCTTACAAGGGCAGGAAGGCATTTTTATTTTATTTAATTTTTATTTTTTTAGGATGGGAAGGCTTTTGATAGATTTGGGAAAATGTATTCTTCTGCAACACTTGTTTTTAAGGATTCTCATTTGTCTTGCTCATATGTTAAAGTTTATGTTGGCCTCTTTTGAGAATCTTATGAATATTTTGGCATATTTGTCTTCTTCTAAGGTGAAATCTGCTTTGTGTAATTTGGTTGCTCCTGTTTAAGGTGGCTACCCAGTGTCTGAAATGTATATATGATTCTGCTGATGACACTTTCAGGGATGCTGCCACTGGAACTGTTATGAAGAGGTTTGCCTGTTTGTATTCTTAAAATCTCCCAGAAGACGTGAAAATGAAATTATCTATTCTCAGTTGAATAAAGGTTGTTTGGGCCTCCTGCTATGGAAGTTTGCCAGAAGATGTGAAAAATGAAATTATGTATTCTCACTTGGATAAAAACTGTTTGGACCTCCTGCTATGGAGGTTCTTAAAAAGTGTGATGAAAGAGGTAAGCTGATTCAAAGGATCTCTCAGATTTTTCAGCAAATTTTCAAGGGATCTGATGTTCTGTCTATGACTTTCTTTAAAAAGCAAAATAAACAGGTCCAGCAAGCTGCTGGCTAACAAGTGTTAAAAAGCAATGGCAGGGAGGTTTCAAAAAGAAAGCAGGAACCCTCTAGGACAAAGGACATGCTAATGAGTCTGAATTACTATTTAAAAGACTTTCCTTCCACCCTGGTAATCCAATAATCCATATGAACACCTGTCTTTTGTCTTTGGCAACTGATAGTTTCAGACAAATGGTTTCTGAGAGTAATCCATCAATAATATAGTTGGCAGTGGGAGTCTACTCTTTCTCACTCTCTCTCTCTCTGTGTTTCTCCTTTCCAAGGATTCCCTGTCACCCAGCAGACCAACCTCTTCTTTTTCCTCTGGTCATTCAGCATATATTCTCTCAGAGAGGGATAGAAGCTCTCCCTTCTCCTCAAGCATGACATTCAGGAGAATTCAAAGATATTTCTAGTGCCAAACAATGAAGATTCATGGAGACCAGAGAATCCTTCCTTTCTAAACCTGTTTGTGATAGTGCCCAAGTTCAAAATACTGTCACTTCACAACTTATTACCCAATATTCCTCATTTGAGATCTCTGGTAACTTTAGATTTAATAAATATAGATCATTGCATTCCTGTAGATCCAGATTTCAGATGTTTCTTAAGGTTTTCTGTGTCTCGATCATATTATCAATTCTCTGCATTATACTTTCTTCTATCCACTGATCCAATGGTACTTAAAAAAGTATCTTTCTCCTGTGATAGCCTACTGCAGGTTGCAAAGTATTCACATTTTTCCTTATTTAGATGACTTACTTACCTTTACAGAGTCTTTTTGAAAGAGTCAGGTATCTCTCACCTAGGTAAGGGATCTCCTACACAGACTGTGATTCCATTGCAACTTACAAAATCTTCTCTGACTCCTTCCTTCAGGATTATTTTCCTGGGTAGTCTCCTGGACACCTCAGTTCAAAGATATTTTCTTCCTCAGGAAAAACGTAGATCTGCATCTAGATCTATTTTTGAGTTTTTCAACTCAGACTGTTGTCTCATAAGGAAGTTTCTCAGGATTCTTTGTCTCATGGGATCTATGATTCTCATGATACCTCCTGTAAAACTCCGCATGAGAAAATCCACTTGTACCTGAAATCTATATGATCCCAATGTCAACATCAACATCCCCCTTACATTTTACATTCTAGTTTTGGAGTTTGTGAAAAGGGAGTTTTTGGTGGAGGTACCACATTTCTCAGAATGCAGGTCTCCCAATCTTCCTGTCAGCTCCAACAGAATTTGTCACAATAGAAGCCTCAGACTTAATTTGGGGTGTAGTACTGATGGAGATAAACATAAAGAGTATTTGGAGAAAAGAAACACCAAAACATACAAACATAAAGAGATGTTGGCACTTATAAATACTCTCATCTCTCTCAAAATTCTATGGTCCCCAAGACCTCTACATGTATTTACAGACAATACCACAGTGATGTGGTATATAAACAAGCAAAGGGGACCATATCTTACCCTCTGTACAGACTATTCATGGTAGCTTGGAATATAGTTTTTCAGCACAAACACACTCTACAGACATCTTATATCCAGTCAGACCAATTTTTTGTGGCAGACAAGCTGAGCAGGAGCAGGACAGACCCTCACAAATGGAATTGAGCCATCTGTGGGGAATATCTCACATAGATGTTTTTTTCCACTCACTACAATCATTTGTTGAAATTCTGCTCCAGGACTCCATGTAAGAAGACTTGGTAGACAGATGCTTTTCTTTTCATTAAGACTGGAATGCTCCTGTACAATTTTTAACCTTTCCACTAAAATTCAGCTTCATTCTGAAGTTTAGGAACTACTCCCCAAAGATCACTGTCGTGAAAACCTTCTGGTCCAGTCAACAATGGTTCTTTCTTCTTAAGAAATGACCATGGGCAATTACTACAAGTTTGCTCACAGACTGGATCTATGCACACAAGACCAAAGGTGTTTAATACTTCCTAACCCCAAACAACTACAAGTGACTGCCTGGATTATAGTATCTTAATACCTTTTAGATGTTCAGCAGGTATTATTGAAGGCAAGAAAACCTGGTACTAGAAAATCATTCATTAGTAAATTGAAAAGGTCTGCTACTTACTGTCAATAAAATAGCCAGCACCAATTCAGGGTAGTGTTTCCCATATTTGTGCAAGTTACTAACTTCTGGCCTGACATACTCCTTAGTCAAAGTTCATCTGTAGGTCATTTTAGCATATCTGCCCCTGACTCCCCCTCTTTAAATGTTGACTCATGTCAAAACATTTTTGAAAGGAATGTTACATACAAAACCTCCAAGAAAACAGATGGCTCCTCCTTGGGATCTTAACTTTATGTTAAAAAAAGTAACCATACCATCAGGCTGACTTGACGTTTTTAACATGAAAAACAGTTTAGTAGTTGCTCTGACCTATGAAAGAACAGCATCTGAGTTGCAAGTTCTTATGGTTGATCAACCCTATCTTATTTCCCAGACAGAGTTTCTTTAAGAATTAATTCTTTCTTTATGGCTAAAGTGGTATCTGATTTTACATTGAACCAAGCTATCCATCTCCCTGTCTTCTTTCCAGAACCTAAAAAGGAGTGAGGAAAAATTTCCATAGACAACTCAGGTACTATATTGACAGAAGAAAATCTTTCAGGAAGTCTGATGACTTGCTAATTTTTTGTGAAGGTAAGAAAAAGTGCAATCAGTGTCAAAGCAGACAATTTCCAAATAGTTGTTTCATACAATTGCCTACCACAGCAAAACAATTCCAGGCAAGGACAAGGCTCACTCTACCAGGGCCCTGACTTCATCTATGGCTTTTTGGAATGGGTTGGACTCTAGAAGTGCTCTAGAAGCAGCAACTTTTACAAAGCACTAGAAGCTAGATTCCTTCTCCAGGTCTAGGTCTGGCTTTTCTTGGACCATTCTCCATGGGCTCCTGGACTCTTCCCCTTCTACCTCCCAGTTGTTTTAAGCTATGGTAAAATGCCCATGTAGCTAAAGCTGCTGCATCAGTGATCAGTATGATGAACATAGTACAGTTGTGTAAGTAAGCTTATCACAACACTAGATGTTTGAATGATCACTGCTGCAGTAGCCACTCCCTCCTTACATCCTCCTTATTTTTGCATGTCTTTTATGCCAGGGTGTGGTCATTTAACTTATTTTCCTGTCATTGTCCTTGGCAGAGCTTTAGCCATTCTGTCTCTTTTGGCATGAAAGCTTTTAAGGGCTTGGCACCCAAACATGACATTTTAGTTAGCTCATCCCAAGATTACTGCCAGCTTGGGTGTATGGAAGGTCCCCTTTAGCTTTGGAAGCTGGATGGCTGTTATATCCTTAGCAAAATGTAATCCCTATTGTGGTAGGGCTCATTCAAACAGCTATTATTATGGTAAGTTTACTTATATAACTGTACTTTCCAGCTTCAAAATACATACATTAAATTAAAAGGTTACAAATGTACTGTCAAAGAAGACAGGATCATTCAGACCGATGTGCACCTTTTCTTAGGGTTGAGCAGCTGCTGTTGACATTAATGGTGAGCGTTGTGATTAAGCTCTGAAATCAGGAAAAAGATACACTTGTTATGCACATGCCTAACACATGACCCTATCTTAACATCACTAAAGTGTCCTTACTGAGAGCTTGTTAATCAGACTTCAGTGCTGCTATGATCAGGTCTCAGAGTAGGGACTAATCGTGAACACTGCTGACCATTCAATACTAGTGGAAGATGGTGAAACAGCGTTTAAAAGCTGTTAGAACTTTACTGTGTTGCAAAAGTGTTACAGAGCAAAGTGTCTTATCAGTTTTTATAGCCAACAGTTCTACAAAGGGTCACTTTGTTTCTGCCTGATGTCAGTTTGAGAAGGCTAACTGTTTAAGCCTGTAACACTTCCTACACTTTTTTACTGAAACTGCTAGCACATTGAGCAGAGAAAGCCTCACGCTCTGCAAAGAATTCTGATCATAACCCGTTATGTGTTTGAGACATGCATGCCAAGATTTCCTCTCAAGCTTTGCTTTCATGGTGACTTTCTTGACATTTATGTCATAAGCACATAACAGATTGGTTATGATCGGAGTCCCAGTCATAACCCTTTATGATGTATGATGCAAGCAGACTGAGAAATAAGTACATTCCTGACAAGTAGTAATAAACCAGCTCAACCTTTATTACAGTCCTTTAACACAAAGTTCTTTACGAAACTGTTGAAATTCAAAACATTCCACCAGAATGATGTAATATGCAATGCTTTCCTGGATTGTGGAATAAAACTCCCATTCTAATCATAATAAATCATTCATTAACTTCCTTCAAAAACTATCTTGATACATGCATAGCAAGTAGAAGATATCAGCATGGGGTTATGGCAATAGAGCTACATAAAGACCAATAGGTCATAAGGTTGACAACTGAACCCATGAACCTAAGAACCTATTAAATTAGTGAACAGCACACCTTTTTATATGAATCCTTCATCTGAAAAATCTTACGTTGTCAGTAGACTCCAAATAAAAATTAATCCTCATTTCTTCTGTCTCATAAAAGCATGTACCTGTCCCTTGTTTACCTCACCAAATGGCAGGAAAAAAATTCCTTCATTCTCAGATTGCCTGCTTAGTCCACGTCAGGGTCATATGGAGCTGGACAACATTCCAGCACTGAGTGTGTACAAAAGCAGAAAAATGTTAATTCTGAACAGAGATTTCGGGTTCACATATACACAAAGTTGCATCCGCATGCACTCACAACAGTGCACGCATATGCACACACACACACACACACACACACACACACACACACACACACACACACACACACACACACACATATGCACACACATATGCATACACATGCACACACACACACACACACACACACACACACACACACACACACACACACACACACACACACACACACAGACACACACACACACACACACACACACACACACACACACACACACACACACACACACACACACACACACAAGCACTGAGTGTGTACAAAAGCAGAAAAATGTTAATTCTGAACAGAGATTTCGGGTTCACACATACACAACGTTGCATCCGCATGCACTCACAACAGTGCACGCATATGCACACACACACACACACACACACACACACACACACACACACACACACACACACACATGCATGCAAACACAGATGCGCGCATGTGCGTGTACACACACACATGCACACACACACACACACACACACACACACACACACACACACACCACAGGCACACACACACACACACACCACAGGCATGCACACACACACACACCACAGGCATGCACACACACACACACACACACACACACACACATGCACACACAGGCATGCACACACACACACACACACACACACACACACACAGGCATGCACAAACACAAGCGCATGCGTGTGCACGTACAGATACACACACGTGCACACTCACACAGATGCGCACACACAGAGATGCACACACACACACACACACACAAACACACACACACACACACACATGCACAAACACACATGCACATGCGCGCGCACACACATGCACAAGCACACACACATACTCGTGCGCGCACACACACATACCCTCATGCGCATGCGCGTGCACACGCACACGCACATATACACACACATGCATGTGCACATACACATGCACACTCACACACGTGCACACACAGAGATGCACACACGCACACACACATACACACACACACACACACACACACACACACACACACACACACACACACACACACACGCACATAATCACTCACATGTCATAATGGCTGAGGGCAATTTGGAATGAAACAGGAATAGCATTAACCAGTGAAAACCAAGATGGACAAAGGGAAGATGTAGGCTCTGAACAGAATGCAATCCAACCAGAAAAAAAACATGGAGAACCAAGTGTGCAGTAAATGCTAACCTACTGCCAACAGCACTGCCATAAATAAGTTATCACCCTAACATTCAGTTTGCATGACTGAGTAATTAGAAGGTGGAGATCAACAGAGATATAAACTGTCCACTAGGAGACATATGCTTCTGAATGGCAGGTGCTGACCATCTGATCTCAATACCTTATAAACACTGTTGCCCTGTCTTTCAGAGAGGGTTTGGACTACATTGGAATTTTCTGATTCTGAGTATGTCTACTTTTCAGATGATATTTCCTTTGGCGTTTTTTTTTTTATATTATTGTTTAACAGGCAAGCAGCATGTTCCTTGTCCATCGCATACTCTTCAATTTGTTTTCTTAGTAGAGTGGTTTGCTCTAGTGCATTAAGGGAAATGTTTTGTGGAGACTTGTTTCTAAATCTGTTCATGTACAAACCTTTTGAATCCACATCTCTCAACCTTCTGTCTCCAAAATGTGGGAAACTACTCATCATAATAAGGAACAAATGGGCAAAAGGTGAAGGACATATCAAGAACCTCAACTTGGAAAATCACAGCATCAGTTAAAATGTGTGACTTAATACCTATAAAAAGTTCTTTTAATAAATTATTGGGATTCAGTATTGTTGAACATGGATATGACTTGAAAATTTGTTAACACTGACTGTGTGACAAGCCCTTCCATTGTGGACTTTGTAAGACCAAAATTGGTATATGTTCCTCATAATGAAGTACACTTGGGACGTATGTTTGCATCTCTTAAGTACTTGTAAGCTAACATTCTGAATTTATAGCTTCTTTTGAACTAAAGTTCTTGATTTGGAAAAAATTATGGCCTAGAAACTTGTGCACAATGGTATTACCTAATCCTGAGCTGATTAATAAGTATCTTTTCCTGTGTCAGATTATTTTAGGTTTAGATAATTAGTGTTAGATATGTGTATTTGAAGACAGCACAGAGTACCTTGGAAAGGTATATGCCCATGTAATCTTGACATGTGACTCTGGGATTATATAGTCTGTCACTCTGTGAAGTGTACCATTCCAGTGAATGGTTAATTAGCAACCTGTGTAATGCTTAGTTCAAATTTCATTTCATTGTCCACATGCAGGTCAGATATTTAATTACATTATTACCTCTTTGATGCATCATTGTTAGATACTGTTGTCAACAGATGAGATTTGTCTTCTTCCATAATACCAATAAGCTGCAAACATATTATTCTAATGCATTTAACAAAAGTCGAGAGCAAGGACTGCAGTATATAACACCTTCCTCTACTTTATGTAGTGTTAAGTTTCAGAATGGTACAGTAATGCACAAATACAGAAACAATCTAACAGGCTTGACTGGTAAAATTTATCATATCTTACTGAAATGTATAGAAAATAATAAGTGGTCAAGTCCTGATTCCTAAAGTGCTAAGTACAGTTATAAATAATGTAGTACAGAGTACCTAGATCTGCCTGACACACATATTTTTGTCTCATGGGTAAGGTTTATTCATTCTAAGCTTCTGAATCCTAAAGATTATAGGTTATAGCTGACAAGTGTCAAAAATCTATGAATATCGCATTGCTAACTTTTCGCATGCTTCAGTTCTGTGTGCAGACATTTGGACAAATATAGGGATGCTGTAGCCCTGATTTGTCCTGGCTTAATTGGATGCTGCTGAATGGCAAGTCAACCATTTTGTAGAATGAAGTAGATGAATTATCTTGGGACAACTCTCCCAACAGTTTGGCAGGCAGACAAAGGAATGCATTTATACTTTAGTAAGACCCTTTTTAAAGGAAACTGTACAGCTGGTCATGAATCTGTTGATCACAGCTGACACGTCATACCTGTTTGACTAAAGACTCATTCATTTTTTGTGAAATATGCTGATTACTCAGCAAACCAGTACAAGCTGGCATTTTCATCTTCCAAATCCAGCAGTCTCAAATATATTTATTTATTTAGTTATTATCAGTGAGTGTAGAGGCTTATCATATGTAAATAGGAAGAAGTGTGAGGTTCTTGAAAGAAGATGATACCAAAGAAGAAAGATTGCTTTCAATAAGTCATGATACTGGGCTTTGGTTTCAAAACACTTGTAGAAAAGGGAAAAGAAAATATTTTATACTTTTCCCTTGTTCATAATTATATAATAGACTAATGACCACCAAGGCCTTTATAAGCCTAGCCTTGCAATCCAACCCCTTTGTGTCCCTATGAATCATGGGTGTTTATCAGTAGGGGTTATATTAGTTAGGAAGTTTCTATAGGTTATGCGGGGGGGGGGGTTATGTTACTTTGAGCATTGCTGTCTGTCTCTGCCTATCAGAGTTACGGGGGCCAGACCTGGGGAGAAATTCTTATATTCCATCAATTAGTTAAGGTTATGCTTAAATAAGGTTAGGGATGCATTCTACTGTACATGCCTGGGGGGTCTTTTCTAGATCATGCAGATTCTCTGAGACACATATCTGTCTTTCCAGTATGTTTATTTATGTCACAAGCAAAATTTAAATCGTTGAATCTACTAGTTCTGATGCATTTCATTTTGTAGATGTGCAAAAGGTCTACCAGGGCTGGATCCGAAGATGCCTTGTATATTAGGAATAGATCGCCTCTCAGTCACCTGTCACAGACAGAGCATAGAGCTAGAGCTTTAAGGTGAACAGAGCATAGAGACAGAGCTTTAAGGTGAACAGAGTATAGAGACAGAGCTTTAAGGTGAACAGAGTATAGAGACAGAGCTTTAAGGTGAACAGAGTATAGAGACAGAGCTTTAAGGTGAACAGAGTATAGAGACAGAGCTTTAAGGTGAACAGAGTATAGAGCTAGAGCTTTAAGGTGAACAGAGTATAGAGCTAGAGCTTTAAGGTGAACAGAGTATAGAGACAGAGCTTTAAGGTGAACAGAGTATAGAGACAGAGCTTTAAGGTGAACAGAGCATAGAGACAGAGCTTTAAGGTGAACAGAGTATAGAGACAGAGCTTTAAGGTGAACAGAGTATAGAGACAGAGCTTTAAGGTGAACAGAGTATAGAGACAGAGCTTTAAGGTGAACAGAGCATAGAGACAGAGCTTTAAGGTGAACAGAGTATAGAGACAGAGCTTTAAGGTGAACAGAGCATAGAGACAGAGCTTTAAGGTGAACAGAGTATAGAGCTAGAGCTTTAAGGTGAACAGAGTATAGAGCTAGAGCTTTAAGGTGAACAGAGTATAGAGACAGAGCTTTAAGGTGAACAGAGTATAGAGCTAGAGCTTTAAGGTGAACAGAGTATAGAGCTAGAGCTTTAAGGTGAACAGAGTATAGAGCTAGAGCTTTAAGGTGAACAGAGTATAGAGACAGAGCTTTAAGGTGAACAGAGTATAGAGACAGAGCTTTAAGGTGAACAGAGCATAGAGACAGAGCTTTAAGGTGAACAGAGTATAGAGACAGAGCTTTAAGGTGAACAGAGCATAGAGACAGAGCTTTAAGGTGAACAGAGTATAGAGCTAGAGCTTTAAGGTGAACAGAGTATAGAGCTAGAGCTTTAAGGTGAACAGAGTATAGAGACAGAGCTTTAAGGTGAACAGAGTATAGAGACAGAGCTTTAAGGTGAACAGAGTATAGAGCTAGAGCTTTAAGGTGAACAGAGTATAGAGCTAGAGCTTTAAGGTGAACAGAGTATAGAGCTAGAGCTTTAAGGTGAACAGAGTATAGAGACAGAGCTTTAAGGTGAACAGAGTATAGAGACAGAGCTTTAAGGTGAACAGAGTATAGAGACAGAGCTTTAAGGTGAACAGAGTATAGAGCTAGAGCTTTAAGGTGAACAGAGTATAGAGACAGAGCTTTAAGGTGAACAGAGTATAGAGACAGAGCTTTAAGGTGAACAGAGCATAGAGCTAGAGCTTTAAGGTGAACAGAGCATAGAGACAGAGCTTTAAGGTGAACAGAGCATAGAGCTAGAGCTTTAAGGTGAACAGAGCATAGAGACAGAGCTTTAAGGTGAACAGAGCATAGAGACAGAGCTTTAAGGTGAACAGAGTATAGAGCTAGAGCTTTAAGGTGAACAGAGTATAGAGACAGAGCTTTAAGGTGAACAGAGTATAGAGACAGAGCTTTAAGGTGAACAGAGTATAGAGACAGAGCTTTAAGGTGAACAGAGTATAGAGACAGAGCTTTAAGGTGAACAGAGTATAGAGACAGAGCTTTAAGGTGAACAGAGCATAGAGCTAGAGCTTTAAGGTGAACAGAGCATAGAGACAGAGCTTTAAGGTGAACAGAGCATAGAGACAGAGCTTTAAGGTGAACAGAGCATAGAGCTAGAGCTTTAAGGTGAACAGAGCATAGAGACAGAGCTTTAAGGTGAACAGAGTATAGAGCTAGAGCTTTAATGTGAACAGAGTATAGAGACAGAGCTTTAAGGTGAACAGAGTATAGAGACAGAGCTTTAAGGTGAACAGAGTATAGAGCTAGAGCTTTAAGGTGAACAGAGTATAGAGACAGAGCTTTAAGGTGAACAGAGTATAGAGACAGAGCTTTAAGGTGAACAGAGCATAGAGCTAGAGCTTTAAGGTGAACAGAGCATAGAGACAGAGCTTTAAGGTGAACAGAGCATAGAGCTAGAGCTTTAAGGTGAACAGAGCATAGAGACAGAGCTTTAAGGTGAACAGAGCATAGAGCTAGAGCTTTAAGGTGAACAGAGCATAGAGACAGAGCTTTAAGGTGAACAGAGTATAGAGACAGAGCTTTAAGGTGAACAGAGTATAGAGACAGAGCTTTAAGGTGAACAGAGTATAGAGCTAGAGCTTTAAGGTGAACAGAGTATAGAGACAGAGCTTTAAGGTGAACAGAGTATAGAGACAGAGCTTTAAGGTGAACAGAGTATAGAGACAGAGCTTTAAGGTGAACAGAGTATAGAGCTAGAGCTTTAAGGTGAACAGAGCATAGAGCTAGAGCTTTAAGGTGAACAGAGCATAGAGCTAGAGCTTTAAGGTGAACAGAGCATAGAGACAGAGCTTTAAGGTGAACAGAGCATAGAGACAGAGCTTTAAGGTGAACAGAGTATAGAGACAGAGCTTTAAGGTGAACAGAGTATAGAGCTAGAGCTTTAATGTGAACAGAGCATAGAGCTAGAGCTTTAAGGTGAACAGAGCATAGAGACAGAGCTTTAAGGTGAACAGAGCATAGAGCTAGAGCTTTAATGTGAACAGAGCATAGAGACAGAGCTTTAAGGTGAACAGAGCATAGAGACAGAGCTTTAAGGTGAACAGAGCATAGAGACAGAGCTTTAAAGTGAACAGAGCATAGAGCTAGAGCTTTAATGTGAACAGAGCATAGAGACAGAGCTTTAAGGTGAACAGAGCATAGAGACAGAGCTTTAAGGTGAACAGAGCATAGAGCTAGAGCTTTAATGTGAACAGAGCATAGAGCTAGAGCTTTAAGGTGAACAGAGTATAGAGACAGAGCTTTAAGGTGAACAGAGCATAGAGCTAGAGCTTTAAGGTGAACAGAGTATAGAGCTAGAGCTTTAAGGTGAACAGAGTATAGAGACAGAGCTTTAAGGTGAACAGAGCATAGAGACAGAGCTTTAAGGTGAACAGAGCATAGAGCTAGAGCTTTAATGTGAACAGAGCATAGAGCTAGAGCTTTAAGGTGAACAGAGCATAGAGCTAGAGCTTTAAGGTGAACAGAGTATAGAGCTAGAGCTTTAAGGTGAACAGAGCATAGAGACAGAGCTTTAAGGTGAACAGAGTATAGAGACAGAGCTTTAAGGTGAACAGAGTATAGAGCTAGAGCTTTAAGGTGAACAGAGCATAGAGCTAGAGCTTTAAGGTGAACAGAGCATAGAGACAGAGCTTTAAGGTGAACAGAGTATAGAGACAGAGCTTTAAGGTGAACAGAGTATAGAGCTAGAGCTTTAAGGTGAACAGAGTATAGAGACAGAGCTTTAAGGTGAACAGAGTATAGAGACAGAGCTTTAAGGTGAACAGAGCATAGAGACAGAGCTTTAAGGTGAACAGAGTATAGAGACAGAGCTTTAAGGTGAACAGAGCATAGAGCTAGAGCTTTAAGGTGAACAGAGCATAGAGCTAGAGCTTTAAGGTGAACAGAGTATAGAGACAGAGCTTTAAGGTGAACAGAGCATAGAGCTAGAGCTTTAAGGTGAACAGAGCATAGAGACAGAGCTTTAAGGTGAACAGAGTATAGAGACAGAGCTTTAAGGTGAACAGAGTATAGAGACAGAGCTTTAAGGTGAACAGAGTATAGAGCTAGAGCTTTAAGGTGAACAGAGTATAGAGCTAGAGCTTTAAGGTGAACAGAGTATAGAGACAGAGCTTTAAGGTGAACAGAGTATAGAGCTAGAGCTTTAAGGTGAACAGAGTATAGAGACAGAGCTTTAAGGTGAACAGAGTATAGAGACAGAGCTTTAAGGTGAACAGAGTATAGAGACAGAGCTTTAAGGTGAACAGAGTATAGAGCTAGAGCTTTAAGGTGAACAGAGTATAGAGCTAGAGCTTTAAGGTGAACAGAGTATAGAGACAGAGCTTTAAGGTGAACAGAGTATAGAGACAGAGCTTTAAGGTGAACAGAGCATAGAGACAGAGCTTTAAGGTGAACAGAGTATAGAGACAGAGCTTTAAGGTGAACAGAGTATAGAGACAGAGCTTTAAGGTGAACAGAGCATAGAGACAGAGCTTTAAGGTGAACAGAGTATAGAGACAGAGCTTTAAGGTGAACAGAGCATAGAGACAGAGCTTTAAGGTGAACAGAGTATAGAGCTAGAGCTTTAAGGTGAACAGAGTATAGAGCTAGAGCTTTAAGGTGAACAGAGTATAGAGACAGAGCTTTAAGGTGAACAGAGTATAGAGACAGAGCTTTAAGGTGAACAGAGTATAGAGCTAGAGCTTTAAGGTGAACAGAGTATAGAGCTAGAGCTTTAAGGTGAACAGAGTATAGAGCTAGAGCTTTAAGGTGAACAGAGTATAGAGACAGAGCTTTAAGGTGAACAGAGTATAGAGACAGAGCTTTAAGGTGAACAGAGTATAGAGACAGAGCTTTAAGGTGAACAGAGTATAGAGACAGAGCTTTAAGGTGAACAGAGTATAGAGACAGAGCTTTAAGGTGAACTGAGTATAGAGACAGAGCTTTAAGGTGATCCATAGCTGGATCATGGTCAAATGGGCCCTAGGCAGGGTAATGAATCAGGGTTCCCCTAGTCCCCCAATCCCTCCAGGCCATTCCAATGTTCTACTACTTGGCTATTTCTCCCCAGTTACAATAAGCACTGCTCAAACCTGTCAGTGTGCATATTAATTTCTTCTTTACTTCTAAAATGATTACAGATATTTGGATTTAATTTAAAACTTTTATTTCAAATTTTCTAGCACACACACTGATAGGCATTTGCTAAACAAAACAATGAAAACAGACAACATTAACAGTAAACTTCTCTGCCCTTGAAAGTCACATTCATTGAAACATCATTGAAACCCACATTCAAAGAAAATGCATCTGGCCAGTAACAGACTAAGTTTAAATTTGGGCTGTTTTCAAACCATAGGCCCCTTGCACTTATTTTTAGGATCATGCATACATGCGTGTGCTCTTAGATGCAACATCCTGACTGTATTAAATTATATTATTTGTATAATATAGCACCACTTGTTAGAGTGTGTTTTAAATTTGTAGCTTTGAACATTTTTCCAGTAAGCAATGTAATAAAACATATGAGTCGATTATATTGAATTATATTCCTTATATAATACAACACCACTTGTTAGAGTGCGTTTTAAATTTATAGTTGTGAACATTTTTTAAGTAAGCAGTGAAAGAAAACATATGATCTAATAATGACAAAACTGCCTGTTTCAGAACATTTCAACCATAAAAGGCCCCTCAAACTTCTGACATTAAAATCCATCCACACACAATCTCTGCAAAAGCACAAATCATCTGAATAATCCCAAATTAAACAGATCTGTAACTAATGAAGAGGTTTCTACTAGCAAACAATTTTATATTTCAGTGTTTAGTCTACTAATTCAGTGCCTGTTGCCTTTGATGAATAAATTGCCTATGTTATATTACAAAAAAATGGTAAGATGCTAATATTACAATAGGAAATGGAGGGCAAACCAGCAACAGGTTCATAATTGCAAGGCATCTCATCCAAAGGAGGACAAACTCAGGTCTGAGTACCCCCATCCACCTTTAAAGTACAACACAGTATCAACAATCCATCTACATGGTGTGGTAGTTGAACCCACAGCTTTCTGCATCAAAAGTAAGTATGCTAACTTTTGTGTTGCTAACACTGCTTTCAAATGCTCTAACACAAACAGTGGCTACCACTTGCTAACCAAAACAGTTGCACATTGAAAACAGACTTAGCATGAGCAGCACTAAACTTGTCTTTCCCTGGAACTCACAATTCCTTGAAAATGTACTGAAGCTCACAGTTCCTTGAAAATGCACTAAAACTCAGTCTGGTAGTTGGTGTAGAGGATTCAGGCTCTTTTCTTCTGTAACTAAGGTACAGGATTTGAGCTTGGTTAATTTAACTAACCTGGCAACTCTAACTAGGGCATTTCACACACACACACACACACACACACACACACACACACACACACACACACACACACACACACACACTATCCTGTTCAACACCATAACAATGTTTGTTTGTTTCTTAGTTCTTCATTAACCTACAGCATAACAATCATACAGAAAATCCATGATGCTCGTTTCTTAAAAAGTTGCACACTTGGCTCCAGTTTAAATTTCTGTGTGTCGTACTAAAGACACACATATAGACACTACTAAGGATGCACTCTCTGTGAGTTACATTTCTTCTTTAAGGACACAGAGTAATTTCTTAAAGAAGAAATGTAAGTTTATGGGTGACCCCCAGCCAGTGGGCGCCCCAGGTCAGTGGACCATAGTCGACTGCAGAGGTTGCTTAGTGCTGGATCAGGCTTTGAAGTAATCTATATGGGACAATTCATTTTTACCCTGGATTCTCCTGTTAAGGAACCTTTGTGGACATTCCAACTGTTGAATATGTCTAGTCAGGCAAATGCTGAAGGGGACATTATACTAAATGATGAGTCTGGTAAGGCCCAAATAAAGTGTACCTATGACTTCTTTGGACCTGGATGCCATTCCTTTACTTATAAGTTGGGTGACTTGAATGTTTTTCTTACTACCTTGGCTGCATGTTAATCAAGGCCAGATTACTATCTACATATCTTCCCTGATCCCTGACTACTAGGTCAGCTCTTAGGGGTGTCTTATCAATTGAGTAATTATCTTGGGTGGCAGTTTTCACAAAAAGCACTATAATGCACTTCTTCACATTGAGTTTTAGTCATTTATCTATGTTACACCCTCTTGTGAGATGTTTGTGTCATGGAGAGTCTGTGATACCTCTCAATTTGCAGTGGTCAGCAAAAGGCCCTTGATATTAGCCTTTACCTCCAGGAAGTAGATGCCAAATAGGACAAGTTCCAGCATGGAGCCTTGAGGTACACTGCTGGTGAGCAGTTTCTTAGTGGAGGTGGTATCACTAATCCTGACTTCATGGGTCCTGTTTGTGAGCCAGCTGGCAATCCAGTGAGATATGTGCTGTGTTAGGAGCTGTGATTGAATTGCCCACTGGCACAAATGTTCTCCAGGAAGGACTGACACAGACAAACTACTGGTGTCAGAACCATAGACTAAAACTAAATGCAAATAAATGCATAATGGTATCCTTTAGGAAGTCATCCACTCCTAGTAACTATCATATTGACAACACATCCCTAAAAGTTAACCCAGTAGTCATGGACTTGCGAACACACATAGACAGTAATTCAGCCTTTGACCATCACATGTCTACAGTAGTGAGGAAATTATTCTATGCTATGCAACTTATAAACAGGTCCAAGGAAGTCATTGTTCCACTGTATTTGGCATTCATCAGACCCATCATTGAGTACAATGCCCCCTTTGGTATGTACTAACCAGGCATATCCAAGAACTGGAACATCTACAGAGGATACTTAGTAAAATAATGCAGGATGTAGGTAGCATGCCCTATGCAGACCATCTCAAGGCCCTCTCCCTGTATGCTGCCTCTTACAGGCTGTTAAGGGGAGATCTATGCTGGCATGCAGTGCATTATCAGACCTCACTCTGGTGGACTGCCTGCATATCCACAAAACAAACAGTACCATAATTACCTGTTCTAAAGACGTAAACCTTGTCTGTGATATAAATAGTACTTGCAAGAGAGACAGGTATGTATCCCAGAGACTACACCATCTCTGGAACAGCCTCCCCATTTATATGAAACAGTTTCTCCCTAACCCACTTCACATGAAACTTGGACAATTAGATGTGGAAATTCATCCCTGGTTTGATACCTATGTCTTTAATGGAAACAGGCAGCCTGTGAGTGGCTCATCTCCCAGGCCCCTGCTTCTAAATGTTCCACCTCCAAGCCACTCCTTACACTTATCAAGGGTACTAAAACTTATCAGAGATTAGGGAAGCATGGTTACTCTTAAAAAGGTTCTTGTGATTGTTAGACTACTAAACAGCTATGAACGTATGAACCTGTGAACCTATGTAGGTGTTTATTCCCAGTTTGGTGAGTTTTTCAACTACACCTGAGTGGGTTATTGTGTCAAAAGCCTTAGCCAGGTCCAGGTAGGTAGTATGCACCATGTGACCTTCTCAAAGATGTCCACCAGGTTGGTAGGCATGATATGTCCTTGACAAACCCAAACTGATTTGGACTCAGTGACTGAAGGTTGCCTATGTCTCTAATGATCATTTCCATTATAATTCATTCCGTAGCTTTGCATATTAGACTAGTCAGACTAATAGGTCTTTAGTTTCTGGATAGTCCACCCCTGTGAAATAGGATAACCACTGCAGTCCTCCATTTTCATGGTACAAAGCTTGTTTTGAGGTAAAAGTAATCCACGTGGTCCTGGTAGGTCATATTTCCAGTGATTTAAGAGGCAACCCAGCATATTGTCAGGACCCATTGAGGCAGTGTTTTTGGTGTTACTGAGTACAGTCAGGGCATTCTCCCTGTTAATAGTTTGGGGGAGGGGGTTATGCTAGTAGGTATTTCATGGCGGGAGGTCGGGTGAGTGGAGGGGTGAGGTTTGAGCTGAATTTTTCAGCCAGCAAATTAGCTATGTTGCTGTGCTCAATGATGGTGGCACCACTGACCAGCAGTTTGGTACACTGACCAGCAGTTTGGCATACTGAGGTGCACTGCAGTTGAGGTTTCAGATATAGGTTTATGAGGTCTTGTGGTTGTATTCTGCCTGTATGGCCTTCCTGACCTCATAATGGGCCTTCTGGACTTAATTAGTCCTCTTAATTTCCTGTTTAGTTTAATTAGAGAGCTCCTATCATTATGGGAGTTGTTCTGGCTGATTCTAGTCATTACTTTTTTACTTTTGTTATGTAACCTATTAAGGTTAGGGTTCCACCAATGTGGTTTGTTTTTACAGTTTGTTTTGGGTTTACTTGTAATACATACAGCAGCCTCTATACAGCCATTTACATGGTTGTACAGGATCTCTGTGAACAATTCTGCATAGGTTGTTGTGAACTCTTGGTTGAGAGGGGAACTGAATTTTGATAAACTGTCATTTAATAAGGTGTAGTTTGCTTTGGAATCATAAATAACATAACTGTTGCAGGGTTTGCTGAGGTCAGAGAGTTAAGTTTTAATTTAAAGAAGACAGCTTTGTGGTCTAAACTCACCAGTGAGGACGTGACACTGGGTGGGTGGGTGGGGGGTGCAGCACTCTACCATATTGGTAAATACCAGGTCCAGTATGTTTGAAACTCTGGTGGGTGTGTGCACTATCTGGTCAAGGGTATATGTGTTAATTAAGTACAAGAATCACTGTGCGTGTGAGTATGAAGCAGTGTGTGTTTCCCAGTCTATACAGGGGATAAAGTCTCCCATGAATAGGCCATTTGGTTGAATGGTGAGTGTCTCCAGTAGGTCTTGGTACAAGCTCTGGGATTCTAAGGACAAAGAGAGTGACCTATAGCTTGCTAGAATATGGTATGAGACTTTGTCTATGGTGATTTACATATGGATAAATGTTATGCCATTGTCTTGTTTAGCCAACATAGAGTTATGCTTGTTGCTAATATAGGCTGAGACTTCTCCACTTTTTGTTCCTGTTTGTCCAGCTAATGGACTAAATATGTGGAAGGCACTGAAACCTTGCACTGTCAGAGTACTTTCTGTGGATTTAAACCATGTCTTGGTAATGGCATAGATGTCTATATTTTCCAGAGTGAGGAGAGTTTGTAGGGTGTAGAGTTTTGTGTTTAGGCTCCAAGCATTGAGAAGTAATACCTTTAGGTTTCTTTGGGTTTTATTTGCTATAGGTTTGTCATTTTGGCACTGCCTAAAAAAGGCTCTAAGAGGGTGGATAAAGTTTTAGCCAATATTCCGAAGCCTAAGGGAGACATGTGCAGAACATCCTTTGGAAAGCAATGCTGTATATTAACCATGTCCTCCAATGCTGACAGATATTGAATCCCACTGGAAAGACACCAGAAACTGACCCAATTATTGAAGTCAATCATCTTTTGTTCATACTGTGGAATTATCCTTGGCAAAGGTAAAATGTTGCTTAATGCAAGGCACATAGATGCCTGAGACACATATTCAGAGAGATCATCAATGTCTCTCTTCATATAGTCCAGGGGAGAACATCTGAGGTTGTTATTGCCCACATGGACCATTATCGAATCATATTGGTACCTGTGATACAGTGACTTGAGTGCGTGTGTAACTCGGTGGATCCTGGCTCCAGATAAGTAACTATCCATTATCTTCTCCTTCTTCAGTCTGGTGAGTTGGGCGTCTGTGTGTTTACAATGGAGTCCCCTGTGAGAAGAGTCCTGGATAATGTGTTGGCTAGTATTAGCCGCTCTGATCTTGGGGCTGAGCTGGTTATAGAGCTAAGTGTGGTATTCGGTGTTGCTTTTGGTGAGTGTTTTAAAGATTAATAAGGATAGACATTACCGTTTATAGGTTTAGAAGGTCTTTGAGGTTTGGGAAGGTTCTTTCTAGTGCCTCAGCATGGTCTAATTGTGTGGTGGACAGTATGCATTGTGGATGTACAGTATACATTCTTGACAACCTTGTTTGTATGGATAACATTTGCCTCCAGTGAGGTTATGTATGTGCATCTCACATACTGTGCTTGTTTTTTTAAGATTAAATGGTTGTCTATGAACATGAAACAATTACTGCATTGCCTTAGTATGTCCATATTGAACAATCTGTCTACAGAGACATTTCAAAATTGTGTATCCATGTTGTCCATACCTGTATTTAGGTGGCCTACTATAGGTCGTGGGCTGGGTTATACAGCAGTCTTCTTGGGTGGTCTCAGGAGTTTGGCACTAGTGCTGTTTAATGTGCAAACTAGCTGCTCTAAGCTTGTGTCCTCACAATGGCTTTCTTTTAGCCAGATTAAGTTACAGGTTTCATTTCCAAGGGAAGTTTTATAGATAAAATTTACTTTCTGGGTGTTTGTGTCTATATAGGGCACTGGTAACCTCTCAATGTAATAACAGGAAAGATTACTCATGTGTGTCATGCTACAACAAAATTTAAACTACTTTGACAAGGCAATTTTAAGTATTAGGGACCTATAGAATGATTTAAAGGAAAAATCAACAAATAAAGCAAAAATAAAACAGTAACACTCTAAACAGTTAACAGAATTGGAAAACAATGAAATAAATTTCTTATCTGTCAAGGATGGAGCAGGATTAAATCAGGACTCCCTTAGAGTGTGTCATGGGTACTACACAGAAGGGAGCTCTGGGATAATGAGGAGGAGAGAATTTGTAGTAAGGGAGGTTTACTCAAGTGCAATACTGCTTTGCCAGGTGGGCATTTAGTATTACAAATATATTGAAAACAATGGGTAGGAAAGTACATAAACAGGTTATACAACAGGCAACAGGAATGAAAGAGTGGAGAGAGGGAATCTGGAAGTCAGATGACCATAAAGGGGGAAAGCCAGAGGCTAAACCTTTTAAAATCACAAGAGAAGGGTGGGTGGCTCGGGAAAAAAATTCAAACTGGAGATCAAATCCTGTGGTTAGAATTTCAGAAAGCTTTAGCTTAATGTCTCGGTGGGTGGCGGGTCAGGCGCAAAGAACAAGAAAAAAAAATAGTAGCAAGGTAAGCAGAAAAGCACTGTAATGCAAATTTAAGTATGTATATACAGCTATAAATAGTACTGAAGCATAAATATTGGAGCAGAATTCACAATACTGACATAACTGCAATCCTATCACAGGCTAAGGCATAGACTGTGCAGAAATTTAACATAAATTCTGTAATAAATGCATAAATGAGACTCAATTGTGGCAGTAGATCATAGTCCTTCCAAAACTGCAAAAGAAGCTACAAGACTGTCCAACTTTGGTTCCAGATACAAAACAAAATACACTTTTATGTGTAATTCTACTTATGGAAGTATAAGTGCAATTTAATGTATAATCAGTGCTAAAAGTGTGCAGTAATACATGATCTTTACACTACTACAAATTAAGTTACAAGTCTAAGGTCCCAGCACAAACTAAAGAAATGCAAACAGATAAGTAGATAAAAAGCACACAAGTACAAAAAAGTATCACACCACAGGTCACTATAAATGCAACTTAAAACATTTAATCAGAATTTAAATAAAAAATACTTTTTTCTTTGCTTTTGTTGAAAAGTTTGTATCTCACTCCTCTCAAAGTCTTGAACAAGAGACTCTGGGAAGATGTAGTTCTGTGCTGAATATAGCAATCTTGCTAGAGAAACAGAACCAATCAAATAAAGACAGTACTGGAGCTCAAGTCCTGGGGTTAGAATTTCAAAAACTTGTATCTTAATGCCGCAGTGAGGGATGGAGCAGACTCCAAGAACAGGAGGAACCAGTAGCAAGGTAAATAGAAAGGCACTCTAATGCAACTTTACGCAGGTATTTACAGTTATAAAAAGTACTGAAACAAATTCTGGATTAGAATTCACAGTATTGCCATTACTGCAATCCCACCACAGATTAAGGCATCGGATTACTGTAATACAGTTTTAAGCATATATAAACAGCTATAAAAACTATGGTTTACTTAATTAGTTGCTTCTTTTCAGGGGAGACTTGAGGTGGCATGTACACTACAAGGCGAATTTTGGACAGGACATCAAAAAAATTTTCTTACTCTTCTCAATAGTAGCCATGGGATCTTTTACGTTTACCTGAGCTCAGGCTGGGCTTGGTTTAACATCTCATCTGAAGGATGACATACTCACGAGTGGAGTGCCCCTTCTTATGGTGCATTGCACTGGCAGCAATCCATCTACCTGGTGTGAGAAGAGAACACACAGCCTTCTGCACCGAAGGTGATTGTGCTATTTGTTGCACTGCTGACCCTTTTCTCTACGTTTTTGCGGCCTCAGAGTTGGTATATATGGAGATTGGTGGAGTTATGAGCTATGTCCCCACATGATATGGCACAGTGTGGCTTTCCCTATATGAAATCAATTATTTCTTAGTGCTTTCAATGTCACTGCTGGGAAATAAGATATTCCATGGGGTTAATGTTTTCTTGTTAATTAATTACATGTTAATTAAACAAGATGCAATTAATTATAATAAAGCTAGGAGAAGGTTAAAGTATCTCTAGGTTATCTGTCATCTTTAATTCTGTATTTATTCAGTGTTTTCTCAGTAAACCTGCACAAGGACATTTTATTGCATGTGCATTCATTTATGTATTCTTCAGAAATATATAAATACAATTTTGCATCACATATGGCAATGAAAATTGGAGAATTTTCTAACGTTCACTACTGCAAGGGTATTATAATTCATTAGGGAAGCATGCACAACCAAAGCTACACACACAGAAAGAAGAGAAGGAAATTTGTGTGCATAAATTCAAGAAATGTAACACCAGATTAAATGCCAAAGTGCAAACCAAAAAAATTGAGAAACGATTAGTACCAAGGCAGCATTTTATAGTATCATGAAGCACAGAAGCAGAGTCTAAAGAAAATATATCCCTATGAAAATACATAATGTTCTGTATTTCCTATGTGGGCATACATATGACCCCTTGTCTTTGAAAAGAGCCTAGTACATACACATATATGTATGTGCAGATAAGCTGCAACGTGTACCGACATATAACTAATATGTAGTATATGTAGCTGTATATTTACACTGTAGCTGCATGACAGCAGTCTTCTATCTCAACTGCGTTTCCTCTATCCAATATGTCCCATGCAGACATGTTGTGCACATTTGCCACTGAGCATCTATATTAGTTCTTACTATGTGTATCCAGAACAACATAGCCCAGTAGCCCACTCTCACCTGTCAATCCTGAGGTGCCACTACTTATACTGTCCACGAGGCCCACCCATATTTTCTATATTACTGTGAGAGTCTGTGTAGTAACCACCATAGCCATATACATGCATATGTCTGTCCCTAACATTGGTACAGGGTATCACTGGAGCAGCCACTGTCCATAGTGTAACACATCTGTGGCATACACCTGTTGTGCAAAACTACGGCAAATGACTGTGTGTAACTGGTGACTTACTATCCTCAGCAGTCACCAGCCTATAGCTTAGTGTCTTGTTTTTAGAGATTTCAGCATGTCTTCAAAAGAAGGTGGATGACTGGGGCTGGATAATTTCAAATGTGTTAGGAGTGACTTCTTTCTATGGATACTCAGACCCTATGGATGCAAGTTGTTGGGGAGAGGAGGTGGTCTCCATCCTCAAGAGTGGCACATCTGGGAGACATTCATCTGTGATATAAATGCTGTTGGTGGATGGAATCACAAAACACAATGTTATAGGAATTTCATTGGCATAATCAGGTGGGCCTGCAAGATGGCGCACAGCAAAATGGTAGAAAGGTCAGCCAGTGGAGGGGACACCTCCCATTGTATGTCTAAATGATGAAGAAGACTGCTTAGTGTCCCTGCATAGAAATGATGAAGGCACAGGTATCCTAGTTGGAAAGGAGGCACATGTTCCAGGAGTGGGCAGTCCTTCTCACTTGTCACAGAGGGAGGTGTACCACATTAGTATCGGTAATGAATGTATATCCAATGACAAGTTACGTATGCTGATGTGTATGTTTCCCATACGTGCACCAGGTATGCAGGCATACAGGAATGGACACAGAGGTATATGCCTATTCTGTATCTGCGTGCTCTTTACAACTATTTGCATGCCCATCACAGGGCCTTGCATGCAACATGGATATTCAAATTCACTCTGTTTCACTTTCTGTTATATATTCAAAGGGCATAACAATGCTATAGTGACACATAAAACAAAAGGCTAACGTCAGCACATATGCATGGTCTGGCAATGATGCCAAGACAAAGACTGAGTTACAGTCAGGTGACACACAGACACTCCGCCCATTGTTCATGAAGAAGGTACGACCTTACTCACACCTGATCCACAGAATGAACAGCATAAGTATTCACAATCCCCCATGGGGGAGCTACCCATGACTGAGAAAAATGTATTTATTTATTTTATTTTTTGTATTGTACTTATTATACATTTGTTTACCAGGAAAGCACAGCTGGACACAAGTCCTTTTTCAGTGGAGGCCCGGGGAGAAAAGCTCTAAAATGAAACAGAAGAAATGTTGACATATACATAAACAAGCTTACATATAACACAGACGAATGTATCATATGTACACAAATAACACAGTGTAATAGTATTATGCACATAATCATGCATATATGTTCCACATAGATCTTAGAGAAAATGTAAATAAACACTATATTAAGAAAATCTACAAAATAAAAAATGGTATGCTATCATATTCATAGCTAAAAATCATTAGATAGCATGTACATAGACAAAAATATGAGGTCTGAGCTATATCTTTTCAAATATTTGTACCTTGGTTACAGAGTTAGAAACCTAGGAAAACATAAACTAACCAGGACTAGTGCAAGACTATAGCTTTGTTTTGGATAAGTGAGTTTTAAGTTTGTTTTTTTTTTTTTTTTTTTAAATGAGATAAGTTAGTAGTAGATATTAAATCTGTCGGCAATGCATTCCAGATTTTAGCTATACAATTTGAAATGAGTGAGTCACCTGCAGCATTGTTGGACTTAATTACATTTATTAGTGATGTATTGCTAGAGTAGGACACAATTACTGGAGCAGGGTTTAGGAGATTTTGAAGGGCAGGGGTATTCTCTGGTTGGTTAAGAATTTTATGGGCCATAGTATGTTGGTTATACAGTAAGAGCTGAGGAAGTTCTAACCAACTGAGTTGGTTGAGTGCTATGCAGTGGTGTGACCTGAAAGGACAGTCTGTGGCAAACCTGGTAATTTTGTTAAAACATGAGTCTAATTTTGATAAATCAGATTTCCTTAGGTTATTTAGTGTTGGAGAGGCATACAGGAGAGTTGAGATAAGATGTGTTTGTGAAATGGTTGATTTTGTGTTATTTGTAAGATACTGTCCACAAACAAATTTATGTGGCAGAAATAAATAGTTCAGCAGAAAAAAAGTAAATAGATTCAGATTTCCACAACAACATTCACCGAGCTGAACAACAGCTGAGAAAAAAACGCAGATAATAGTATAGCCAGCCATTTTTATTCAATGTGTAAGCATTTTCGTTGTGGCAACCCACTACTTCATCAGACAATAAACTCTCAGAAACCCCACACATTTAAATACTTAATCCATTAAAAATGCAAATCTCATCACTTAAAGAGGCAATTACCTTAAAGGAGCCACATTGTCATTATATTGCAACAGTATTCATTGACATAAAAACACACTTGGAACAAAGTTTTCTTAAAATAACTTTTTTTTAAACTGAAACAACTTAGCTATTTTGTTACTTAAAAAGCTTCCTACTCTTTAGTATAGGTTGGAGTGACACCCTATCATTTAAGCCTTTTCCTGTGTCTGCCCTCAGCCTTATTATCCACCTGGTCTCTGATGTCTCCATATTGTTAAGAATATCTCCTCCCCTTTCACTATGTGTAGTGATCTTGATGACTAAGAATCAAAAGGTATGATTAATACCATACATCGAAACATGTTTGGCTAGGGCATTTGTTAAAACTTGATTCCAGATATTTAGTAAATGTTCATGGATTCTAAAGCAGAGACTTCTATTAGTTTTAAACATAAATAATAGGCAGTGCAGGCATTGCAGACAGCCAAATAAACCATATTTCTGAATTACAGTTCATTACTACATTTAATCTGTATGCATTCGCATAATCTGGACGAACAAAACTGCTCGTAGTATCTATAGAATTACAGAAATTGCATTTCTTACAAGGAAAAGTACCATATTTCTTATCTATACTTTTGTCTGTGTGGCCTTCCTTGGGATAGCAAAGCATCCTCTTAAGGGATTTCTTGTTTTTGAATAAAAAAACAGGGTTCATCCCCCACTATATTTCTTATACCTGGATCAACTGTTAAAATATTCCAATGCTTTCTTATAATGTCAGTGATAACCCTTCTATTGCTGGAAAAATAAGTTGGAACACATACATTGTTTCTGTTTTTTTTCTCTTTTTTATTCTTTTTTATTTTCTTCAATGTGTGAAGAATATGGTCTAGCTCTATCATTTCTCCATTTCGGGACCTCATTTAATATGTATTGCATTACATTATCTGTATAGCCTCTTTCAGAAAATCTAGTCCTCAGATCTAGGATTTTTTCTTTAAAATCCTCATCATTAGCAGTCAAATGGGAAGTTCTCATACCTTGTCCCGTTACTATATTTCTAAAACTATAGTCTGGATGCATACTTGCTCTATGGAGTAATGCATTCCTATGACATTCTTTCCCATAAACTTGGGTAGTAAACCCTTTCATGGGGTCTTTACTGATTTTGATCTCTAAAAAACTGATCTCTAGGGAATATTTCATGTCAAACTTAAGGAACATGGTACTCAAATTCAGATCTATAAAAAACTGCCCCAACTCTGTTGTATTGCCATGCCATAACAAAAACAAATCATCAGTGAATCATGCGTAGAATACAATCTGACTCTTTCTCATGATCTAATAACAGTTTCATTCTCCCGCTCGACCAGGACCAAATTAGCATAGCTACTGGCACTAGATCTTCCCATGGCCACCCCAACTCTCTGTAAATATAATTTGTGATCAAATAGTATGACATTATTTTCTAGTACTAGTTCCATAAGTGAGCGTAATTGATTTACAAACCTATATTTGTATACCCCATTATTTGTTAAACATGTCCTGAGCATCTCTATGCCTGTACTATTAGGGATAGGAGTAAATAAAGATCGTACATCCAGTGCAACTAATATGAGTTTCATATGTTTTCCCTTTTCCCATTTAGAAATAAATGCATATAAATCAAGAAAATGCTTGTGAGTCTCTTAAAATATAACAGTTTTTATCTACTACTTTTCTGAGATATTTGTCTATAAAAATAAATATGAGTTCCATCAACCAGGAGCTATCAGACACTATCAGTCTGAAAGGATGGTTGGATGGGTTCTTGTGTATCTTTGGAAGTCCCTGTATAACCAGAACCAAAGGAGAATGTACTTTAAAATAATTATAAAGTTCACTACTTAATTTCATTATTAATTAAATAGCCATATAGAACATTATTTACCTTGGATATCATCTTGGACATATTGTTAGAACTAATATTTAAATACACTTGTTGGTCATTTCACATCTCCTTCATATTGTTGTAAGAGTATTTACAGTCCATTATTACAATCAGGCCACCTTTATATGCCGGTTTGATCACTATAGACCTGTTCTGTTTTAACACATTTAAAGGTGCTGTCATTACTATGTGATATAGGAACAATCTGATTGGAGGAGGAGTTGAATTTTTAGATAGAGCTAACATTTTTTCAGTGAAGTATTTATTAAATTGGGAGGTTATGTTATCAGTGTCATTAGGAGAGGGTGGGGAGAGTGTACTGGCTTTACCTAGTGACAGTATGTTGTTTATTGCTGAACAGAATTTTTGTGGGTTATTTTGGTATTTTTGTTGGATATTATGATAGTAGTTTCCCTTGTCCTGTTTGACTAGTGTCTTTGCTTTATTCTAAGCTCATGGTATGCCTGTTTGGCAGCTTGAGACCTAATTTTGTGCCATTGACCTCAAGCTTTGTCTCTCGTTTTTAGTAGGATCTGGTTTCTTTGCTTAGCCAAGGAGCACAGTTAGATTTTATATGTATAGTTCCGGGAGTAGCTTGTATGTTCAAGATATCTAGAAAGGTAGAGTTATAATATTTAATAGCATCTTCTAGGGGAGTTGCTTAAGTGGTACCCAATGGGAAAGTTGGAGGGTGGATATGAATTATTGGGGATCAAAGTTTGTTTTGTTCCTTATTTGATGACAAGTAGTCTGATTTTTTTTTTTAGATTTATTTGATACCTGATCAGAAAGGTAGAGAGATGGTCACTGAAGCTATCTGGGAGACAGCCAGAGTGAGATGAGAGAGCTGGCCTATTTGTTAAAATCCAATCAAGGATGGAGTACCTATTTAAAGCCTTGTCAATCCAAGTGGGAGTTTGAATGATTTGGGTGAAGCTGTGGAGGTTGATGGAATTAGTGACATTTTGGGAACTGCAGGTTAACCAGTCTAAATTGAAATCATCCATGATTATTGTTTCCTGTGGGAGTGTTTCTGGGAACTAATGTAGTATGTTTTCTACTATGGAGAGGTAGCTTTTTTAGGGTATATAGCTTCCAATTATATTTACAAATTTGTTTGAATTAATCTTTAATCTTGTAAAAATCATTTTTGCATTATCAAAGATGGAGGCTTTTTTCTATGGCTTCAACAATTAGGTTGTTTTTAAATAAAATAACTATTCTGCCTCCTTTCTTGTCCTTTCTGTCTGCTTGCAGAATGTTATATCTAGGCAAAAGAATTTCATTACTGTTAATATCAGGTTTTAGACAAGTTTTGGTTATTAGAGTAATATCTTTTGAATATAGAAGGATAGTGGCATGTAGTTTGTGGATTTCGTTAGCCATACTGCTGATATCTTCTGATATCTTTTTGCCAAAACACAAATTGAAGGTCATGCTGCTTAATGCTAGGAACCTTAACCTGAAAATGCACTCACTGGAGTCTCTCCTCAGTGGAAGATGCCTTTGTCTGTGCGGTCACGGAAACGTGGTTTAGGGCTGTGGAGAGCACCCTTGCCTTACTAGGCTATACCTCATTCCACAATTTCTGACCCCAGAATGAGGTCAGAAAGACTAAGGGTGGTGGACTCTCTATTTTCATTAAGGAAAGGCACACCCCAAGACTGGTTTGCAAGCATGATGCACTGGAATTACTCCAGGTGCAACTGACAGTTGGCAAGACATCCATCCAAGTTATAGCCAGCTATAGACCTCCCTCCATGATTCAGGGCACCCACTCCTCCTACCTGGACCTACCTTATTCCATCAAGGTACCCCCTAACACCCTGATCCTTGGTGACTTCAACTACCCCACCATAGACTGGGTGAACTATTCCTGCACTAATGCACTCATCCAATGACTCCTTGACTTCATCAGTTCTAACACACTAGACCAGCTCATCTCATCCCCCACAAAGGGCGATAACATTCTAGACTTGGTTCTCACCAACATGGGTGACTGCTGCACCCCTCCCATAGTATGTTCTTTGCTGGTGAGATCAGATCATCAGTCTGTCTCATTCAAAGTTTCTATCCCACGCAACCCCCCCCCCCCCCCCCCCACAGCCGTAACCAGGCTAAAAAACTTCTCAAAAGTTGACTACAACCTCCTAAGGGAGGGTATTAGTAGCTTCACACCACTGCCTTCCTCAGAGGATGCAGGCAATTATGCTGAACAGTATGCCAGTGCAGTATACAAGCACCTGTACAACTGCATGGACTCAGCCATACCCAACAGAACTAAAACCTGCTCATCAAGGAAACACAAACCTGTCTGGTGGACATCCTCTATCAACAGGCTTTACAACAAAAGGAAGAAACTGTTGTCCAAGGGTAAAAAGAAACAAATTCCAAATTGGAAAAACTCCCATCTCAGCCTCAACAAGCAAATTCAATCACTAGTGAAAACCTCCAAAGCCAATTATGAATTGAAACTAGCCTCCAAAACAAAGGAAAACCACAAAGGCTTCTTCAGTTATGTCAGGAACCTCCTTGGCAAAGCCCAGGCTTGTTCTGAATTAGTACTTAACAGTACAACTTACACTGATCCTGTTGACTTAGCCAACCTGCTAGCTGATAGGGTCATTGCAAACTTCACCCCCCTGTCTCCCCCCCAAAGGCCCATTCAACATCCCCGATACTTGTCCCACACCTCACATCTCTGTAGAGCAAGTGTTAAAGGCCATATACAAGGCAGACGCACAGCTTCCATGTGACCTGATAGTATCCCAGGCTGTATTCTGCACTATGTCCAGAAAGAACTAGCTTCACCATTGAGCACCATATTCAACCACAGCCTAATTACAGGCTTCATTCCAGAGTTGAAAACTGCCATTGTCATCCCCTTGTACAAAGGTGGTGCCACTACTGACCTGGGAAACTATCACCCCATTAGCTTGACAAGTCTTATCTGTAAGTCCATGGAGCATATTATTACAGATCTCATAAACAAGGACATAGGCAATCTGCAAGCACTTGACCTCACCCAATTCGGTTTCTCAAGGGCAGATCTTGCCTGTAGAACCTGGTTGACTTCTTTGAGATTGTCACCAATGCCCCGGATGAGGGGAAAGTCAGTACATATAACCTACCTTGACTTGTCAAAGGCCTTTGACACAATCCCCCACTCGAGCATCATTGAAAAGCTAACACAGCTTGGTGTAAATCCCTATCTCATCAGGTGCGTGGCCAACTGGCTCACCAATAGGAGCCACAAGGTCAAAATTGGTGCAACTACCTACAACAGCAAACCTGTCACTAGTGGTGTTCCCCAGCGATCTGTTCTGGGACCCCCTACTGTTTGGCACCTACTTCTCAGAGGTCCAGGCAAAGACAAAGGGCCTGTGGCTGACCAAGTCTGTGGATGACTGTAAGTTGGGTGCTGTCATTGATTCCCCAAATGATGTTAACATACTTCAAGAGGGTCTTACAGCAACAAATGACTGGTGCCAAAGTCATGGCCATAAGTTAAATGCAAAAAAATATATTATTATACCATTCAGCAAAAACACGGCTCCTACTGATTACCACATCGACAGCAGCCACCTAAGCATACAAGCTGTAGTTAGACACCTGAGTACTCAGATTGACAATGATCTCACATTTGACCATCATGTAGCGGCAGTGGTCAGAAAAACCTTTTACTTGGTTCATCTCATAAATAAAGGGATTATATCCAAAAAAAAGGAGGTTATTACCTCTCTGTACTCCGCTTTCATTAGGCCTATAATTGAGTATAATGCCCCAACTGGTATGTACCTCTCCAAACACCTACACCAACTGGAAAGGCCACAGAAATACCTCACAAAAAGAATCCATAGCCTCCAACACCTGTCCTGTGTAGACACGCTCAAATCACTATTGCTCTACTCGGTATTGTACAGATTGCTCAGAGGTGATCATTGTCTCACCTACAAGGCAATACCAGACCTTGCCTTACTAGAGATGCTCCATATCCATATGTCTAACTCCTCTAATACTACCTACTTGAAAGGCCTAAATCTAATTTGTGACATCAACAAAACCTGCTGGAGAGAAAGTTTTGTCTCCCAGAGTCTGCCCCGTCTCTGGAATAGACTTCCCATACATGTCAAACAGAGTACCTCGCTGACCCTCTTCAAGCGCAACCTTGAAGAGTGGATGGGAAACCACAAATTTGCCCCAGGGGTTCAACCTTTATCCCTCATTGACAGGGGTGAAATGTGCTGACTGAGGTTTCTTTTTTGGGGAAAAACTCTTGGTTAGGCTTGTGAGGGCCCCAGGACCATTAGCTTAGTAACCTCCTATGATCCTATGATATTGATGTTTAATAGTAAAAGATCACCTGGCTTTTTTGTGTGGTTTGATAAAGTCTGTGGATAGTTGATGGACTGGGGAGGAATGTTGTTCAGGCTAGTCATCGGTCCAGGGTTTGGGTGGATGTTTCCTCTTAGTTAGTTTAGATGCTATAAACAAAAACGGAGACTCAACTGATATAAAACAGCCAAAAAAATCAAAATATCAGCAAGGGAGGACCGCAACCACCAATTTTATTAACGTAAGCAAACTGCAATGAAACGTTTTTGACAAACCAAGTTTTTGACTTAGTTTAGATGCTATATTGATTAAGGTTTTCAGGATTTTAACTATGCACCTGTTGTACTTCAGTGAGATTTGAGGGTAATTGTGGTGAGGTAGTAGTGTGTAAGGGGCTTGTAGGATGAGTGTTGTGTTATAGATTGAGGAGGCTATGATAATGCTTTTAGGTTTATCTTTTTTTGGAAAGGAGAAAGGGGTGGAGTCGTAGAAAAATTAATCATGGAGGTTGACGTGGTAAGAGGTAAACCTTATAGATATTGACAAGATTATTAGAGCAGTAGTATATGGGGTAACAGGATGATTGTTAGTGGAGGTAAAAAGTAGATAAAAGGTACTTTTTTATTTGTTTTAAGGTATTGGTATGGGCTTTTGATTAAATGGCTACAATTTAGCTGTTTAATGGGTTTGCTGTGGCTCTAGATTTGATAGGGTTAATTAATTTAAGAGTGTTGTATTTTAAAGTATGATTTCATGCTGGGAAAGAGCACTACAGATGTGATTTTTGCTCTGAGAGTGTTGATGGAGAAGTACAGAGAAGGTCAGAAGGCGTTTCATTGTGTTTTTGTAGACTTAGAGAAAGCATCTGACAAGGTGCCTAGAGAGGAGTTGTGGTATTGTATGAGGAAGTTGGAAGTGTCAGAAAAGTATGTAAGAGTGGTACAAGATATGTACGAGGGTAGTGTGACAGTGGTGAGGTCTGCGGTGGGAGTGACAGATTTGTTTAAGGTGGAGGTGGAATTACATCAAGGATCAGCTCTGAGCCCTTTCTTATTTGCAATGGTGATGGCCAGGTTGACAGATGAGATCAGATCAGAGTCCCTGTGGACTATGATGTTTGCAGATGACATTGTGATCTGTAGTGAGAGTATGGAACAGGTGGAGGAGACCCTAGAGAGATGGAGATATGCTCTAGAGAGAAGAGGAATGAAGGTCAGCAGGACTAAGACAGAATATATGTGTGTGAATGAGAGGGGAGAATAGAGGAATGGTGAAGATGCAAGGAGTAGAGGTGGCGAAGGTGGATGAGTTTAAATACTTGGGATCAATAGTTCAGAGTAATGGTGAGTGTGGAAGAGAAGTGAAGAAGCAAGTACAGGCAGGATGGAGTGGGTGGAGAAGAGTGTCAGGAGTGATTTGTGACAGACGACTACCAGTAAGAGTGAAAGGGAAGGTCTACAAGAGGGTAGTGAGACCAGCTATGTTATATGGGTTGGAGACAGTGGCATTGACAAAAAGGAAGGAGTTAGAGCTGGATGTGGCAGAATTAAAGATGTTAAGATTTGCACTGGGTGTGATGAGGGTGGACAGGATTAGGAATAAGTATATTAGAGGGTCAGCCCAGGTTGGAAGGTTTGGAGACAAAGCCAGAGAGGCAAGATTACGTTAGTTTGGACATGTGCTGAGGAGGGATGCTGAGTATATTGGGAAAAAGATGCTAAGGATGAAGCTACCAGGTAACAGGAAAAGAGGAAGACCTAAGATGAGGTTTATGGATGTAGTTAGAGAGGACATGCAGGTGGTTGGTGTGACAGAGTAAGATGCAGAAGACAGGAAGAAATGGAAACAGATGATCTGCTGTGGTGACCCCTAACGGGAACAGCTGAAAGAGGATGATGATGTATTTTAAAATCAGTTGCTGTGTTTGATTGGAAATTGGGGGTTGTGGTAGTGGTTAGTTTAAAATAAATGTCGACATAATGGTGATGGATGAGAAATGTGGGGTAGGGTAGGAGAACGAAGTGGGCAGAACTGAGCCACGAGAAGCAGTAGACCCAGAGAAAACTATAAAATTAAAGTAAACTTCCTCAGGTCAGTGTCAATGAAGTGAAAATAAATTGTAAAAGCCTGTGCAGTTTGTACTTGTAATTATATAGGATTGTTGGTAAGACAGCCACAGTCAGGTAAACAAGCCCTGAGCTATTGATTTCTGATAGTTACCAAGAATTAATCAGAAAACTAGGTCAATATAGTCATTATTGAGAAAAGAAATCAAATTAGCAAATGGCAGATAGGACAACTCTTATAGTAGGGAAGGGGATAGAGGGGGGCTACTTACTGGGAACAGGTGAGTTAGTGTGCATGCCCCTCCCTACTTCAATTTATAATAACGTTAAAGAAAACATAAAATCAGCAGTGTTGTGGGGAACATGTACATTAAAGAGACTTAGCATTTTCAGCTTCACTTGGGTTACTTTCTTGTCATATGGGTATCTTTGAAGGTTAGCCGAACTCAGGTGGGGGTGTAAACATTTGTAGTGGTCGAGTATTGAGTGACTGTATATACAAAAAAACCTCAGGTGGGGCTGTAAACATTTGCAGAGGTCAAGTATTGAGTGACTGTATATAAAAAAACTCAGGTGGGGGTGTAAACATTTGCAGTGGTCGAGTATTGAGTGACTGTATATAAAAAAAACTCAGGTGGGGGTGTAAACATTTGCAGTGGTCGAGTATTGAGTGACTGTATATAAACAAAACTCAGGCGGGGGTGTAAACATTTGCAGTGGTTGAGTATTGAGTGACTGTATATAAAAAAAACTCAGGTGGGGGTGTAAACATTTGCAGTGGTCGAGTATTGAGTGACTGTATATAAAAAAAACTCAGGTGGGGGTGTAAACATTTGCAGTGGTCGAGTATTGAGTATTGAGTGACTGTATATAAAGAAAGAAGAAGAGAACAATAACAAATAAGGCAGTATGAGGATGAGAGTAGAGGTAAGATTGTAAAATGGAAGTGTCAAAGAGAGAAAGAGCTTCAGAGGTTGAAAACGATAATGTAGGAACACAAATTAATACTAGGTATGACAGCAGTAATAATACAGGCAGATATTAATACTAGGTACGACAGCAGTAATAATACAGGTAGATATTAATACTAGGTACGACAGCAGTAATAATGCAGGTAGATATTAATACTAGGTACGACAGCAGTAATAATGCAGGTAGATATTAATACTAGGTACGACAGCAGTAATAATACAGGTAGATATTAATACTAGGTACGACAGCAGTGATAATGCAGGTAGATTAGTGCGCTCAGAATAACTAGATCTTTAACGTGATAATAAAATGCATGCAACAGTATGTTCTGTACATTGCTTAAATTGATCTTCATATTTAGCTGTTATCTGATTAACATTATTGACATAGTATTTGAAGTACTAACTTCCACTGTGGAAAGGTATTACTAAGGCACATATAAAAAGGAAATACAAGAGTAGTTAGTAAAACTGTCTTTCAGCAACAGTCGGACCTGTATAGCAACACTGTCACGTTCGTTTATAGTTATATACAACTGTCAACGAAAATAATCTGTTGGTCGCTCAGTAATTTCACAAACTTAATGGTAGGCATTCATTAATCAATGCAGCTACTTGGACAACAAAGGCTGTAAGCACTTTTAACTCTGTGGCTAATCCAGCAGTCACTAGCGGAGACAAACAAGTCTAGATAGAGAACTCATGATTATAGAGCATATCAAACACTTTCAGCAGTGTTACAGCTGCAGTTCATATGCAAAGGACACTTGTTTAGTAGAAACAAGCCAGTAATAGCCTTAAAATAAGTAATACTGCAGCTAAACACATAAGATTATTCTGATTTTAAAAATGTGGAGTCAGTTGAGACAACAACTTTCATAGCGAGCACACTAATTCCCTGTACGTCAAGGGGCTACTAGCTCACTTACGATCTACAATTTAAATATGGCACCTGTAGCATCTCAGGTGAGATAAAACCTCAGACTAGATGTTGTGGTGGGGGGAGAGGCCAAAATAGGAACGGCGATTTGGCTAGGGGAAAGAAGTGGGAGCTGCAAGTGAGAAACAGGATTGCATCAGGGAAAGTAATGGGAGCTGCAACAAGTAAACAACTGAGCCACAAGAAGCTGCAGACCCAGAGAAAACTATCAGATTAATGTAAACTGCCACAAGTCAGTGTCAATGAAGTGAAAACAAATTGTAAAAGCCACTGTAATTTGTACTTGTAATTATATAGGTTTGTTGGTAAGACAGGCACAGATTTGTGATAGTTGCCAAGATGTACTCCAAAAACTAGGTCATCTGGTTCTCTTGTAGCTGCAGCAGAAGCAGCAGCAGAGGTGTGCTGCATTTGCTGTGTGTGTTTGTACTCACCATACAGCAGCCAGCAGGGGTTCTCAGTGTTGACATATATCACCAATCACCACTGACATGTGAGTGTCACTAGGAATCAATCGGTGAGTGTGCAGTGCTATAATCCGGGTAAAGTCTACTGCTATCTAGGCCAACATAGAGATGATTTGTGTGGTGTGTGCCTTCTGATAGGATATCAGAAAACACTGTCAGGACCTTGGTGAGACCATAGAGACCAGAGACAATGTCATGCTAAGTCTCAAAGTCTCATGAAGACTACTTTAGCACACATCACTGCCATTCCTACAGCTACGCAGAAGATACAAATGCCACTATCACTGTCCTGTCTGCAGTATTGTCTGTGGTCAGGGGCAGGTAAGTATGCAGGGTCATCACAATGGAAGATCATCACAGTGTGCGCTGCCTGCACCTTAAAGTATATGAGTTTCTGAATCCACCATCCCTTATCATAGCCAGAGAAGCCTGACAGCCACCAGGGACAGTGTGCCTCACCAGAGGACTTCACAGAGATTCAGTTCTCACAGCAGTGGAAAATTCTGACACAGAAGCCATAGAGTACTGCCACATCAAGCTACCACTGTGGTCCCACATCACAGTCATGTAGATGCACCCACTCCCAATCATGGTCTCTTAGTGTCACCACCCACGTTTCGCAGGATATCGTCTATACACCTGCTTTATAGGTGACAGCTTAGAATCTGTGCTTATATTCTGATCCTGGTGAGAGTAGGAGCAGAGTGCATTGATGCCTAACTCTTTCTGGTTGGAGAATGAGTGTCTGTGCTTAACATACCTGATTGGTCTGGTTGCTATTGAGGCATCTACCAGAAAAAGGCTAGAAGCCTGCAGACCCTTGCATCATCTGGGACCAGACTGTGGATCACCAAACAGGCTGTGGCCTGCTTCTCTTCTTGGGATTGGTGCTAACATTTTGCTTCTGGTGAGACAAAAAGCAAAGGAGCATTGTATCCCAACATAGTGAAGCTGTGCTGAGAACAGCATTAGTAGTAGCCAGGCAGTAGCCATTCATGCGACTCCCCTCTTTTCATCATTCTTGACAAGCCAATTATTTATTTTTCAGTAAGTACTGCTTGATTTCTTTCTAACTTTAGAATATCTGCCTAAATATTTCATCCTTAAATTTTCAGGGGTCTACATATTAATTTCTCCTCCAGTGTTTGGCAGTGCTATGTACAGACTCAGACGCGTTGAGTGACATTTTTTCTGTAAAAGGAATATATAAGGAATCAGCTCCTGCACTTAGTAATAATGACCATCCCTCCTGGCATGTCTAAAGGTCAGTTCCCTGTGCTTTCTCTTATTAATCTGGTGAACCTGGGCATTCTGAGGCAGTGCAGCAACTGCCTCATGTACACAGACAACCCTCTCCTCTTACCTCTCAACACTCAGACTTGTGAGAGATGCACTTATATATCCACAGTGGAGGCCATGCACTCTCAAGCCAAGACCGGAATAGCTGGTCAAGAGGAGAAGGTCAACACCTGCACCACACCACTTGCAACACATAGCCCTCCAGAACACCCACCATCACAGTTCTCACATAAAAACACAAACCACACAACCCCCTTCAAAGAGGCTCTCAGTAGAAATCTACCCAAACAGCAGAGACCTCCAAGGCAGAAATGCACTTGACCACCACAACACAGCACAACCCACAAGACACAATGCTCACCTACACAGTGTGTCCCTCAACCTAAGACCCTAAGGAAAAACAGCTTGCCCAATACACTAATCATAAAATGACTCGATAGTGAGGCACACTGATGTCCCACTCTCTAGGTTGAATAAGGAGAGGGTAACAGTCAGCTGTTTATCAGGTTCCAGAATCCGACAGATAACACATGCACTCAGGTCACTCCTCAACAAGTACAAGTATGACTCTGTTACTGTCCATGTGGGTGTGATTGAACTGAAATGGACCTTCCTGGACTACATGGAAAAAGACATGGAGGAGCTCTCGGATTATGTGGCCCCGGCAGGTATGACCCTAGCCCTGAGCAGCATGCTACAGTAGCCCAGAATGATACCGCAGTACAAACAGAAAATGATTGACTTCAACAATTGGCTAAGCTTCTGGTGTCATTGTAAGGGGATACAGTATCTGTCTGCTTGGGATGACATGAATGACAGACCTCGATGCTTTGCCAGAGATGGCCTGCATCTGTCACCCCTGGGTTTCCAGATACTGGCTAAGGATCTTGCCATCCCTATAGTTCCTTTTTTAGGCGATGTTCCAAAGGCCAAATTACCACTGTAACAGCTATAAATAAATGCAGTCGGAGGGTCATACTGCTCAATGTTAGAAGTCTAAATCTCAAGATGCACTTGCTCGAAGCACTCCTCAAAATGGAGAACGTCCACATTTGTGCTGTAACTGAGACCAGGTTTAAATCAGCAGAAGGCACCCCTGCACTACCAGGCTATAACTCATTCCACACCTTTCGGCCCCAGAACATGTACTGAAGCTCCAAAGGCAGTGGTGTCTCCATATTCATAAAGGATATGCACACCTAAAGACTAGTAGCCCAGCATAATGCATCTGAGATACTTCAGGTACAACTAACATTGGGTAAGATGGCGATTCAGGTCATAGCCTGCTATAGGTCCCCAACCATGTCCCAAGACTCTCACTCCACATTCCTAAGCACCCTGGAAACTATTAAGGTCTAACCCAACACTTTCATACTAGGTGACTTCAACTACCCCTCCATCAACTGGGAAAACTACTCATGCACCAATACACTGGCTCAACACTTCCTGGAATTCATCAGTTCCAATGCCCTGGACCAGCTCATTCTTACCCCCACTAGAGGAAGCAACATCCTTGACCTGGTTCTTACTAACATGAGCAATCATTGCTCTACACCAATAGTCAATTCCTCCCTGGTTAGATCTAACCACAAACCAATCACCATGGAAATCCACATCTCACTCACACCCCAGGCAAAGGTAACCACCATGAAAAACTTTTCCAAAGCTGACTTTGGGCTCCTAAAAACAGAGGTGGCTAACTTCACGGCACCCATGTCAATGGAAACTAGATGCATGACTGCGGAATCATACACCAATGCACTGTATGAACATGTACATAAATGCATGGAACTAGCAATACCCAACAGAACCAAGATGCTCTCCTCTGAAAAAATTAAGCCAATCTGGTGGTCCCCTGCCATTAATAAACTCAAACACACAAAGCCATCTATAGTTATATCAAAATTTCCACGGCAATATCCAGGTTTGTTCTGAGTTACTGCACAATGGTACCTCCTATACTGAACCAACAGATATTGCCAATATACTGGCCGACATATTCAGTGCCAACTTTATCCATCTCTCCCCTCTAAAGAACCAATCACAATACCAGAAGAATGCCAGGCACCCAGCATTACTGCAGCACAGGTTAAAGCTGCATTGTCCAAGGCCAAGAATACAGTTTCCATGGGACCCGACAATATCCCTGGATGTGTTCTACATTAACTACAAAGTGAACTGGCACCACATCTGTGTGTTCTGTTCAGTCACAGCCTTACCTGAGGTTCTGTCCCTACCAAATGGTGCACTGCTACAGTCATCCCTCTCCATAAAGGGGGAGCAACTACAGACCCTGGGAATTATCGCCCCATTGACCTGACCAGTCTGATATGTAAGACTATGGAGCGCATCATCATGGACCCAATTAACAATGATATAAGGAATCTCCAAATGCTAGATCCCACTCAGTTTGGTTTTCTGAAAGGTAGATCATGCCTGCTCAACCTAGTTGACTTATTTGAGTCAGTCACCAGAGCTGTGGATGAGTAGAAGCAGTTCATACAGCCTACCTCGATCTGGCCAAGGCCTTTGATACCATTCCCCACTCAGGAATTATTGATAAACTCAGCAAACTAGGCATCAACCCCTATATCACTAAGTGGGTTGCAAATTGGCTCACAGATAGAACCCACAGTGTGAAAGTAGCGGACTCCAAGTCAGACTGCTGACCAGTCATGAGTGGAGTCCCAGAGGGATCGGTCCTGGGTCCTCTCCTATTTGGCATCTACTTCTCAGAAGTCCAGGCCAACATGGAGGGACTCTGGCTGACAAAGTTTGCAGACGATTGCAATCTGGGAGCCATTATTAACTCCCCAAGTGATGTAGATATCCTACAGAAAGGCCTCACTGAGACCAATGACTAGTGTCGAAACCATGGCCTTAAACTTAATCCCAAAAAATGCGTCATCATCCCCTTTGGGAAAAACCTAGTTCCCACTAATTACCACATTGATAGGAGTACACTAAACACTGAAGGCATTATAAGAGATCTGGGGACACAGGTTGACAGCAATCTCTCCTTCGACCACCACATTGCCACTGTGTTCAGAAAGTTATTCTGTGTGGCACATCTCATTATCAAGGGTTTTGCATCCAGGAAGAAAGAGGTCATCATCTCTCTCTGCTGTTGCCTCATTAAGCCAGTCATTGAGTACAATGCCCCATTTGGCATGTACCTTAATAGACACATGCAACAGCTGGAAAGGCCACAAAAGTACCTAACGAACAGGATCCTAGGCCTTAAACACGTCGTACACAGACTAAAAAAACTCCAGCTATTCTCTCTCTCTCTCTCATATCGTCTACTAAGAGGCGATCTCTGCTTGACTTACAAAGCCATGTCTGACCCAGCTCTGTTAGAAATGCTACATCCAAAGAAAAAACAATCCCTCCACACCACACACTCAAGATATCTCACCTCATTACCACAATCAACAGAACATGCTGGAGGGACAGGTTAATAACCCAGAGACTGCCCATGCTCTGGAATAGACTTCCCATACGTGTCAAGCAATGCACCTCACTGGCCCTCTTCTAGAGAAATCTTGATGAGTGGATGGAAAAAAGAAAGTTCACCTCGGGAATCATTCTACTTGATAGAGGCACTGGGATCTAACATCGGGCGGCATTATGCCAGGGCACTTCTGTGGGCTAGACTTGTAAAGGCTCCAGGGCCATTAGCCTAGTACACACCTATGAATCTATGAACCTATGACACAAGACCCTCAGCTCCACCTGGGTGACATAACCCTCCTACCACATTTGGGATATCAGCCATGTGTCACTGTGTCTATGGTCCCTGTGCAAAAGATGACAACTGTGACCCACTCCACATTCCCTTCTACATTGTGTATATCTGGTTGCCTGATCCACAACTTGACTATTGATGCCCACCATCTTCTTTAGGTAATACTGAATGCATTGTGCTTGTTCTATGTGATATGGCAGCATCACTATGTTCCTATCATGGGTTAATAAACTGGAGTAGATGACACCATTTTGCCTGTACTCCCTTGAACTGTACCTGTTGTGACATCCCTCTTCTGGTCATACTAGACATTTTTACTGCTGTTGGGCTACTGCCAGGTTCTCTTGGGCCAAGCCTATGAGCTCCCAAAACCTTGTCCTGAGGTTTAAGACATATGCCGCAACAGATTCCTTATGTGATTCACACTCACCCTCCCATTCATTGCAAATGAAATCCAAGGCCCCCTCACCCTATGTCAATACAGCAACTCAAAGGGTGAAAAAATGGTTATTCCTGGGGTACCTCTCTGTATGCAAATAGCAGTTGGGGCAAATATTTATCCCACTCTCTCCTAAACTGGTCTGCAACTGCCCTTAGCATGGTCTTCAGTGTAGAGTTTAATCTCTCCACAAGACCATTAGCCTGGGGATGGTAGGGGGTAGTCTTTAGGTGCTTCAACCCACAGTGCTCCCACAGACAAGCCAACAGGGATGACATGAAATTGGCAGCTCTGTCAATCAGTAATTCTCTTGGGAAACCTACCCTGTTGAAAATCTCAACAAAGCATTTGCCACCTTCTCTGCCTCAGTAGAGGACAAAACTACCACTTCAGGGTATCTAATAGCATAATCTACTACCATTAGGATATATTTCTTCATTGTGGAACTTCGGGTACTCAGAGGCCTCACAATATTCATAGCTACCTTTAGAAACAACTCCTCAGTCACAGGCAAAGGCATCAAAGGGGCTTTGAACTTGTCTCCTGCCTTGTCTACATGTTGGCACTATTCACAGGTCCTACAGTATCCTATTACATCCCTTGCAATCCTAGGCCAATAAAAGTTCTGCATAATACATCTCTTGGTACACTTTACACCCATATGACCTGCAAAAGGAATGTCATGGGCTATGGCTTGAAGTGCCAGATGGTAGGCTCTGGGCACTACCAACTTCTGTACTACCTCACCCTCTGGCCCTCTGGCCTTTTGTTCCAGTATACCGACTCCTCTTTTCCATGAGAATCAGGTGCCTCCTTAGTTACCTCTCTCAAGCCTCATAATGTAGGGTCTGAAAGCTGAGCCTATCACACCTCTACCTTTGTGACCCTTCCCAGCTCCCCTTCCACAGGAAGTTTGGCATCTTCTGACAGCAGTGCCTCACTGTCAAACTGGGTATCACCACTCATTTCTGCCCTTGCAGTCACTCTATCCAAGGGAACATCAGTACCTATCAGTAGCTGTGGCTCACCTTCAGGCTCACTGCTACAGGGTAGCTCCTTCCCTGAAATAGCCAAAATAATAGCCTCAGCTTCAGGTGTGGGGCCTGTCTGGGTCTCCTCCAGGCTACCAGACCCACATGCCTGTCTCCACTGTGTGTAACTGCATGTACACAAGGTACTACATTATCAAAATCATTCCTTATCAAGACATCTGTAGGGATATCCTCAAGCACACCTACTTGCTTGCTTCGTTTTCCATCCTCCCTGACAAGATGAACTCTGGCCAAGGGTAGCTGGAATGGGATACTTCTTAAAACTCTGAATGGAGTGGACTGTCCAAGCAAGTACTGTTCCTCTTTAACCACTGCAGGCTTGACAATGGTTATGTCAGAGGCTGTGTCTCTCTTGGCAGTGGCCTGTTTGCCATCCACTAAGATAGGATACAAGCTCCGGTGATGGTTTGGTACCCCTGTTGTCTCCAGACAGCTTACCACTGGCATGCTGTTATTCCCACTTACTGGTTCCCTCACCTATTGTTCCCCACCTTGCTTCAGTGGACATTTGTATGCTATATGGCTCTTCTGGTTATATTTAAAACAGCTAAACCCTTATCCTGGCCGAGAACCTAAACTAGTGGCTTCTCCTTTTACTTTTGGACTGTGTTGGGGTGGTTTAGGCTGCCCACCATGGGTTCTGTTATATCCATGTGCATCACTCAGTATCTGCTTTTTGTGCAGTATTGCTCTGCTTTGCAAGCATAGATCCCTTTTTCTCTCCAGCTCATCTGCAGACTTAAACTTCTGGTCTGCCAACCAAATTCTCATGTCCTCAGGCAAAGTGCTAAGGGCTTGTTCCCTCACCAAAAGGTCTGCCAGCCTTTCAAAAGTGGTGACTAGGCACCCACTCACTCACCTATTAAAATAAGTGTTTAAATCAGCAATATAATCACATACACTTTAATTTGCCCTATGTCTATGCTCATGAAATTTTCTTCTGTAAGCTTCAGGTGTTAACTTAAAACATACCAATAAACATTGTTTAACCTTGTCATAATTTAAACAATCAGTATCAGGCAATTTATAAACAGCAGTTACAGCATTACCATGGAGTAAGGGGGTCAGGAACCATACCCAGAGCCCTTGGTCAACATTATACTGTTTACATATTCTTTCAAATATATGAAAAAAACTATGAAAATTATCACCTTCTTTATGCTGTAAGAGAAATGTACTGACCTTTGTTGCTTTTAGGGTATGGTTATTCCCTTCCCCAGTACCACCATGTTCCCTTCGAAGAGTCAGTATGTCCCTCTCATGTTGACGCTGCTTCTCATTTTCTTCAGCCTCCAAATGTCGCAGTCTCTCATTTTCTTTGGCCTCCAAATGCTGCAGTCTCTGCCAATTCTAATTCCATATGCTTTACCTCCAGTTCACATCTATTTAATTCCAAATGGATTTTCAAGTTGGCTGGGGAAAAGGTGAACTGTCCTGTTTCAGAGAGCTGCACATCCTCATCACCAGATTGGTTGTCTTCCTGTTTGCTGGTATGTGCTGCATCTACAATGAAGGCTGCAATCATTTCCTCTTTAGTCAGGCTGGCATGCACCAGTCCTTTGGATTTGCACACCTTTACCAAGCGGTTCACATTCAGCTTCCCATTATTCTGTGTCGACATCTTTACTTGCTTTCCCTGACTAAACTAAACTACAATAAATAAATAAATAAATAAATAAATAAATAAATAAATAAATAAATAAATAAAACTGTTGTGAAACATGAAACTCTGTATGTTTACCTTGCAGCTGCTGAGAGTGCATGCACCTTTACTGCTTACATGCTACAGAAGTTAAATTATTATCCACACCACTACTCACAAATATGTGACATCCCTCTTTTGGGCCAGTGATCAAGCAGCCTCAATCCTCACCACTGGCACTAGTGGAGAATGCTCACTGAGAAAAAAATAGACACACAGTATTTTCAGATGCAGTTCTCTGCACCAAGTGCAATTTTCCTTAAGAGCACACAGGGAATGCACACTGCAGTCCTGGGGCTGGGGTTTGTCTCCAGGCCCCAAATAAGACTCCCCACTCACACAGCTATAGAGTTGAGTCCTTAGCTGGGTGTTCCAAGCCAAGTCCTCCACCACCCTGTCTTTGAAATAAGTGCTCATTGTTCCTGTTCAAAGTAGCTCACACACACACTCTCTTTGAAATTTGATTTTTGCACACACCCTTGGGAAAGGCTGGCACAACCTACCCACTTTGCCACCTCCACCCACACTATAAGGTAGACACACTGCCACCAGAACACTGTGATCTAAGGACAGGAGCTCAAAGCCAGCTACTCTAAGGCTCTTACCAGAGTACCAAATTGCTCTCAGTAAAATGAATACTTATACAAATGGTAATGTTTGACCAGGCAGCAAGACTTTCAGGAACGTGCAGCCAAGTGCCACTAAATAAATGCAATTGCTCTCAAAGGTTAAATATTTTCTAAATGACCAGCCAGAATGAAAGGTATAGATATCTTTAATGATAAATAATAAAACAGAAAATGTGAAAATACTGAATATGTATTTACAATAAACACCAGATTCAATTCACAGGAAATAAATTAAAAAAAAAACTCAGACAGAAAAAAATGCTATTTAGCTAATCTCACTATATTTTCTAACTGACTGAAGAATTACTGTTTCTTAGTTACTTACTAAAGCAAGGCAAGATGAAGGCGGATGAATGTGTCTTTTCAGGTCCCAGAAAACAGAGTGCACTTATCACATCTCTCACTAGTATTCAAATACAATTTCAATGCTGGCTAGAGAATGACTTCCCATCTGGTCACCTGACTCTGTGGTTCCCACATTACCCCCGCAATAGTAATTCAGCCAGAATCTGGCACTGATGCGTCACAATACACAAACAGAAATTTAGCTAAGGTTTATTACAGCATCTGGAAACTGTAAAACAATTCCAACACTTCTACCATTCCTGCACAAACTAACAAGCTATTCTTTGGCAGCCCAGGGTAGCAATTAGTTCACCACTAAGGACAATGGAGCAGGACCCCAGTCCATGCTTTTCACACACATTGTGCCTCTGATTGCATTCAGACTTGTCAGATAAAATCTTTATGACCTACACCAAGTCATTTAATTTCAAGCTATTTTTCTTAAGGTTAGCTGGGTTGAGCTTAACACCTGCCATACCAGCATCCTCTGTTAATATATATATATATTTTCTGTCCAGCAGGGACCCACTGTTGATACATTTTTAACACAACTTTACAAATACATTTTTAACACAACCATCTGCACCAATCAGTGTGATAGTCAAACAACACAGAATTCTTTACAAAATTGCAGCTAGCTATGCTGGCATATGTTACACATGCACTGTCCTACTCTGACATAAATTCTTTACAAAACTGCAGCTAGTTTTGCTGGCATATGTTACACATGCACTGTCCTACTCACCCTGGAACAGCTGGCACTACATCACATCATCACACCTGTCATTGTCTGGGGTTTTATGGCTCAAATGCAGCTCATTGTCTCTTAGCCTAATTGTCATTGTTGGATGATAGTGACATTTTTTCTGTGACAGGAGATGCTATTTTATTTATTTATTTAATTTATTGACATTTGTTTACTGGGAAAGTCCAACTGGGCACAGGTTCTCTTTTTCAGCAGATGCCAAGGGAGAAAAGCACCAAGGTATCATATTTAATGCAATCAATATTTACAATAACAAATTTTGTAATGCAGTTTCAGTGAATGCATAGCATAATAGTGTAATAAAATGTCTATTGATATTCACAAACATTTAATTTACAAGCCTTGTACTGAGACTTTACAGACTGAAGAGTGTTGTATAAGATAGGAAGGAGTAATTTAACAAATACAATATAATGAGGTATTGAATAAGATAAGCTAGCTTGAATGTGAACAGAGAATCAATGATTTGATAGTAATTTGGTTGTGCTAATTAGTAGTAGGTATAGTAGTTTAAGTACTACAATAAAGTGAGGTATTAGAAGGGGATAAGCAGCTTAAGTGATTTAGTGCCTTAAATGGAGGTCTAAGAAAGGTGATGAAGGGTGTTAGAGAGCTATGTACCAGATGAAGAACAAGAAGAAAGCCAAGGAGGGAGAGAAGTCTTTTAGTAATGGTTTGAAAAGTTGAAGGTGTGTTAGACCTGACTGATATAGGAATTTTATTCCGAGTTCTAGATACACTATTGGAATACAGACTGATGTCAGCAGCCTTTTGTGGTTTGGAGATGGTAAGCAGTTGTTTAGCATTTGACTAAAAGAGATAATTTAGAAAACAGTATTGGAGTAGAGGTCTAATTGCTGGGCAGGCAAATGGGGTATGAATAATTTTGTGAGTTAAGGTGAGCTGAGTATAAGATAGGTGGTTAAGAGACTTGAGACAATTAAGTGTTTTTAGTGCTAAACAGTGGTGGGTCCATTAAGGTTTGTTTCAAGCAAATCTGGCAAATTTACTGTAGCACTGTTCAAGTTTAGAACTAAGTGAGGCTTGTAGGTTGGTCATGCTAGGGGCTCCATATGGAGAGAGGGTAAGTAGTAATTAGAATTACCTTAGCAGACACTGTAAGGAATTTCTTTACTCTATGTAGGGTGCCTAGTTTTTGATGGGAGTTTCTTGATGCTGTTGTGGATATGTAAATCCAGTTTAAGATTGTCATCAGTTGTCATGCCAAGTCATTCTGTATGTTGGGCAGCTTCAATAATGGCATCATTTAAGGAAGAAATTTGTAGTAGTTTTTATGGAAATGGGATTTTGGAAAAAGGAGAAGTAATTTATTTTTGGGGGATTTAGTAGCAGGTAAATATCCCGTAGCCAACTTTCAACTGAGTTAAAAGCTTCTTGAGTAATTCTCTGAAGATGCATGAGGTTGTTGGAAATGCATATTGTGGTAGAATCATCTGCATATTGTATGAGGGCAGCTTGCTGAGAGGATTTATGTAAATTGTTAGTGAATATATTAAAGAGTAGAGGACCTTTAATAGAGCTCTGTGGTGCACCAGTATTGACAGGAAGGAAGGGAGAAAAAGTGGGAAGCCATTTAATAGTTTGATATCTAAACCATAGAAATGTGGATCGTGATAGCCCAAGGGAAGACAGTTGATAGAAAGAGTTTTTGGGGATTCAAAGATGGCTGCCATTCTGTAAACACTGCTGACCTGCAGCTCCTCAATAAACCTGAGAAAAATCTGTAACCTGAGTCGATACCAAGAGGTTTGAACATCAAATTAAAGTAAAAAAAGATGCATCTTCACTTAATTAATCTATAACCAGGAAAAAAAGTGGAAAAAAAGTCTTTATCTATCAGGATTCCAAGTGATTAGCTAGCTCTGAAGAGAGAAATAAACAAAGGACTGTCTGAATTCTTCATTTTACCTGTCAGCTTGGGAAAAGGAAAATGTCACAAGAAGGAAAAAGCATGGAAACAACTACTACCAAAACAAAGCTGTCGGAATTACAGTCACCAGTAAAGGATGGGAGTGCGAAAAAACAAAGAATTACTAGACAGCAGGAACAACAGAAACCAGAGACTAGATCTAAAACTGATCAGCCACTGAACATGGAAGATATCAAACATGCTTTATTGCCTATACAAGAATCTTTAAAGGACCTGACTACTCAAATACAAACTTTTGGAGTTTTATGTAATCAGTTGCTGCAGAGGATGGACAAAACAGAGGCTAGAATTTCAGAAACCGAGGACAAAATAGACTTGCTGGAGAAGAAAACAAAGGTACATGATGTGGAGTTACAAGCCATGCAAAGCAAACTTATTGATTTAGAAGCAAGGTCTAGAAGAAATAATATTATTATTAGAGGGATCCCTGAAAACATTCAGTATGCAGAGCTAATACCAACTATAACACAAATACTTGAAGTTTTGTTAAATGATGCTGATGGAGTGAAACAAATTGTTGTCGAAAGGGCACACACAGCACTGAGAGAGGTACAAGCTTCTAATATGCCTAGACCTGTATATGCTAAGATATTGAACTTTCAAGATGTTAGCAAAATACTTTTTACTGCAAAAAAGAATGGTGGCTTTGTTATGTGGAAAAATAGTAAAACATCTCTGGCTCAGGATTTACCACTGCAAGTAAGGCAAGCTAGGCAGTCTTTATCTGCATACTGTAAATTGCTGATTGACAAGCAAATTAATTTCCAGATGAAATATCCTAATGTGCTTACATTTATGGTGGATAGGATTAAATATTCTGTTTCTACTAAAAACGAGGCAAAGGGAGTGTTTCTGAAGGTTTTTAAAGTTTTACCTGCATCAGAGGGCTGAAAGAAACTTCCATTGAGACTGGCATGCTCCTGAGGTCAGATCCAGTATCTACTATACTTCGAGGCTTAGGTAATCCTTTGTTCCCTGCTTAAGTCATTTAGGCCTCTGTAAAAGCAATAAAACTGTTTGTTTGTGATAATCCGAGGGTCTGCTGGCTGTTTTCCGAACTTTTATGACCTCTACGAACTTTTTTCGTCTAGTGGTAAACAGGAAATTTCTTGAATGCAGCTGAGAGTGTGGATTTCGATGTAACACTTCCTGTGGTCCGGCTGCGAAAGTGGTCCCCTGTTGCAAGTATTACTGATGGTTTCCTGGTTTGAGAAGCTGAAAAGAACTGACATAATATGTTAATGTTTTTTTTAACAAGTAAATAACATTAGAATATGTACGTGAAGCATATAATAACATCTGTTTTTCCTGTTTTTTTTTCCTTATGCTTATAGTGTTGAACCAAATTATATTTTTACAATATCTGCAGTGGGTGTAAGGTATAGCACTATATATATGAATATAAATAGGTAAATAGTGGCTATTGGGTGGTGTTAATCAGACAACTAATGTCAGTATAGTTAGGAACTAAAGCATGCAATTGCATAACTTTGATAATTGGTAGTTGCAGGCACTGTGTATGGTACAGAATTATAATGTGGATGCATTTATTTTTTTCTGTCTGTGTTTTTTTTTTTTGTTTTCTTTTTTCTTTCTTTCTATCAATAAAAGTGGTATATAAATAATGATTGTACCAAAAGAGGTATTTGGGGTAGGTATAAGTAGCTAGTTAATATATTAAATTTTTTTCTTTAAATGGTAATAATACCTTACAATAGAGATTTGCTTAATTAATAGTTGGAACATAAGCTGTAGAGCAATAGCAGTGTTTGTTAGGGAATGTTTAGTTTAGACTTTGTAGTAGCTAAGTTAGAATATATAGGTTGTAAGTTTAGGAAATGTGTTAAGTTTTATTACATGAAGCTTTTAAATATGTTTGTGTTTCTAACCTTGTTCATGTTTTTTTACATACCAGACCTATATAAGTCCTGGTCCAGGGGTAAAGTGGGTAGGCACTGGCTGGGGACGGGATGTAGGAAATGCTTCCAGATTATGTTTAGTGTGCAGTTAATACATATCCATTGGATAATTTCCCTTTTATACTATTATTGGATAATTAGACCTGTCAATGTGGGAATTAGACTCATGGAACGTTAAAGGGCTCCAGAACTTGAAGAAGAGGAAGCTGTTACTACACATATTGCTACAGGACAAAGCACTGTTTGCATTTTTACAAGAAACACACTTGTTAAATGATCAGTGGGATGATATTAGGAAAAAGAACTGGATTAGAGCGGTAGTGGCATCAGAAAGTAAGACAAACAGTGCTGGAGTAGCTATAATTATTAAAACTCAATACAAAGACAAGATTTTAGACTCTAAAGTGGATCAAAATGGGCAATGGTGTTATGTTATTTTATCGGATAATGCGTTTGATAAACCTCTTTTACTTTTGAATATATATGCACCATGTAATGACCAACAAAGTTTCATAACATCATTATATCCAATCTTAACACAGTATGATGGTTATTATTTTATTGTGGGTGGGGATTGGAATACCTATCAAAATCCAAAGTTGGACAGGTCTTGTCCACAAAGAGCATTTAATAAGCAGGCCGGGATAGCATTAAATGACTTCAAGGAAGATTTTCAATTATATGACCCCTTTTGTTATGCACATAATATTAATAATGCAATTAAGTATACCTTCTATTCACCATGCCACAAAATGTGGTCTAGGATAGATTTTTTCTTGCTAGCCAAAGCATTAATTAATTTGGAACCAGTAGTGGTTATACATACTCGATATCTATCGGATCACTCAAAAATTTCGTTAAGGTTTTCTAAAGATTTAAAAGATACAAGAATGCATAGAGGTTATAATTGGTCACTTAATCCAAATCTGTTAAATAAAAAGGATATAATAGAGGGAATTGTAAAATATCTGAAAGGTTTAACAGATAGGATGAAGCTTCAGGAACATACTCCTGATATTGAATGGGCAGCAGCTAAATCTCAAATTAGAGGATTTCTTCTGCAAAAAGCCTCATATTATAAGAAAAGGCAAAACAATGATATTCAAAAATTAGAAACAAAAGTGAAGCTACTCGAGAAAGAACTGATTCAGAATTTTAATGCTCAAACAGAGAAGGAAATGTTGAAATGTCAAAGGGATCTCTTCTTGCTGCATAATAGTAGAGTAACACTTCAGGAGCATAGGTGTTTAGTGAAATATGCCAATAATGTTCAAATACCGTCAAAAGCATTGGCAAGGATTATAAATCAATCGAAACTGACAGTACATATTTCGGAAATACAATGCAATGACACAGTGTATTCTAAAACTGAGGATATTATTGATATTTTCGAAAAAATCTATACCAAGGTTTATGAGGGTCAAATTGATAGGTCTATACATAAACAGAATAAAAGATTCTTGCAAAAAATTAATTTTCCAAAATTAGAAGAGAGTCTGCAAGGTGATCTGATTAAACCTATATTTTCAGAGGAAATAGTATATGTAATTCAACATATGAAAGTACATAAGTCACCAGGTCCTGATGGTTTGACAGTTGAATTTTATAAAGAGTTTGCTGATAGTTTTGGTAAAATATTGTCTCATGTATTTAACTACATAATCAGAAATAAAATTAGTGACCCTCACCTTAATGCGTCAAAAACAATCTTTATACATAAAGCTAATTCAGACCCCAAAGCCCGGATAATTACAGGCCAATAGCATTAATAAATGTGGATATGAAAATTCTCACTACCATTATAGCATGTAGATTAAAAAAGATTATGATCCATTTAATTTCTAAGGAACAGGCTGGATTTATGGCAACTAGACAAACTAGTGATAACACACTTACACTACATAATATGATGATGTATGCTAAACAAAACAACTCTAATATTTATGCCCTTATAATAGATGCTCACAAAGTATTTGATAGAGTGGATATAAACTTTTTGTTTGATGTGTTGCCTTATTTCAATATGCCACAGGAATTTATTCAGATACTACAAATATTATATAGTAATCTGTATACTACGTTATATATTAATAGGAGTTATTCTAAAAGAATACAGATTAAAAATGGTACACGGCAGGGTTGCCCTTTGTCCCCCTTATTGTTTAACCTTTATTTAGAACCTCTATTTTTATATATTAAGCAAAATTTGTATCATAATGCACCAATACTTTATAGGAATAAATTAGTAATGTCGGCATTTGCTGATGATCTTATTATTTATTGTACAACCCCAATTTCTGATAGTGAAAAGATATTAAATGTTATAAACTAATTTTCAGAAGTCTCTAATTACAAAATTAATTTGGAGAAAACTAGTATTTTCCCGTTAAGAACCCCTAAACCTTTTTCATTAATGTCCCTGTTGGGGAAAATATCATGTAAAGAAAATATCAAATATTTGGGTATTAGCTTCTCTATGGATAATAAGGACTTTTATAGTAATAATATTAAACAAGTATGGGAACTAATAGTAGCTGATTGTGGCAGATGGAGGAATTTAAGACTACCGGTATTGGCAAAAGTATCAATAGTGAAAATGAATATATTACCACGAATGTTGTATATCTTTAGGTCTGCTCGAGTATCAATTACAAAGACAGTTTTTAAACAAATTCATAAAGATGTAGTAGAAACCAGGTTCTCTCACCACGAAACACTTAAGATATTCAATAAAAAGTCCAGTTTCACCAGCATAAGATAATCCAGCATCAATTTTCAACACAAATTTCACGATAGTCCAGGAGTAATTCAAACGAGAAGAAAGTTTATTGAAATGTGAAACTACTACGCTTCATCAGACAATGTACAAACATTTAAAACTTCCATTTATATAATAAAAACACTGTGAAAAGGCGCCAAAATTAATATGTGTAATTGTATAATTAGATAATTAATCAATTAAATCAAGTAAAGTGCATTCAGACGCTTCCATTAAGCCTTATGCTCATTCAGTATCAGTCAAAATCAAGTAGTATTTTGTTGTATTTTGTTTTTTAAAAACATACACGCAACTGGAGAGGGACGCTAGCTAAATAAATATTAGACATTGAATGTTCTGTGCAAAAATGCATTATTGATTAAAACTGAAAGCTAAAAACTGATATGTAACATGTAACATTTTTCATTCTTAATAATTATACATAATAAATAGATATAAAATATAAAATAGGATAGTTATGTATAAAAAGGAAGCAACCATATAAAAGTCATGGAAGATGGGTGGTGGTTGATGGTTGTCTATTATAAATATCAATGAAATAGTATCAATAAAATTAATATTGTTATATTATTATAAAATGTGCATGTAAATAAATAAATAAACAAATAAATGAATAAATAAATAAATTGTGTTGGAACATATAATTTATATATTATTCAAAGTTATATGTATAGATATTATGAATGTAATAGTAAATTATAAAAGTGTAAACTATAAAGCATGACAATGAAGTATATGTAAATTGAAGCATAAACCTACATGATGCATAACTATAGCTCAATTAAACTGAATTCTAGACTGCTGGTAGAATAGAATAGAAGTGTGTGGAAAGTATGGAAAATAAATATATAAAACACATGAATATGAATATAACATATATGAATTAATGAATTCTAAACAAATGAAAATATATAAATGTTGAACTGGAAATATATAAATATAAACATATGTACATGTGGAAAATGTTTTATTTTAAATAAATACTAAGTATATTAAAATCAGAATAGATTTAATATGAAATGTATAGCTCATCTAGCTTCTAAGGCGGGTTTTATAGAAATATAGCTATTTATACCAGGAGGTATGTGGGCACCTAGTCTTAGAATCCATTTCAATTCTTTATTATTCAAAAATATAACGTTATCACCACCTCTTTTATTGGTTGTAACTATTTCTAGAACTCTAAAATAAAACTGATGTGAAGGATATTCTGTTATATGTTTCGCTAAAGCATTTAGTTCATTTTTTCTCTGTATATCATATAAGTGGCCATATATCCTGTCCTTCAGACATCTTTTTGTAAGCCCAACATAGAATGCCTGGCATTTTATTATCAAATTCATAAAGATCTAGCTAAATTTATTTGGGAGCCAAAGAAAACTAGAATATTGTATGAGAAATTAATGACCCCGAAGAGTAGAGGAGGACTTGAGTTACCGAATTTTGAAGTATACTATTTAATTGTGAATGCCAACAGGTGTTTAAGAATTGCTAATTACGAGGTAATTAGTACAAAGTGGATACCAACTTGGGTGGTCTTGAATTACAAGCATATTCTAGAGCGGAACATAAATCCTAAAGCTTTACCCTTTTTGGATAAAACTAGTTTGATAAAGTATGGGATTATGGACCACTTAAAAACATATGTGTCATCTTTGCAAAATTTATTCCAATCAGTAGACATGTTGCAATATATGATGGTTTTTCAGCCTTTCCATAGGAATCCCAGTTTTAAACTAAATAATCAGTTGATTGATCTTAGTAAATTCCCATTAACAGTTAATTTGACTCTGATTGATGTTTTTAATAAATTTCATTTATCGGCTTCTCAAGTTAGGCAGGAATTGAATCTTCCTAAGAGTTATATGGTTGTCATGAGACAAATCGGAGAACTTGCTCTGAGTCATTTTGAAAACTTTAAACCGGTAGTTGGAATTGTGGATAAATGCTTTGAATTGTGGCAGGCTCTCCAACAGGAGGTCAAATTTATAACAACAACAAATAAATTAATTAAAGATTTAAAATTCCAGGATAAAATTCTGTTGTCAGGGTATTGGGTAAACAAAATGACAGTAGCAGATAATCAGGTATTAAAAGCAATTTATTTAACAATAAAATCGGTCTCTTTTCAAAAATTTATGTATACGCAGTTGATGATTTGGAATAATGCTTATTATACTCATTTTAGGTTACATAAATTTAATCCTAGGAATTCTCCAACTTGTCCATATTGCACAAATCAAACGGCGGATCTTCTTCATATGTTCTGGAGCTGCAAGTGTATATATAAACTTTGGAACTCTCTTAGAACACAACTACAAAAGATGGGTTATCAAAGTTCAATGTTATCATGGGAATTTATGATTCCACATGTTCCTCCAAGAGAGCTCTCTAGGTCACAAACTATAATATGTATGAATATGTTTTTGCTGATGAAGTTATATATAGCTACAAATTGGTTAGAACCAGATAAGACATCATGGGATAATTTCAAGCTTGTGGCTATAAAGCATATATTAGCACATAAATTACTCCTGAAGCAAAGTAACCAAAATATTAATAACCCAAAAATATGGGAAAAGGTTTTTAACATTATATTAGCATAATACTGTTATTAGGAATATATTACAGTTTGGATGTATATGTGGAGGAAACAATGTTTTGAAAATATGTATGATATGTATGGACGCAAAGTACTTCTACAAATGTTTTGGCTTTGTTTTTCTTTCCTGGTGTCTTCTTTTTTGGAATAATGACGATTTTTATATGGAAGCATTTCATGTAGATATTGTATATAGTTTTGATAGTAATAGTAGTGAATTATGTGTGTGATTTTATTGTATTTTGAAAATATATATCAATAAAAATTTATTATGGAAAAAAAAAGAAAGAGTTTTTGGGACAGACTAGATCAAAAGCTTTACAGAGATCAAGGAATACAGAGGAAACGAATTTACCTTAGTCTCTGGCTTTGCTAATAGTATCTGTGAAAGTTAATAAGGTCTGTTGTTGTTGTAGTAGGTCTGGTAGTTTCCAGGACAGACTGTCAGCATGCTTCCCAAGGGCTCCAATGTCGGCCCGCTCCTGTTTGTCACCTACTACTCAAGTCAAGGTTAACATTCCAGGCCTCTGGCTCACCAAGTTTGCAGATGACTGTAAACTGGTAGCTACTATAGATTCCTCCCAAAACTCCAACATCTTTCAAGAGGGTTTAACACAGACAAATTACTATTGCCAAAGCCATGGCCTAAAACTCAATGCAAAAAATATATATTATAATGCCCTTTGGGAAGCTGTCAACACAAGATAATTATTCCATTGATAAAGCATATGTAAGCGTTGGCTCAGTAGTATGAGATCTACGAACATATGTAGATAGCAATCTAACCTTTGACCAACATATAGCTAAGATAGTAAGAAAATCATTCTATGTCACTCAACTTGTAAATAAGGATATGGCATCCAGGTCCAAGGAAGTTATAGTACCACTGCATGCGGCCCTTATCAGACCTGTCATTGACTACACTGTACCCTTTGGCATGTATCTAACCAGAAACTTGCAACAGTTGGAACCCCCACTGAGGTTTCTCACCAGGAGAATTCAGGGCAGGAATACCCTGTTCTACACTGATTGCCTAAAGTCTCTGCCTCTGTATTCTCTCTTCTACAGGCTGCCAAGAAGGGATGTTTGCCTAGTTCACAGGGTTTCCTCAGACTCAGCCGTGATGGATCTGTTCACATGTACAGAACTAACAAACAGACAATAGCACCAGAGACACTAGATCCAGGGATCTGAACTTTGTTTGTAATATAAACAGATCATGCTAGAGAGACAGATATGTGTCTCAAAGGATCCCTGCACTATGGAATAGACTTTCCATCGTGTAAAACAGAGTTCATCCCTGACTGTATTAAAACATAACTTTAAATTTTAAATGGCAAATCCTAAACTTACCCCCAGTCTGGCCCCTCCATGTCCCTTATGGACAAACGCCATCAGTAAGAAAAGTATTATCCTAACTAATGCCCCTTTACAAATCCTTAGTTAACTTCCTAACAAAATGCATCCCCCAAGACACCCATGATAATCAAGACCCAAATGGTCTGATCGTGTGTGGCTAGACTTGTAAGTCATTAGCCTATGAACCTATTATGTTATGTATGTAGCATGTTAAGAACATGTTGCAGGTGCATACCTCAGCAACACCCCCACCAAGAAATTCCAAAGTCAACATTGTTTTACTTTTTTCTGGTTTGCACATAGAAGGCATTATACTCCAGTTTGGCCATGCTGTTTGTGTTCTTTATGGCATCATCAATTATACCTCTAATAAGTCTTCTGCATCAATTGAAATGCAAGGAGTGAGCACTCTGTCATAAAAACCCATGAAAGACAGTAAAGAAGGACTTGAATATGGAAACCCATGAAAGACACTGAAGAAGGACTTGCTAGAATGAATAATCTATGCTGCAGTCTATCCTCCCTTACATGCAAAGGATGGTTTGCACTTCTAGTTCAAGGACTTCAGCATACTGGACAAATCCTTTGCTGTCTTCATCGTGACAAGAGGGTGATTGATAAATGGATACACAGAATAGTAGAAAGTAAGATGGGAGATGAGAAGTTTGGATTCATATTAGGATGTAGCACAACTGACCCAATGTTTTCAGTGAAAAAATAGTTGGTAAGAAGCTAGAAATGAGGAAAGAGTCCAACTGGGCATTCTTAGACTTGGAGAAAGCATATGACAAGGTCCCAAGAAAGCTGATTTGGGCAGTACTGTGGTGGTTCAAAGTCCCAGAAACATTGGTATAGTTAGTGCAAGTTATGTACAAGGACCTAATAATCCAAGTATGAAAAGTGTTTGGTTTAACAGAAGGTTTCCCAGTGGGAGTGGATCTGCATCAGGGTTCAGCTCTGAGCCCACTGCTGTTCTTGCTGGTGATGAACTATATTAGCAAACAAGTTGGAGAGGAAAGATCAACAAAGTTGCTGTATGCACACAATGTGGCATTACAGGCAGACTCTGAGCAAGAACTTCAGCAAAGGATACAGGAATGAAATACAAAACTGAAGGCACATGGGATGAAACTGGGTACAGATAAGACAGTGGTAATGGCAGCAAATGGGGGAAATCAGAATAATCTGAGAACTGAGATAGAAGGGAAGATAGTGGAACAGGTTAACAGTTTCAAGTACCTGTGAGTGGTGGTCTAGGATAAGGGAAGTCTGAATGAAGAGATCAAAGGTATCACTTCATTTCCTTCACATCTAGCTTCCTCATCTGCTCTGCCTTTACTGCCCAGGTTTCTGTACCATACAGTAGTACTGGTCGCACCACTGTCTTGTATACCTTACTTTTCAGCTTCTTTGGCATTCTTCTGTCATAGACTACACCTGACACTCTATGCCAGTTGGCTGCAGCCCCTCTGACTCTAGATGGGTGGAAGGTTGCACACTGTGGGACAGATGAAGAAATAAGGACATAAGAGCAGAAGCCAAAGTAACTCCAGTTGCAGAAAAGATGAAAGAGAATAGATTCCGGTGGTTCGGGCACATGTGCAGAAAAGCAGAAGACAATTTGATAAAGAAGATTTGGGAATGACAGGAAAAAGGCAAGAGGAAATGAGGGTATCTATCACAGAGGTGGATAGACTGTGCGAGTGAAGATTTGTGACAGTCAGGCAGGAGAGGTGAAGAAGGCAGGAGTGTGGCATTGAATCAAGAGAAATGGTGACAGTTAAAATGACACCTCAACACCAAGTAGGAAATGGGAAAAAGGGAGATGACGATGATGACGATGATGATGGTGATGACGATGATGATGATGATGATGATGATGATGAAGATGATGATGATGGTGATGATGTAGTAAAAACTGTAAATAAACATCACTGCAAAAGAATGCTTAAAATATTTACTTTACATGAAAAAATATGTATGGACGAATACGTTTTAAAGACAGATATGTTAATTTAATTCATTTGCCCAGAAGGAACTTTACACGTTAATGGAATACTTTATATGCACCAAAAAGACATGAAGTCACATCATTCTGAAACTGGTATTGGTATGATTGTCCCTTGGACAGTGTATCTGTGACCTTGGATGCTTTCGCTCATGCCTCAAAGCCCTGTATCACATTTGCATTATTCCTCTGACGAGCCCCAGTTCAGATTGTTTCCTTTTCTGCATCGTTCATCAGCTGAGTTATTTATATGTCAGCCTCGTATGTTATTCTAACTTGAAACTTCAGAATATAATATTCTACCTCTATCTGCACATTCCATCACGGATGTGAATGTAGAGTTGACGTGTCGATGATTTTACACATCAACACCCACACAAAGCCCAGAGCAAATTATTTAAGTTGCTTTTATAAGAAAGAGAACACTTGTTTGATGAGCACACCTAAAATAATTGGCATGTCTTACAAGTATTACATTGGATTATTAGTTTTCCGGGGTGCACACTAAAATGATATGAAAAAAGGCAGTGTTTTTTGGTTTAACATCTCACAGAAAAGGTGGCATGCAACTGTGCCACATAAAATACCTGTTGCCATAATGAAATATCAACATTTATGGTTGAACCTTCATGTTAGACTGGAGCACATGCATTTTTATTACATTTCAGAATAATATGCAAAATTCTTAAGAAACAAACATTTAAATACGGTAACTAGATCAACAGATAAATAATAATCAAGCAAATGAAAAAGTGTCAAACCCATTTCCTGTTGCAACCTGAAATATTAGCTGTCTACAATGCTTTGCAAAATTGTCACATTGTTACAAAAACAGCTGCAGCACCTAACCAGTTAAATCATCTGTAGGTGGTAACTTAGTATCATGTACTGCTTCTGTTTTGAGAAGTAGGTGCCACCTGATGACATCATGTCATTCAGTGCTATGCCTTGTCACGTTCAATGATCCTTGCACACCTGCGCAGGTATATCTTCCATAAAATGGAAAACAGTATTTCTTTTCAAGTTTCTTTAAGAAAACTGTGATACTTTGTGCATGTTTAAACATGCCCTTAATGCTGTCAATGTGCCTCCTACCTTTTTTTGCCATGGATGAATGCTTAAGGGTGTAGCAAGGCATTAGACATTTGAACCATAAGACCCCATGTTGATAATATAGGTTCAGTTATTGAATGGAACTTTAAAACTTGTGGTATAAACATCCCATATTTAAATATTATTCATCAAAGGAAGGAAGTAGAGATTCTGTCAGTTTCTTTGACATCTTATAAGATTCATAAGAGTTTTGATGATTTTATCTCATACTAGTATATTTTAGCAGGTAGTTATCTGCCATACAGTTCCAGTGTATATGGTCAGTAGTAGTTCCTGTATATAAGGTCAGTAATACTTCTTGTTTACAGATATTTTGGGTTACCTATTGACCTTGTGATGTGACCTTCTCTAGCTAGTTGTGATATTTATAGTCAATACTCGTAAATTTGTGTGTGTGTGTGTGTGTGTGTGTGTGTGTGTGTGTGTGTGTGTGTGCGTGCGTGCGTGCGTGTGTGTGTGTGTGTGTGTGTGTGTGTGTGTGTGTGAAGCTTGTCTAGTAACCCTGAGTACATGGACAGGTAAACAAGATTTTAGTAACAGAAGCAACTTGAATAAACATACATGAATCCATGGTAATAAAAACATTAGCTACATTAAAATCTAGTACCTGTTTAAGTGCAGAAAGCAAAAAAGAATTTTAATAAGTAAAGCAGAGTTATTTAGTAGCTCAGTTAATCATTCATTTTGACTTTTGCCTGTTAATGGGATATGTTCAGGATGTCTGGACCAGCACCTTGACTATACCTATACAACAATGAAGAAGCAGTTTTGACATTAGAGTCTGTTCTACTTGAATGAACAAAAGTCCTCTCAATCACTGTGAATAATTTTAATAAAGAGAGCAAATGTTCATCATTCCCACTGTTGCAGTAGCCCTTTAAAAATCTCTAGCTCCCCCACTCCTGATTGGCTAATCCCCTGGAGGGAAATCAGCAGTCAGAGTGAAGTTTTTTTCAGAACTTTCTTCCTGTCTTGAATAGCATCATCTCTTGGACTTCTCAGGAGCAGCACTTGGCAGAGAGCTTTGTTTCTGACAGGTAAGACCCCCTTTAAGGAACCCATGCTCTCAGAAATTAGTGTCTTTGTGGAAAATAGCAAGTTACCTATTTTTTCACTAAAATCAATCTTCTTCTTCTTCTTCTTCTTCTTTCAGCTGTTCCCGTTAGGGGTCGCCACAGCAGATCAACTGTTTCTATTTCTTCCTGTCCTCTGCATCTTGCTCTGTCACACCAACCACCTGCATGTCCTCTCTCACCACAGCCATAAACCTTATCTTAGGCCTCCTTCTTTTCCTGTTACCTGGCAGCTTCATCCTTAGCATTTTTTTCCTAATATAATCTGCATCCCTCCTCAGCACATGTCCAAACCATCATAACTTTGCCTCTCTGGCTTTGTCTCCAAACCTTCCAACCTGGGCTGACCCTCTAATATACTTATTCCTAATCCTGTCTACACTCGTCACACCCAGTGAAAATTTTAACATCTTTAACTCTGCCACGTCCAGCTCTGACTCCTGCCTTTTTGTCAATGCCACTGTCTCCACCCCATATAACATAGCTGGTCTCACTACCCTCTTGTAGACCTTCCCTTTCACTCTTACTAGTACTCGTCTGTCACAAATCACTCCTGACACTCTTCTCCACCCACTCCATCCTGCCTGTACTCTCTTCTTCACCTATCTTCCACACTCACCATTACTCTAAACTGTTGATCCCAAGTACTTAAACTCATCCACCTTCACCACCTGCATCATCACCATTCCTCTATCCTCCCTCTCATTCACACACATATATTCTGTCTTAGTCCTGCTGACCTTCATTCCTCTTCTCTCTAGAGTATATCTCCACCTCTCCAGGGTCTCCTCCACCTGATCCCTACTCTCACTACAGATCACAATGTCATCTGCAAACATCATAGTCCACGGGGACTCCTGTCTGATCTCGTCTGTCAACCTGTCCATCACCATTGCAAATAAGAAAGGGCTCAGAGCTGATCCTTGATGTAATCCCATCTCCACCTTAAACGCATCCGTCACTCCCACAGCAGACCTCACTGCTGTCACACTACCTCATACATATCCTGTACCACTCTTACATACTTCTCTGACACTCCCGACTTCCTCATACAATACCACAACTCCTCTCTAGGCACCCTGTCATATGCTTTCTCTAAATCCACAAAGACACAATGCAGCTCCTTCTGACCTTCTCTGTACTTCTCCATCAACACTCTCAGAGCAAACATTGCATCTGTAGTGCTCTTTCCTGGCATGAAACCATACTGCTGATCACTAATCATCATCTCCCTTCTTAACCTAGCTTTCACTACTCTTTCCCATAACTTCATGCTGTGACTGATAAGCTTAATCACTCTGTAGTTACTACAGCTCTGCACATCACCCTTATTCTTAAAAATCGGTACCAAAACACTTTTTCTCCATTCCTCAGGCATCCTCCCACTTTCCAAGATTTCATTAAACAATCTAGTTAAAAACTCCACTGCCATTTCACCTAAACACCTCCATGCTTCCACAGGTATGTCATCTGGGCCAACAGCCTTTCCATTCTTCATCCTCTTCATGGCTATCCTTACTTCCTCCTTGCTAATCCACTGCACTTCATGATTCACTATCCGCACATCATCCAACCTTCTCTCCCTCTCATTCTCTTCATTCATCAACCCCTCAAAGTACCCTTTCCATCTGCTCAACACACTCTCCTTGCTTGTGAGTACATTTCCCTCATTATCCTTTATCACCCTTACCTGCTGCACATCTTTACTAGCTCGGTCCCTCTGTCTAGCCAATCAGTACAGATCCTTTTCTCCCTCCTTAGTGTCCAACCTTTTATACAACTCTTCATATGCCTTATCCTTAGCCTTCGCCACCTCTCTCTTTGCCATGCACCTGATCTCCTTATACTCTTGTCTACTTTCTTCATCTCTTTGACAATCCCACTTCTTCTTCGCCAACCTCTTTCTCTGTATACTCTCCTGTACTTCTTCATTCCACCACCAGGTCTCCTTGTCCTCCTTCCTCTTTCCAGATGTCACACCAAGCACCTTTCTAGCCATCACTCTTACTAGCTCTGCTGTAGTTACCCAGCTATTCAATAACTCTTCACTGCCACTCAGTGCCTGTCTTAACTTTTCCCTGAACATCACCTCACAATTACCCTTTTTCAATTTCCACCATTTGATCCTTGGTGCTGCCCTCACACTCATCCTCCTCTTCTTGATCACCAATGTCATCCTACAAACCACCATCCTATGCTGCCTAACTACACTTTCCCCTGCCACCACTTTACAGTCTTCAATCTCCTTCAGACTGGCCCTTCTACATAAGATATAATCCACCTGTGTGCATCTTCCTCCACTCTTGTATATCACCATATGCTCCTTCCTCTTGTTAAAATATGTATTCATCACAGCCATGTCCATCCTTTTCATAAAATCCACTACCATCTGACCTTCTGCATTCCTTTGCTTAACACCATACCTACCCATCACTTCCTCATCCCCTCTGTTCCATTTTCAGTAAAATCAATATTACTCCTTTATGAAACTTGATATTTTTTTACAATATCAGAAATTTCCTATTAGGGATCGTTAATTTGGACTTTGAGTGTTTATGTTACTGTGGGGTTAATTTTGTGAAAAATTGTGTACTGCTTGTATAAACATTGAATTTTGTGGGATAGAAAAGATTATGGAAAAATGGACAGGAGTTTATGTGTCAGTGTAATCCTTATGCTTCTTACTTAATGGAAATGCTACATATTCACAAGTCAAATCTCACAAGGGTCACTCATTCAAAGGACCTTAAACTGGTATGTGACTTGAACAGAACTTGCTGGAGAGACAGATTTATCTCACAGAGGTTGCCTTACCTTTAAGACAAGCTTCCCGTTCATGTTAAACAAAGAGCCTCGTTGGCCCTATTTAAGTACAGTTTGCACAATTGGATGGATAACCAGAGATTCAACCTGGGTGTTCCACCAGTGTCCCTCTTGGATAGGGGCAATAGGTGCTGATTTTAGTGTCTGCTTGAACCAGACACCCTTGAAAACATGGGTTGAACTTGGCTAAGCATGTAAAGGCCTTGGGGCTGTTAGCCTAGTAACCTCCTATGATCCTATGATCCTATTACAACCTACCTGCTATTTTAATTGTGTTAGTGTGTGTGCAAGTGTTTGAACAGCACTGACAGGGAAATTCTGTTCTACTTTTCTAGATAGCTAGAGGTTGATATTATTTAAAAGACAGTTTGTACCTTTTGAGAATAGTGGAATTGCATTGCAGAATTGGGTATCTTTTCTGCATCTTTTGCTAGTGCAATTACTTGGTAATGGGCTAGTGATATAGTGTACTCAGTATGTCCATGTAGGCAATGACAGTTGCACAGTAGATTAGTTTACTGCAATTGCTTCTGCTTGACATATATCAGTTGTAGCTTAGCACATACAAGTTGTTTTGCACTTAAGCATTTTTAATAAAGCATTGCTTACTTGGAATTTGTGACATAAAAAATAAAACGGTCAACAACTGTTTTGGTGTAACATGCATATTACTGGTAATATTTTCAGGACAGACAAAAGCAGCATACATAAATTATAGTAGTGGGCATATTTTTTATGTCTCAATAGCCAACCTGAAATATAAATCAGTGTCACTAATGAACTGCTTTCTGTGAGAAATAGTAAATTTATTACAGGCTTGTTGAATACTGTGCCCAATCAGCATTAATGTTTTGGAATATAAATTAGTGTCTTATGTGCAATATCTGGAGTGAGACAGTGGAACAGATGTTAGTGTTTCTGCCTCACAGTGCTTGATTTTCAAGTCTGATTGTCTGTTAGTGTACCCTCTGTGAAGAGTTTTCATGCACTTCATGATTCTACATGGATTTTCACTGTTTACTCCATTTTCCATCAAGTCACAAACATGTAACACAGGTTAATTAATGATAACTTTAATTACCTTTTAGTGCACATGTCCAAAGCATTCTTCTTTGATGTCAAAAGAAAATCAACTATGTCTTTGACATATGCTCTCAAGTGATATGCAGTAGGTCTTAATTTGTTCTCAGTATGGATGGCCATAGGCTCTGTTATTCAGCCTTTTGCTAACCAGTGTGGGCCTCGTTGGTGGCTTAGCACCCTGTTTCTGTATCCCTGGTTTGCCAATGTGAATTCTGTACAGGAATACTAGAATAAGTCTTAGGTCTTCGGACTGTTCATTAAACATTTGTGCAGCATTACTTTTGCAACATTCATTTAAGTGACAACACACATTACCAAAACAAAATATAAACTATAACCTTATAAAACCATTAAAATCAAATTTGTGTGAAAAATGTTTATGGAAAGGTTTTCTTTTTAAGATAAGCTCCTCTGCTCATTCGTACTAATGCTTAGGATTCATAGGTTCATAGGATGATACTAGGCTATTGGCCCAGAGGCCCTTATAAGCCTAGCCAAGAATTTTGCCCATGTTCTCTCAAAGTCAGGACCTGTTTCCCCTATCCAGCAGGGACACAGATGGGATCCCAAGGGTATATTTTCAGTTTGAACAACGTAGAAGGCTGAAAACACTCCAAAAAACACAAAACACGTTGGATAAAGAAACTTTATGAAAAACGCAAAGCAGGTTGCAAGAGTGGACCCTTTCTCAATACTGAATACAAACAAATAAAAAAGCAATTGCTTATATACAAGCCCAAAGACACATGATCGCAGCCAGAATCATGTGACACTATTCACAATTAAAATTTTGAAATTTTAAAATAACATAAAATAAACATGTGACAGAAATGCAATAAAAACAACATGATCCAATGCATCAAGGCATAATAAAACATGATCCTTATATAATTAAACAAATTATACCTAAAAAGTATGTAAATGTTCATTTAATCATTTCATATTATGCTGTAATCTAGTAAGAATAGGCTTAATACTAACAGTGTTATTAATACCCCCAGGATGGTCAGCTCCAAACTTGGTCAGTCACAGATCCACTGATATTCCTTAGTTTCAGATAGTATATTAATATCCCCAAGACCGCTTCAGAGGTACCACTAAATCTATCAAAGAAGTCACCCTAAACTTAAATACATGTGCATTTCCACAAGATTGTATATGCTTAAATAAGGCATTATTGGCATACTGTCTTCTAATCTCTGATTTATGCTCAATAATGTGTTCCATCTTTGAGATCAGTTGTTTTACCAATAGGCCATAATATGAATGGCAGGCAACACCTTTGTGCAGAGGGATGACAGTGACTGTCCTCTATTCAGCTGGGATGAAGCTGGTGCTCAGGCTTTTGTTGAATAGGGTGTCTAACAGAGTTGAGATCTTATGCCTGAGTTCATGTAGGATACAGCCAGGGATGTTATTGGGTCCCATGGAGACTGTATTTTTGCCTTTGAAAGGGCATTAAGGACCTGCTCCCTGATGATGATGGGAGGGGGCTGTTGTTAGGGATGTCCTGGTTTACTGATGTGGGGACAGGGGCATGAAGTTTTCACTGAACCTGCCTGCCAACAGGCTGGCTATATCTATGGCGTTTGTGTATGTGGTGTTATCAACCACCGATTCAGAGCAGATTTGGGTGCTGCCATTGAGATTAGGGACATATGTGAAGAAGGCCTTGTGATTGTCCTTGGTGGATATGGCCAATTTGAACTCAAAGTTAGCCTTAGAGGATTTCACCAGTGAACTTATTTGCTTGTTCAGGCAAAGGAAAGATTGCTTCCCACTTGACACCTGCTCCTTCTTGGCCCTGGACAGCAACTTTTTTCCTTCTGTTATATAGTTTGTTTATTGCTGCTGTCCACTAGACAAGTTTACTCTTCCATGAGGAAGATGATTTGGTCCTGTCAGGAATTGCTGAGTCCATACAGCTATGTAGGTGCTCATATAGTTTTTTGGTGTAGGCTTGGACATTAATGCTAGTTGCAACTGAAGAGATGGTGGCTGTGAAGCTGCTTATACCTGCTCTGAGGAGACGATAGTCAGCTTTGGAAAAGTTTTTTCATTTGACCATGACAAGGGGGGCTCAGGGGATCACTTTATGGTTGGATCTTACCAAGGAGGATGATACTGTAGGAGTGCTACAGTGGCTACTTATGTTGGTTAGAACCAGGTCCAGGATATTTTCACCTTTTGTAGGGGTGTCAACCAGCTGATCCAATGCATTGGCATTGACAAAGTTGAGGAATCTCTGGCCATTCATGTTTGGGCTAGAATAGGTCTTCCAGTCTATGGTTGGATAGTTAAAGTCACCCAGGATCAGGGTAGAGGGTTGACTCTTGATGGATTCAAGTAAGTCCAGATAGGTGGAGTGGACAACCTGAGTCATCGTTGGGGGTCTGTAACTAGCTATGATTTGCTAACCCTAACCCTAACTGCATGCCTTACCTACGAAAAACTCTTTCCATGACACTACCATTATGCAAGACATCTTAGACACTCACTACACAACATACACACACACACACACACACACACACACACACACACACACACACACACACACACACACACACACACACACACACACACACACACACACTAAATCTTAATCCATGCCTAACACCTACTCCAACCCTAACCTGAAAACACTCACACAAACACATTAAATCTATCCCTTTACCTAACCCCCACAGTTTCCCTAACCTGTACACACAAACACTAACACATGCACACATGCTACCACACCATGTACATTTCCAATTCTGTTTCCCAGGGAAAGAACTCAGTTGGCTGTTTCTGCAGCTTCAACATTTTCTGCACTGTGGTGCGAAAGTTACGGAATGGGTTAAGGTAACTGTGTGATTGTGTAGGACATTGGGGTTAGGGTGCGGGTAAGATAAGTGTGCGATAGTGACGGACTTTAGGGTTAGGGTGTGGGTAAGGTAAGTGTGCGATAATGACAGACCTTAGGGTTAGGGTTTGGGTTAAGGTTAATGCATAGATAGTTGTGTATGTAAGGTTTAGTGTAGGTTTATAAGGTTTTTGGTGTGCTTGTTTTGTGTGTGTGTTTTTCGAAACAGCAATTTTTTTTCCCTGGGAAAAAATTTGCTGTTCTGAGGTTTCGTTGTTATCACATTTTGAACTTCCAAGTTCGAACATACAGTGTTCAAAATTTTGGAAGTTCGATTATGTGACAGAGACCATATATATATATATATATATATATATATATATATATATATATATATATAGATATATAGATATATATATATGTGTGTGTGTGTGTGTGTGTGTGTGTGTGTGTGTGTGTGTACATACACATAAGCACATGCACACACTCACACACACACACATATATATATATATATATATATATATATATATATATATATATATATATATATATATATATATATATATATATATTTACCTTTTGTCCTGCTTTTCTTCTTATACCCTTTTCCTGCATCTTAGTATTTCCCTTTCCTGATAGCTACATATAACTTATATTACTTTCATAAACTGCTGTCTCTCTTACCCTGTACTGCAAAGGTTTCAATTTACTGGCCATAACTAATTTTGCTCCAATGCTATCCTGCACATACTTGCCCCTAGGTATATCATGTGTCCCCACTTGGAATTCTAAAGTCTATTCCATAATTATAAAGTAAATTAAATAACATTTTTTAACTCACTTAAACTACTTAATACCTCGCAATTATCTGTTGAGTTAATTTTTTTCCTCTCTGTCCATTGTCATTCAAAGTCTGGTCCTTCCCGCTCTGTTCACCCTCCCCTATGCTTCAGGCACACTCCGCTCTCCTACCCTACCCCCATTCCCACACACCCCATTACAGTTTTCTTTATACCATCTTCTCCCTCCCCTTCCTCACCCTCTGACCACTCACAAGCAACTTCCTGATAAACTTTTTTGACTTCACTTCCTGTTCCCCTTTCCTTTTAACCCCTACTTCTATTAACCAAACATCTACTACCTAACTTTCACAGTTATTCTCTTACGTCCTTATTTTCACTTACTATACTCTTACTACAATCCCTTAACCCTCTTTCAAAATTGCAATACCTTATCTTTACCACCTCACTCCTCTTCCTTCTAACTTCTCTAACCTCTTATCACTCTCACCTTTCCTCTCCACTGCTATACCCTCCCACCTCCAATTCCTTTGATTCCCATTTCACAACATCCTTCTCTAATATCTCCCCAACTCTACTTGACCTCTTCAACTCATGTCTTTGTAAGCCGAATAGACTGCAAATATTCCCACCTGCCTACAAATCTAAATCCAAGCTATGCAAACTACACTTGTATATTACCTTACTCTCTGTACCCTTTAATAACTTAGTCATATCTGGAGACATCCACCCTAACCCTGACCCCTCCACCCCTACAACCACACCAATTTCCCTTACCCTTCAGCTCCCTCTCTTCTCCAACTTCCTCTGACCATCCTCAATCTCTTACACTGAACACATCTATAGCCAAACAGCTAGCCATATACTCTCTTAATATTCAAAGCCTAACTAACAAAATCACTGACTTCCATGCCTGGATAGCCCACACAACTCCTCACATCCTTTGCTTATCTAAAACTTGGCTTAAGCCACATATCATCAACAATGACATTCATTAACCAAACTATATTTACCGCTCAGATAGATTCCCCAAAAAAAGGGTGTGGCATAGCTATCCTTCACTCTAATAGTCCAAACCTGTCACCTTTTTCTGCACCCATACTAGACTCTCACCCAGCAGAACTCTTAATCGCAAACTATCACCTCAACCCACACAAAAAGTCAAGCTATCACCTCTATCTACATCCCCCCAGTAAACAACTTACTCATCCTAGAGAATATCCTAGATTGGTTCGCCCTCAAAATTCCCTATGAAACTCTCATCTTAAGCAATGTCAACCTAGACTGTTCAAAACCCAAAACTGACTCCCCTCAAATCAGCATAAATCTACATGGTTTCCATCAGCTAATAATTTCCCCCACCCGATTTCATAAAAACTTACCATCTAGCTCCATAATTGACTGGATACTTGCCAACTCCCCTAACCTCTGTCACAACCCCACTCCTCTACCAGACCACATCAGTGACCACCTACCCACCTCTGTCCTTAGATTCACCTGTCAGCCACCCAAACCTAGTCTTTATAGAGACTGTCGAAAACTCTCTAACTTCAATGTTACTAAAGTCAACTCTATTCTGTCTTCCACTGATTGGTCACTCCTTAAACAAACCCCTCTAGATGAAGCAGTAAATAGTTTAAATACCATCTTCCTGAATACCCTCCCTTGGCCCTTCTAGAAAGATAAGAACAAAATCCAATTATGCTCCTTGCTTTTCCAAAGACACTAAGTTCCTTATTCTTCAATGAGATAAAGCCTGGAAAGCCTGGAATAAAACTAAAGACGTACCCCTCCTTCAGAACTACAGACATGTCAGAAATCTTACTAAGAAACAGTGCAATGCTGATAAAAAGTCCTTCTTTAACACAGCTCAACTGAATAGTAAATCCCCATCCATGTAAATTCTGGTCAGCTATAAATAAAATTCTCTTTCCTGGCTGCCCCACTAACCATTCCCCGTACTCTAATACATCCTCCCTAGAAACAGCTATCCTACTGAATAAACATTTTATTGACACTATTCAAGCACTCTTACGATCCAATGGTAACACTGCAACCCAACCTATCCCTCCCTACCCATCTAACAATAACCCCTTCACCTTTCATCCTGTTCCCACTTCTTATATCCGATCTCTACTTCTTAAGCTAAAACCTTGCTCCCGTTCCACTGATAATCTACCTTCATCCTTCCTGAAACTGGCTGCTGACTTAATTGCATACCCAGTGTCTATACTAATTAATAGGTCCATTCAGGAATCCACTGTACCCACCCTTTGGAAATCCTTTTTCACCATACCCCTACATAAAGGTGGCAGCTCTACTGACCCATCTAACTATCGTCCCATAACTATCCTATCCCATTTATCTAAAATTCTCAAAAAATGCATCCAGTCACAACTACTAAAACATCTCCTCCAAAGCAATCTTCTCACACCCACCCAGCATGGCATCTGTCCTAACCATAGCACAACTACTGCCCACCTATCCTTTACCCATACCATAGCTGAGGCCCTAGATAACAACAAACTTATATCCTGCCCTTTCTTAGACCTTTCCAAAGCATTTGATACCATCTCCCATCCCCTACTGTTATCTAAACTTGCTTGTCTCAATCTAGCTTCCTCCTCCCTTTCCTGGTTATTCAGTTACTTATCCTGCAGGCAATAGTCCATTAAATGGCTCTCTTCCACTTCTCCATTCCTAACTGTCCCAAGAGGAGTACCCCAAGGCTCCATCTTGAGTCCCCTCCTATTCAGTATCTTCACTAATGACCTCCACACATCTTGCAAATAATCCTCCCTCATACAATATGCCAACGATTCAACGCTCATCTCTATCTCTGATAACATCTTTGAACTCCATACACTCACTCAAAACACCTTTTAATCTACCAAACAGTTGCTAACCACAACTTACTCATCCTTAAACAAGAAAGACCAAACTCCTACTAGTTCTTCCCCATTCTCTGACTCACCACAAATCCTCCTTTTCTATCACTTCCTCAAATAACAATAACACAATCATTAAACCTGAAACTCACATTAAATTTCTAGGAATCATCATAGATGATGAACTCAAATTTAATATGCACCTTTGCCAATGCATAAAAAAGACTAACCAGAAACTAGGTTTACTTTATCGTAACAAAAGATTTCTAACTCCAAACGCCAGACTCTCCCTTGCTCAAACTCTCCTTCTCCCCTGCCTTCTTTATGCTGCCCCTGTGTTCACCAACATTCAAACTGTAACCTTAAACAAACGCCAACAGACTTATCATAAAATAGCTAGATTCATCACTAACTCTCCATACAACACTCATCACTGTTTGCCCCTTACATCCCTCCACTAGTTTGAGTTCCCCCACCTTCTGTTGCTATAACAACTTTAAATTTTACACTTCATTCTCTATAAGCCTTCATCTTGTCCTGTGCTCACTTCCTTCTCTGTCTACACACCTTCCTGTACTCTTCGTACCTCAAATTAGCTACTACTACACACCTACCAACCAAAAAAAGCAGTAGGCAAACTCTTATATAAAAACTCCATCACCCAAACTTGGAACAAACATCCCAGAGACATCTGCTCCACCATTCAGCCATACCAATTAAAACTCCATCTGCTTAACTCCAAAATCTGTCCCTGTCAGGACCCAACCTAACCCCTCTCTCCCCTCCTTGGGTAGGCCTCTTAGTACCACCCTCTCTACAAAGTATTCCCCCTATTTGAGGGTACTTATTTTCTACTTAATACTCAAATCTGATTGGAACAAACTCTTTCTGTAAATATGTAAATAAATCATAACCCTGATAACATGAGATAGACATAACTACAAGTCTTTAAATTTATCTCTTTTTATTTTGTCTCTTAAATACTATCTTATAATTTCAAATTTTGATCACATGTTAATCGCATGTTAATGTATATGTTACCAGTTTTGCTGTCATCAAAATGTCTGCCTTTTATAAAATTTTTGTTAATTTTCTGTTCACATGTTAATGTATATGTTATCACTTCTCTGTATATATAATCTCTGTTTTTCTTGGAGCTTTTCTCCTCGGGTATCCACTGAAAACGGGCCACAAGCCCAGCTGGACAAACCCGGTTAACAAATGTCATAGATATACAGTATTTAGTACTCTGTTTTTTTTTTTACTGATTTTAGTTAACACTGAACGTGGATTTCATATTGTGGATCATATATTTATTTATTTAAAGAAATGAAGATGCAAAACCTCTCCCCCCTTAGTGGCTATAGGGGGTTCGTAACAGACTGATTGTAACATGTATATTTCCACAGCTGTCTCATTCTTCTGTGGGATTTAACTGGTGGACTTTAAAAAAATGACCCAGTCTCACTGTGTAGAGGGATAAAATTCTGACTATGCCCAAGGTGATCCAGATTCAAGTAGTGGTATGTGAAGCTAGCAGAGCCAGGTAGAGTGCTGGGAATGGCCATTTTTTTTGGTCATCCTTCTTGAGGAAGGGGGAAGGAAGTGGTTTCATCCTGCTGCAAAATACCCCTAAAAGAATGTAGAGGTGTATTTGATGGCACAGAGGTTGCTAGATTCCTTTATATTACTAAGAAACAGGATGGTTTCATGTGAGTGAAAAATGGCTCTCTAGGAATGTAGCCCAGAGTGGAAGTCATGGTTGCCATGGGGAGGGGTTAACCCAGGTATGTGAAAGGGGCCCACTTGCCTTGGCAGACTGGCCACACCCTAGGTCCTGACCCTCACCTCTGGTTAATGAATCAGCTAATGATGTCCTATCTTCAGGCAGGGAACAAATGGCCCATAGGAGAACTTGTACCCCACACAGTGTAAGTAATGGGGTAGATTGAATCATGAAGGGAAGTCAGTGGATGGACATGTGTATCAAAAAAAAAAAAAAAGGAAGGTTACTACTATACTGTATAACAAAGTATACGATGTATCATAACTTGAGGTTTCACAAGCTGAGTACATTATTAATTAATTCATTCATTCATTTGCTTCTTTTTCCTCTTTTAGGTTTATACTTCTTTTGGTTATTTTATATCAGTAGGTGAGTTATATTTATTGATGTGGTATAAATCTTTTATTTTCACTCTTCTTATGATTCTTCAATTTATGAGTAATATCACACACAGCAAACCTATGAATTCATTTTTGCAAAACCTTAGTAAAATATGCTCAATTTAAAAAATGGAAGAACTAGGCAAGACCAGACAACAGACTGTTTTCAAGTTGCAATTTAGCAATTGCTATGACATAATCATAGCTCTATGATGTTTGGCCTCTAGATTTAACAATTTTCTTCTTATTTTCCTAATACAGCTAGACCTCTTCAAGGGTATATACATTATTAAATAACTGGAATAATTTTATGCAAAATTTCTTAATACTATTACGAGTCTTGTATCAAAAGTTGTTCTATTGCAAAGAACAAGAATAAGACATTGCTACCCTTTTGGGCACTCTGCCACCCTTTTGGGCACTCTGCCACGATTTTTGAAAGCCAGCACTATGACTTTTAATGTGTACAGGTGGGGCAGTTATGCACTTTACTTCTTGTGTGAAATAGAGATGGTCAATATAGCATGTAAACTTCAAAATATTGTGCTGGCTTGCTAGTAGAAAAGCATGGAAAATGCCATAGTTTCAGGAGACCTGGGTTATGGCTATAAGTCTGAGGGTTGGAGGGTTTGCAGAGTTGGACAAGATTAACAGATATCACTAACTGAACTGTCTTGGGGAGTCAGTATGGTACAAACATTGCTGTAATCATTGTTTCAGTGACTTTAAGCAGTAGGACAAATGCAGGCTTTAATAAACAGCAATGGTGTCAAGGTCCACAGGGAATGGTGGGCATAATCCATAGTCTTCCTCCTTGACCCTATTTCTTGCTTACATGGAAGCTTTGATTCTTAATGCTGAAAAAAGTCAAATCACCCCCCACCCCAAAAGTGAGGCATCCATCCAATGATGACCTGAAGTGGAAACAGATATGTTAATGGAGTATGATTAGGACATTTAGAACTCTACAGAGGCTAAGAAAAATATGGCAAAGTGTCTTCAAAATGCTAACTAATAAAGTATTTTGTGTAGTGCATTATAGTACTGAGCTGACCAGCTACAGAAACTGCCAGAAGAGAGTGACAAGTTGGTGATTAGGCATAGCCCTGGAATTTGTCGGTTTACGAAAAAAGATGTTGCAGGCAGGAGTCTGCCTTTGATATTCTTATTATTCCAAAACAAATATCTAGAAATAAAAGTGTTGGGTTGCAAGAAAATGATACAATATTCATAAAATACAGACAGAGTCCCTTGTTTTGATGTCTGCCTTATATTAAAGCTTCACTTAAGTTTGATTATCTGCAAACTGCCTATTAATATACTGTGTATGGTTAAGCATGATTAGATATATTTGGTCAGTTAATTTGATATACAACAATACACACAAATGCATGCATATATTGAAAAGATGCATAGTTTTACATTATGTGTTTTTTACAAGTTTAAACAGGACAGAATTGCACATGCTTACTAAGACACAAATTGATCTATAATCACTTCTTTTGTCTTCACTATTAACTGCATTAGAAAACACGATTTGAAACCTTAGCAATGATAATATTAAAGTACAGGACAGCTCTGGTACATCCATCTCTGCATTTCACCTATATATAGATTTCCATATGTAGGCAGATATACTCAGAGCAGACGTTAGTGTATGTCTCCAAACAATATCTCTTTTCATTATCAATGCATTTCAAACTATGTGGGAGTATTACATTAAATACTAGCCATGCAGGTAAGGCAATATCTGATTAAACCTGCATTGTTTAGGATACCGGTCCGTAAACAGACATCTCTGAGATAGGACTTGTAATCTGACAACAATGTATTATTTTAGTGGTAGTGTGGCAGGTGACTAGGATGTGTACAGTTCCAAAATGGAGAGAGGAAGAAGGAATGACAGCGGCTAGACAGGATGTGTACATTCTGATAATAAAGGAAGGGTAGCAGGTAAAAAAACAATATACAAAATCTAAAGTCTTTGGCTTTGTCATTGTTCACTATTTTGAAAACTGTTTAAGAAAAAGGGAAGGAATAAGTGGCAAAACAAGAAAAACAAGTTCCTGGCTCAGGGCATCTCAGCAACAATGAAGATAAAAGGCAGTCCATTCCTAATATATACATGGTCCTCTTCCTCAGAACTTGTGTCAAAGACTTTTCTTGATGCTTGAAAAAAGTACACAATACGATGTATGACCTGAAAAGTGGTTGCTTGACATATTTATCTTCTATCTTTTTTTATTTTTTTATTTCCCGAAACATGCATCTAGCTCATAAAAAATACAATTCACACAGAAATACTGACTAATGCAAGCTAATATAATATGACTATTTGAAAGTACTGCGCTCCATCTACTCATCCCCTATTTTTTTTACTGTGTTAATATTTTACCTGGTATTACATGTTATTGTGTATCTAATGGCCTTTACCAACAGAACCTCAAATCTGGAAAATGCAAAACACCACTGTACCGTCATTCCATAACAGTACTGCTATACAACTCCCACAAACTCCCCAAAACGTAGACACAGCAGACAACCTCCTTTTATTAATTTATTTATTTATTTATTTATTTATTGATTTATTTATTTATTTATTGTTTTTTGTTTACTGGGCTAGTAACCTAACCTTCCTTATATTTTAACACAATCATGTATTGATTATCAATTGGTTAAATCAAATCAAGAAATAGGGTACATGTTTTTACTGATTTACTTTGTAAAGAATTATAAATACAAAAAATAAACTGTCCTAATTTTTATTGCCAGATCATAATGTCCACCATATTACTTCCATTGATAACACATGCACATGGGGACATTTAGAGATGCATAGCTCTACTGCAAAAATAATGAAAAAATGGACACAGACTATTATAAGCCTAGGCAGTAACTAGTCATCAGAATCAAACCCTGTGCTTTCCATCTGTGAGATAAATACTTTAACCATTATGTCAACCCTCATATAATATTTCTTAGAAAATGTGCCCTGAAAATAGATAATATCATTTGGTAACTCATAAGTCCAAAGAAGGGAATTAATGTACAGGGAGAGGCCAGAGGAAAAAAATGTCCCTATTCACAGCACTAATTTCATATTCTGTGACTAAAATTGTATTTGTATATTTATTCATTGCTGTTTGTTGACCAGGTAAGTGAGTTGGTCTTTTGATCATTTTGTGCCATGATCTGGGCTCATAGAGCTGTATAATTCAAAACCATACTTTAACACGACTGAAGCAATTACAGTACAAATATAATAAAGTGAACTCTACACAGAAAAAATACATCAGTAAAATATTTTAACATATTTGAATACAATATGTATGACACAGTGAAATGAAAGAGGCGTCATCCATTATTGCAAAAGTATGAGCAAGGGAATTATGTACAAAAATGTTCTTTTAAGGGCTCGTTTAAACTCTTTGATGTTTTCTTGGTTTTTGATTTTAACAGGTAGCTGGCTCCAGGTTGCATGTCCCAGACTGGAGAAAATCTGCATATGTTGTTCTCAGCAGTTTGTATCCTATGGGTATTATACGTGGAACACAATACAAGGAATGGTGGACCTATTCTAGGTTAGGCACGAAAGGCACATTGCTGTGTTTTTTGATGACTGTTTTGATTTAGAAGATTTATGTGGATATGAGTTTTGTCTCAGTGTGTTATATTGTGTGAGCTTCTCCACTGTGGTGTGACCATTAAGTTAGTATATATCATTTTTGGGAGTATGGAGGGCGATGCCTTCAACATGGAGATGCAGGGGAAAATATTTTTGTGTTTTTACAGGTTTTTGTCTCACCATTTATGAAATTAAATTTTCGGTAAACGGTCAGCCAAAAAGGAAGATCATCATCAATGGGCTCATAGGTAAACCATAAGAGGGGTTATTTTGTAACAATGTTTATTTAAGATGGGTTATTTTGTTACAGTGTTACAATTAAATTATAACTGTTTTATAGTGTTAGAGTATTTTGTAAAGGAAAGAGTTGGGATGAGAATAAGACTCAAGTTTCGCTATTCTGTAACACTGGGAAAGGTAACACCTTTCTGATCTGTTTTGAGAGCTGGGTGAATATTGATTAATTTCTTTGTCATAGCAAAGACCATAACATTAGTTTTCCTGTAATTAATTAGAAGCTTGTTGGAGCTGGACCAGTTGCATAGCTGAATGAAATCCTGCTGAAACTTGGTTTGCAGGTCATTGTGTAATAGGAGTTCAGAGAATGGGAGAAGTACATCAACAGCCTGATTGGAGAATGAATGTTCTCCAGCAA
>NC_056726.1:1569723989-1569841489 GCF_019279795.1 Protopterus annectens
GTGTGTGTTTGTGTGTATATGAGTACATGTACGCATGCATGTGTGTGCATGTGTATGTGTGCATGCATGTGGGTGTGGCGGTGTTTGTGTGTATATAATTACATGGATGCATGTGTGACGCCCCTACAATGGCCAGTAGTCAAGGAGCCTCAATCCTCACCACTGGCAACAGTGAGGGACGTACACATAGGGAGGATGACAAGTACACACACAGTAAAGTACAATTTCCCTTAAGAGCACACAGAGATCACAGTCAGTCTGAAGCTGGTTTCTCCCTCTTCCTCCAGATCCCCAATAAGACTCCCCACAGGCACAGCTATAGGGTTACGATCTCAGCTGAGGGGTCAAGCCAATACCTCCAGCACCCTCTCTGTCCAACCAGTACTTTGTGTCCCTGCCCAAGTAGCTGACCACACACATACACACACACACACACACACACACACACACACACACACACACACACACACACACACACACACACACACACCTGGGGAAGGCTGGCACAGGTTTACTTCCTATGCTATCTTCTGCCCAGACTATAAGGTAGTTATCACTGCCACCAACCCCTCCTTATCAGCTACTTAAGCCCCTTAATAAAGGGTGAACAATCCTACTGTATGATGTTACTATTATCCAAATGGTAAGTGTAACCAAGAGCAAGGCTATTTAGGAGTGGCCTGTACAGTGTCACCAAATACATATGCAAGTACGCTATGAGCTTAAATATGTCTCACAAATATCAGCAACAAAGATAGGTTTAAATATATTTAATACTAAATAACAAAAGAACAAGACAATACTCAATCTGCACAGTAACTACAGAGTTCAGAATCACAGGAAATATTTTAAAACAACATTGCAGGACAATCTGAAATAAATACAGAAAACATCTAAACTAATCTTTTATATATTCTTATCTATATCTAAAAGATACTATGCCCTAAATAACTTACTTACAGAGCAACACACAAGCAGAAATGATGAATGGATGTTTGTAGGTCCAAGGCAAGATACAAAATGCAAAGTCTCTCTCTCAGAGAGTTCTTAAATTACTATCAGACATTATTGCTGGGTCAGCTTGGATGGCATCACTCTTTGTCACCTGCCTTCAGTTCCCAGGCTAACAGAAACTTAACAGAATTTAACATTTCTGTGTGAAAATGCATATCTCTCAGATGTTTACTCAGAACTGGAAGTCGTAAAACAAACAGTTTTACATTTTAAACCTAGTAATTACTTCTCTCCAGGACAATAGAAAAAACTTATAGCTCTAGACATCCTGTCTCTTGCTGCATTGAAACTAACTTTTATAGCACATCATAAAGCACTTAATTTCAACTTATTTTCTTAAAGTTTTGTAAGTTAACCTTCTATTTTCCAGCAGGGAATACAGTGGTTACATTCTTGAAGCTCAGTACATAACATACAGTTCTGTATAAAGCATATCAATATTCACAAATGACATAGAATTATTTACAAAATTCCTGATAGCTGGGCTGGCAGTGTCACATTTCTCCCCTCCCCAAAAATGCAAGCTAGTTTTTCAAGTGACCTTTGAGAAATGTTGCTTGAGAGGGTGAACCTATCTGGGAATACCTTACCCCATTCCCTGTCTTAAGAGCCCATCTGTGTTGGCATTGCTTGCCCCACTGTGGTGCTGCACTGTCATATTTTATGTTTGCAACCCTAGGCTCCAACTTAGTAACTTGGCATTTTGCTGGCTGCCTCAATGTAGCCATGTTAAGGGATTGTGGTCTGTAACTACAGTGAATTTCCTTGCATACAGATAAGGCTGAAGTTTCTGCAGTGCCCACACTATGGCTAGGCATTCCTTTTCTACAGCCGCATAGCATTCCTCCCTGGGTGGGAGCCTAAGACTGAAGTAAACCACTGGGTGCTCTTCTCTCTCTGAGGAAACCTGGCTAAATACAGCCAACACCCTATGGTTTAAGCATCCACTTGCGCAACAAATTCTTTGCTTTAATCTGGACTGGCTAACACAGGGTGTTCTCCCAAAGCTCCTTTAAGCTTCTGGAATACCTTCTCACATGCTGGGGTCCACACTACCTTATCTGTCTGGAGAGCAGCTATGGTACTATAATTGGGGGAAAAACTTTCTGTAGTACCTTGCTGTCCCTAAGAATGCCCGCACCTGCTTTTTGGTAACGGGGGCAAGCCATGACTGAATGGCTTCCACTTTGGCAAGTTCTGGCTTGATCTTACCAGTGCCCACACTATGTCCCAGGTAGGAGACCTCTGCCATACCCACCTGACATTTGCTGGGGTTAATGGTCACCCTGCCCTTTGTAGTCTGCCCTGCAACTCCCTGACATGCTGAAGGCGGTCTTGCCAGGAATGGATCTAGATGGCAATATCAACTAGGTAAGCAAGGGAAAAATCTCCTGCTCATGCTAGGATACAATCTACCAGCCACTGGAAAGTCACTAGTCCATTTTTCATCTCAAAGAGCATCTTCGTGAACTCATACAAGGTAAAAGGATTCACAAAGGCTGATCTCTCTCTTTCTAGCACTGGGAGTCAAGGGCACCTGACAGTAACCCTTGGTAACATCAATAGTGGTAAGAAACTTAGCCCTATCCAGTTGCTCTAGGGCTTCATCTGTCCTAGGCATTGGGTAAGCATCTGACTCTATGTGTCTATTTAATTTTCTGTAGTCCACACAGAACCTGGTGCTGCCATCCTTCTTTGGTACCAGCGCCACTTGTCCTGAATTATCCCTAGTTCCAGCATTTTCTGTATCTCCACCCTTAGAGTCTGTTTGACTCTCTCAGGCACCCTATAAGGGGCCTGCTTAATATGCCTTTGTGATCCTGTATCCACATGGTGCTGCAATAGGTGGGTGCACCCTAGTTTCCCAGTGAACATGTCCCCAAACTGCTGCAACACTACTTGGATTTCTCGAACCTGGGTAGGGGATAGCTGCTGGGACAACGCTAACCCTTCCACTGAGGATTCAGTCCGAGCCTCACTGAGGGGATCAGTCACCAGATCCCCATCAGACTCCTGCTGGCATCCACTGCAAATACTCAGCACAAGGGCCTCGCTATCATGGTAAGGTTTCATCATGTTAACATGGTACAATTTGTGCCCCTGACTCCTGCCTAGCAGTTCTACCATGTAGTTAACATCACTGACTTTCCTTACTACCTTGTAGGGCACCTCCCAATCTGCCTACAGCTTGTTGTGTTGGATAGGAATAAGAACCATTACCTGCTGCCCTACAGCATACTCTCTATCTCAAGCATTCCTGTCATATGACCTTTTTCTGCTGTTGGGCTTCTGCCAGGTTCTCCTGGGCCAAGCCCGTGAGTTCTCTGAGCCGTGTCCTGAGGTTTAGGACTATTCCACAACAGACTCCTTGTAGGAGTCACACTCACCCTCCCACTCATCTCGAATAAATTCTAGAGGTCCCCTCACCCTATGCCCATACATCTCAAAGGGTGAAAAACCTGTGCATTTCTGGGGAACCTCTCTGTAAGCAAACAACAGATGGGGAAAATATTTGTCCCACTCCCTCATAAACTGGTCTGCAAATGCCCTTAGCATGGACTTGAGTGTAGAGTTTAACCTCTCAACAAGACTATTAGACTGGGGATGGTAAGGGGTAGTCTTTAGGTACTTCACCCCACAGTACTTCCATAGACAAGCCAACAGGTCTGAATGAAATTGGCACCTCTGTCAGTCAACATTTCTTTTGGGAAACCTACCCTGCTAAACATCTCCAACAAAGCATTTGTCACCTTTTCTGCCTGAATGGAGGACAGAGCCACTGCCTCAGGGTATTTGGTAGCATAATCTACTACCAGTAGGATATACCTTTTACCTGTCGAACTTGGGGTACTCAGAGGCCCCACAATATCCATAGTTACCCTCTGAGATTGCTCCTCAATCACAGGCAAAGGCATCAAAGGAGCTTTCACTTTGTCTCCTGTCTTGCCTACCTTTTGACACTGCTCACAGGTCCTGTAGTACCCTGTTACATCTCTGGAAATCCTAGGCCAATAAAAGTTTGGCATAATATGTCTTTTTCTACATTTTATGCCCATATGACCTGCAAAGGGAATAACATGGGCTATGGCTAGAAGTGCCAGATGGTAGGCTCTAGGCACTACTATCTGCTGTATTTTCTCACCCTCTAGCCATCCCTCAGGGGTCCACTCTCTATACAGTAACCCTTTGTTCCAGTATACGGATTCCCCCTTTCCTTGAGAATCAGGTGCCTTACTAGCTACCTCCCTCAGGCCTTGTAATGTAGGGTCTAAGAGCTGAGCCTGTCTCAACTCTCTCTTCATAATCCTTCCCAGTTCCCCTTCCACAGGAAGTCTGGTATCCTCTGACAGCAGTGCCTCACTGTCAGCTGGCGTACTACGACTTACCTCTGCCCTTGCAGTCACTCTGTCCAAAGGAACATCAGTACCCACAAGCAGCTGTGGCTCACCTTCAGTCTCACTGCTACAGGGTAGCTTCCTCCCTGAAGTAATCCCCTCACAAGTCCTGGCTGCAAGTGTGCAGTCTGTCTGGGTCTCCCCAGGCTACTACAAGGACGCCTTATCAAACCCACCACTGCCTAAACCTAAAGACACTTGAATGGTTAGAACTGCCCAATATTCTCAAATTCAACCAACTCACTGAGGCATTTAAGATAATTAACCAACCAGATAACACCCCCTCACTTAATAAAATACTTACCCCCTACTCTAACCTAACCTGCCTCAGATCTTCTAAAACTGTCCAGGTACAAACCGTCAAATCTAACAACTCTGGTGGTGATGCTCTCTACGCCAACTCCATTGGTAGGCTTTGGAACTCCCTCCCTACCAGCCTAAGAATTATTACCTCAATCAACCAATTCAAAAAACACCTCAAAGAATTCCTCAAGTCACACTGGCTGTGCCCCTGTACCAAACCTGACTAACAAAAAGCCCAGGCCTGTACCACCCCAGAATTCCACCACTTCCCTCTAGGACGACAATTGCAATTGAAGCATGTGAGATTATTTACTTAAGTTCTGTGCCTGTTTTATATAGTGTGTAAAGCCAATTGTTGTATTTTTTTTTCTCTATTTCAACTACATGTATAGCCAATTGATTTTATTTTTATCTCTCTTTCAAAAATATGTAAAGCCTATAGTAAATTTTACTGTCTTAGCATCTATTATGTTATCTGTACCTTCTTCTTGGAGCTTTTCTCCCCGGGCCTCTACTGAAAATGGACATGTATCCAGCTAGACTAGCCCGGTAAACAAATGTAAAATAAAATAAATAAAATAAATATGTATGTCTCCAAGCCTGACTGAGTGTAACTGCATGCACAAAGGGTACCGCATTGTCAAAATCATTCCCTATCAGGAGAACTGCAGGGATATCTACAAACACACCTATTTGCTTGCTTCCTTTTCCACCCTCCCAGTCAAAGTGAACCCTAGCCAAAGGTGTTTGGAATGGGGTCCCTCTTAAAGCTCTGACTAGAGTAGACTGCCCAAGCAAGTAGTACTCCTCTGTAACCAGTGCAGGCTTCACAATGGTTAGGTCAGAGGCTCTTAGCCATGGCCTCTTTCCCATTCACTAAGATATGATATAACCTGTTGTGGTAGTTTGGTACCCTTATTGACTTGAGACAACTTACTGCTGGCATTTTGTCATTCCCACTTACTGGTTCTCCCACCTTGTGTTCCCCACCTTGCCTCCATGAACATCTATATGCTACATGATCTCACTGGTTGCATTTAAAACATTTAACCCTTGGTCCTGGATGTGTACCTGACTAGTGGCTTCCCCTGGTACTGGCAGACTCTGCTGGTGCAGTCTGGACTGCCCATCATGGATTCCCTTAGACCCATGAGCAGCATGGGGTGTCCCTTTTCTGTGCAGTGATGCCCTCCTTGCTAGGTATTGGTCTTCCTTCTTCCCCAACTCATCTGCAGTAGTGCATTGTCTATCAGCTAACCAGATTCTCATGTCATCAGGGAAAGTGCTAAGAGCTTGTTCCCTCACCAAAAGGTCTGCAAACCCTTCAAAAGTGGCAACTTGACATCCACTCACCCACCTATGAAAATAAGTGTTTAGTTCAGCAATATATTTACATAAACTTTCATCTGCCCTGCATCTGTACCCATGAAACATTTTCCTATAACCTTCAGGTGCTAACTTAAAACAGTCTAACAAACAGTTTTTTACAACATTGTAATTTAAACAATCAGTATCAGACAGTTTAGAAATTACAGTTACAGCTTTATCATGGAGTAAGGGGGTGAGGAACCATACCCAGAGCCCTTGGTCAACACTATAATGTTTACATACCCTCTCAAACATATGAATAAAACTATCAAAATTATCCCCCTCTGTAAATTGTGGAAGAGATTTACTGACCTTTATTGCTTCTGGGGTACAGTTACTACCTTCCTCATTGCCTCTATGACTCTGGTGAAGAGTCAGCATCTCCTTTTCATGCTGCCTCTGCCTCTCCTTCTCCTCAGCTTCCAAGCGTCACAGTTTCTCATTTTCCTCAGTCTTCAGACATTACAGTTTCTCATTTTCCTCAGTCTCTAGATGCCTCAGTCTCTCTGCTGCCTCTATTTCCAAAAGCTCAGCCTCTAGTTCAAGTCTCTTTAACTCCAGATGGATTTTAAGTCCTCTCTGGAAAGGTTGAGCTGTCCATTTTCTGAGAGCTGTACATCTCCAAGGCCAGTCTGATTGTCCTCCTGATTGCCATTCTGCAATGTAGCTGTGACTAAAGCTGCAATCATGTCTGCTTTAGTCAGGATGGCATGCACCAGTCCTTTAGCCTGGCACATCTCAGTCAACTGGCTCCTTGTCAGCTTGCCATACTCCTCTGCTGACATGCTTGCCTGATCTCCCTAACTAAGCTAGCAAAAAAAAAAAAAAACAATTGTGATATGAACTCTGAATGTTCACTGCATGGTTGATTGAGAGTACAAACACCTTCAGTGACCACTGTACACAGGCGAAAGGAATTCAATATCCACACCACTACAAGCCAATTAATATGTGATGTGGCTAACTCACCAATGTCAACAAATTAATATGTGATGTGGATATCCAACCACTGCTAACCAATTAATATGTGACACCCCTGCAATAGCCCAGTAATCAAGGAGCCTCAATCTTCACCACTGGCAACAGTGATGGATGTACACATTGGGAGGATAAGAAGTACACACACAGTAAAGTACAATTTCTCTTAAGAGCACACAGAGATCACAGTCAGTCTGGGGTTGGTTTCTCCCTCTTTCTCCAGATCCCCGCTAAAACTCCCCACTGGCACAGCTATAGGGTTATGATCTCAGCTGAGGGGTCAAGCCAAGACCTCCATCACCCTCTCTATCCAACCAGTGCTTTTTGTCCCTGCCCAAGTAACTGACACACACATACTTTGAGTTTTCATTTATATAAACACACACACACACACACACACACACACACACACACACACACACACACACACACACACACACACACACACACACACACACACACGCACATGCACACACACACACACCTGGAGAAGGTTGGCACAGGTTTACTAGCTATGCCCCTTCTGCCCAACTATAAGGTAGTTACCACCACCACCCCCTCCTCATCAGCTACTTAAGGCCCCTTAACAAAGGGTGACCAATCCCCAATCCTACTGTGCAATGTTACTATTATCCAAATGGTAAGTGTGACCAAGAGCAAGGCTATTTAGTAGTGGCATGTACAGTGCCACAAATATCAGCCACAAAGATAGGTTTAAATATATTTAATAACAATAATAAATAAAAGAACAAGACAATACTCAATCAACAAAGTAATTACAGAGTTCAAAATGACAGGAAATATTTTAAAACAACATTGCAGGACAGTCACAAATAAATACAGAAAACATCAAAGCTAATCTTTGCTATATTCCTATCTATATCTAAAAGATACCATGCCCTAAATAACGTACTTACAGAGCAACATGCAGGCAGAAGTGCTGAATGGATGTTTCTAGGTCCAAGGCAAGATATAAAATGCAAAGTCTCTCTCTGAGAGAGTTCTTAAATTACTATGAAACTTTACTGCTGAGTCAACTTGGATGACATCACTCTTTGTCATCTGCCTTCAGTTCCCAGGCTAACAGAAACTTAACAAAATTCAACATTTCTCTGTAAAAATACATATATCTCAGATATTTCCTCAAAACTGGAAGTCGTAAAACAATTAAACACTTTTACATTTCAGACTTAGTAATTGCTTCTCTCCAGGACAAAAGAAAAAACTTCTAGGTCTATACATCCTATCTTCTTGCTGCATTGAAACTAACTTTTATAGCACATTGTAAAGGGCTTAATTTCAACTTATTTTCTTGAAGTTTTGTAAGTTAATCTTCTATGTTCCAACAGGGTATTCTGTGGTTACATTCTTGAAGCTCAGTACATGACATGCAGTTCTATATAAATCATATCAATATTCATGAATTACATAGAATTATTTACAAAATTCCAGATAGCTGGGTTGGCAGTGTCACAGCATGCATTTGTGTTTATGTGTATGTGTGCATGCATGTCGATGCGGGTGTGTTTGTGTGTATGTGAGTACATGTACGCATACATGTGTGTGCATGTGGATGTGGGTGTGTTTGTGTGACAGAGTATATATGTGGTGATGTAGTTTATATTTTATATTTTTAATGCAAAATAATTCTTCCAGCAATAACAGAAAAAAGTTTTGCATTAAAAGTATATAAAAATGCAATATACACTAATAATGAAACAACTGCAGGACAGCTTACCATTTATTCCATTTTCTTTGTGTAATAATGCCATACTGGACAGCCCAGGAGTAATGGATCTTCCAGGGGCGGCTATCCACTTGCAGCATTGGACCTCAGAACAACTTCCTCTTTACTTACAGACTTTCACCTGACAACAGGCTGTTCAAGGTAATTCTGTTTGGGTTCCTATTAGAAGACCGAAGACGGATTCTTTCGAATGTGTCTTGGTCGAACATAAAAGACTGAAATGGCAAAATATCGAAGTGGCATGTAAGCAAATTCTTTCCCTGGGAAAGAATTTGCTTGGCCGCTTCAGTACTTTGCCATTTTTGGCACTGTAGTGCAGTCTCTGAGTTGGTATATTTAAGTAGGGGGGTGTGGAGGGTGCAGCCCCCCACATCGGGGGTGTGGGAGGCAATGCCCCCCACTTAATGTAATGTTATAAAGTGTTTTCTTTTCTTTTTTTTTTTTTTTTATTTTTGTTGGAACAATGATTTTTTTTCCCTAGGAAAAAAATCGCTGTTCTGACAGTTTGATATTGTAAGCTTTCGCTTACATAGTGTCGATTAATCACCTTTCGCTTTTTTAAGCATTCGGTGATGTAATATAGACCCATTCTATTTGCATTGGCCAACTTGTATAAAACCATTCAATGGCTCAGTCTCAAAGAAATATCTGTAACAGATTTTTCCAGTTGAATGACTGTCTGTTGGCATGTGCATAAACAAAATTTAAAAATCACATTTTTGATTGGAAACAATAGAATATTTTTTATCAAATTATATCTGAGAAAAGAAAACATCAAAGACAGTGGAACACAGAGGTAATGTAATACCTTTTAGTGGATCATCATAGCTTTTGCAGTGATTCAAGTTTTCAGGCTAATACTTAACCACCTTTGAATATTGTTCTTCTTTGAACTACTCTCGTTAAACTTGTGCGTGATATATTCTTATACGATTTTTAGATTCTTAGATAATTATTGTCGTATATTCTTGTGACACTATGTATTACATATACTATTCATTGTTTCTGTTATATGATGTTTCTGTATATTGGAGCTTTGCTCCCCGGGCCTCAGCTGCAAATGGACACTTGCTGTCCAGTTGAACCATCCCGGTCAACAAATGTTAAATAAATAAATAAAATAAAAAACAGGAGCCCTTCACCAAGAGTTATTAAGTTACTGATTTTTGATGCAGTACTTAAATGCCCACTTGTGCTTAAAGAAGTTAGCCTCATCTAGGACAATCAGAGGCTGACTTCATTACTAAACAGGAGTATGAGAAACAGAGATATAAGCTATTTAAATAGATCTCTTTAAAGTAACCAGATACATGTCACATTGTAATGTAAGTATAATGTGTTCCTCTTGCAAAAAGAAGTGTTTAGTGCCTCTGTAGCAGTGAAATCCAAAGGTAACTGCTCTCGTGGTATTGATCTAAATTTCACAGTCTTTTTTATTTTTTTTATTCTTTGCATCTTGCGGAGGCAAGTTCTATGTTTATGACTTGTTCTCCTATTTTTATGCTGCAAAGTGGCCATTTTTGTCTCTTCATAGAAGCATTGAGATGAGTGTCTAAAAGTACAGACTTCTTGCACTGGCTCAGAACTGAACCTGCACCAGCTGCTTGGAAGGCTGCAATGCTCACCATTATTCCACCATGGCTAAATAGTATCTATAAACTGAATTTGAACCCTGCATCACATGTCCTATTTCTGTAAACTTACTGTTTTACACATTGTGCCACAGAGAAAGTTATAAATGCATTGAAGTTTTTCTGATTGAGAATCAAAGCTAGACTGCAGCTGTGTGAGGACAGAATCCTAGCCACTAAATGACCAAGGATCCCCCTAAAATTATATCCCCACAGATGGAACATGAATCCACACAGTCCCTTGTTTAGTTGGCCAGTTTTTCATTAGGGCCTATAAATGAAGGGGGAAAGATTCTCGAGTGAGTTACAATACCATGTTAAAGGACTTGGATCATTATCTTTTTAAATATAAAATGTTGGAAATGGATTGTTCATATTTAAAGCATTGTTTACAACTGAAAATAGTACCAAAGGGTCTTAGGGTATGTAAGTACCCAAATAATGTTATTAATGGTACAGATTTTCACAATGATTTAATTTCTGTTTTTGACAATTGCGGATTTGACATTATGAGAGCAATTGTCAAGAACAATGAAAGGGAAATGGAGAAATTGTTTGTTGATATAAACAATATTAATAAGGGGATCACAAATGATTTATTGTATACTGTTGAAAAAGAGAATGAAAAGTACCACAAATTACTAAAGGATGTTGAAATTAGATGTAAAGAAGTTTTAGACAGGAAGCTTAGCAAAGTAGAAAGAGACTTAAATGAATATAAGAATAAAACCCACTACCCAAAACCACAATTAACACAGGGAAGGGGTTATGGTAGATGGGGTAAAGAACCTTTTGATGAAATTGTGTGGGAAGAGGCTGAGATTGGGGATAGTAATAATGATGTGGTTGAATATCCCCCATTAAGAAGGTCAGAAAGACTAATGGACAAAGAACCTGTAGACTACTGTTCAAAAAACTATATGGGGAGGGCCTGGAGGCCCCAGTGGAGGAAAGGACAGGCTTGGAATTAATGAATGTTTTCACACATGAAGGTAACAAATGGACATTTAAGGATTTTAACATTTTTAATTTTCTAGTATTTCCATCAACCAGTCTTTTTTTGATTTATTTACAAAAGGTTTTGGTTTTATTCCAAATCAAAGAACTAACATTTTAAGTTACTTGTTGACATAAAACTATTTATTAGGAAGAAAAATTTAGAATTGTTCTTTAATGGAAAAAACACAACCATTGGAAATGAATGTTTGAAACGTAAAAGCATTTTCAATCCACCATTGCACCCACAACTTAGAAACTTTGAATTAAAAGTTGAAAGAGAACTACGATTAAACCTGAACCATCAATATGTACACCCCAATTTGACTCCTAGTGAAATGGATGTCTTGAAGGAAATTAGCAACAATAGGAGTGTCAGGGTTATGAAACCTGATAAAGGTGGAGGGGTGGTATTAATGGATAGCATTCAGTACAAGGGGAAAATGATGGACATTCTCAATGATTCCGACAAATATTCCAGAGTATCTATCAATGAAATCAACATAGCATACAAAAGAATAAGGGTGTTATTAAATGACCTACTATTAGAAGGTTCAATTGACCTTGAAACATACAGGTTTTTACATGTGGAGAAACCAAAGGTGCCATGCATATTTGGAAACCCGAAGGTGCACAAAAACTCACAGGACCCACAGCTTAGACCCATTGTCTCAGCAGAAGGATCCATGACAGCACCACTAGCCACGTTTGTGGATTCAAAGGTGAAATGTGTACTAGAAGGAAACAAGAATGTATTGGTAGACTCCTGGGATTTTTTGAGAAAATTGGAACCTTCTTCGTTTTGTGATAGCATTGCATTTGGTACGCTTGATGTCGTGGATTTATTTATGTGTATACCACACAAACTAGGCATGGAATGGTTTGAAGAAATGTTGGTTGACAGCAAAAAAATCTCCCACAAAGATTTCAGAGTTGTATTAACCCTTATGGAAACGGTATTGAAAAACAATTATATATAATTTCAGGGTGAATATTTTAAACAAGAAAAGGGAGTAGCCATGGGCCCACATTGTGCTCCCACATATGCCAACATTATTATGATTTATTGGGAAAACAAATACCTCTTGAATTCACCCTACCAGGGTTATTGGATTTTATATGGTCGATTTCTGGACGATTTATGTTTTTTATGGATTGGTGAACATGAAAACTTAGATAAGTTAGTAGGATATGTGAACAACACTACAGATTTTCTTGAATTTACTTTAAATTTTAATCATCATGAACTAACTTACCTTGATGTTCATATTACCAAAAATAATGGTCATTTTGCATCCAAGGTTTACAGGAAATAAACCTTTTCTAACTCCTACTTGTACTATACTAGTTCCCATCCACCACATCAGAAAAAAGGTGTGGTAAAGGGACAGTTAGTACGGTTAAGCAGGATGACCTCTGAAGATGAGGTGTTTACAAGTGAGGTAAGAACACTCAGAGAACTGTTTTTAAACAGAGGATATCCAGGGGAATTTTTTGATAAAATTTCAGAAGAAGTGTGAAAAAACAGAATTGATAGATTTGCCCCTATTTTAGGTAAAACCCAAATCTTGGACGGTACAAAAGAAGTTACCAAACCAAAAGAAGATTACACATCTAGTTTGATTACAACATACGATGGTAATTCTAGAGGCATCAAAAAAAATCTTTGACAAGGAATGGAACAACTTTTCGAAAATTTCAGACTTGAAGTATATTTTTGAAAAAGAACTGGTTTACATAAATAGAAAAGGCAACACCATCAAAAATATATTAGAGAGGAGCTCAGATCAAGGTAACATTTTGAGTGGTAAAAAAGAGAAGAAGGGTTTATACAAATATGGGTGTTGTAATTATTGTACATTTTTATCAACAGGAGACTTTATTTATTTAAATTCTAGGAAAAGGAAATTAATGTTGAACACTTATGCTAACTGTAACACCAAAGGGATTGTTTACATAGCAATTTGCAAGGTATATGAATCATTTTATATTGGGAAAAGCGAAAGGAAGTTAAAGCAGAGGATCTACGAGCATCTATATGAAATAAGAACAAAAAATGAGAAAAATGCACTATACAAGCACACCACCACTTGTAAAACATCTGTCTTTCAATTTTTTTATCTTGGAAGTGGTTGCGATGAGTCCAAGGGGTGGTATGTGGGAAACACTTGTTGAGTATAGGGAGCTGTATTGGCAACTTGTGTTGGATTCTAGTAGACCTCCGGGTCTTAACGGAATGGTATCTCTTGCACCTGTACTTAAAATTAGATCTGCCAAAATTTAACTTCTATAGGTGTTCCATCAATTTAATACACACAGGATGTAGTGTAAACATTCATTTAAAACAATTAATTAAACTCAATTTTATAAGCTTTTATACAGATTATGTACATACACTTTTTATAAATCCCTTTTACAACTATTTAATTTTAAATTTTACATACATACTCTGCCGATGCAGTATGTACGTTTCTTATTACCATATCTCTGAGCATTTCATTTTAATGTCATATTTAGTTTCACCACTTGGTGGAGACATATACATTATATTACAAGTTAAAAGATTGTCTGAATCAAATGTTTTTATTATTTATTTTTATTTCATTTGTTATTTAATAAAAGTTTTGGATGAATTTAAAATTGATGTGAATATTAGATGTGGTTTTAATTAAACTATTAAATGTATGAGTTTTACTTTGTGAAAATGTTTATTTTAGAATAATTAACTAATTGATTAATTGTTTTTAAGAATTGATTTATTGATTTAATTGATGTTAGTAGGTTTGTGTATATATAGCGTTGTTTAGTGGTGCTTTTCATTCAATGAGGAAGTTGATGACGAAAATGTGTTGTAACAGTACTACCGTTTGTGGAATAAACTGTTTTTGGATTCCTTTTGGTTCGTGTTCATTCCTGGTTGGTGGTACCTTTTTCCGTTTCTTTGTTGTTTTTTGCACCATTGGTCCCTGCTTTTGGTTATTTACAACTTGGTATTGGTGCTCCAAATTTGTTTTACCCACCTTTATTATTTTACTTCAAATCAGTACCTTAACTAGGAGTCAAAACACTATTTTCTCCTATTAACCCACCGAATTGACCTCCTATATAGGCTAGACTATAATAATATTATTGACTGTATGCGGTTAACTTAGTGCTCACATATTAATTAATTTATGTATACTGTTTTACTTGAACAAATACTATAAGCCAGGAACCAAAACACCATTATATTCTCTTCTCACACTTTACCATCTCGGTCAAAATTGAAGATCTGTAAACTAGTCTCCTCTCTATTGCCAGCCTCATAGAAGGTGGTATATTTAAACAATGGAAGAATAGCCTGCTGCACACAGACAATGATCTTTTACTTAACTCATCACTGTTTATCTCTGAGAGCTGCAAGTACTTAGCTAAATGTGAGGCCTCAACTCTGGTAATCAAACCCATCATGTGAGCATCATTCACCTACAGCAAAATCTGTGCATACACACACACACAAAATTATTATATGCTAAGGCACTAAAAAAATCTTTTACCAAGCTGGAGTAGACTAGTAGGTGCAAAGCACAACATACGCTAAGCACTACAACACCAATTATTGATGACATAGCTTTGAGTCACCAGGAAACAGCACATCATTGGCCAGTTGCTCCAAAGCAATCTTCAAACACAAATGGAACTGTACAGTGGTTATGACTAGATAGTTCAGCATACAGATTCTACAGTCATGAGGCTCGACAAAAAATGGGTGACAGTGATCTTTGTCTCTAGAGCCAAGATTGTGGACACACCAGACAAACATGAGTACAGCATGGTGACGGGCCATGGCAGGGTAAATGACTTGCCACACAGAAACTGTGGGATATGGAGAGAGCTCTCCATATCATTACAGTTGACTTGATCTACACACATTTGTATAACGCAAGTGAGGTGTTGTAAGATGTGATCAAAAGACTGCTTGTGTGTGTTCTGGTTGTTCAGTAAAGGTAAGTGATGGAGCAGGGAGTTTGTGTTCTAGTGTGGTTTGTGCCATAGCTGTCGTCTAGGGGTAGTGTTATGGAATGGGCTTTTTTAAGGTAAGCTGCATGTTAGGGATAGGGGCAGGGTTACATTAACACATATTACTAAGGTGGAGCTGGGGTGTAAGAACTGCAGACTCTCTGAGATCATCAGAAGAGAATTACTGTGGATTTTTGTTACTTAAGAAAAGTTTGTTCTTTTGTTATCATTTACAGAGAAAGACAAGACATTTAAAAAGGCAGTTTATACAAATTCATTTTCTTTGATGATCACTGTATCGTTATCATAAAGAAAACAGTTTAAGCCAGTTAGCTCCCAGGGAAGTTTATTAATAAATACTGAAATAATAGTCATCCAAGCACTAACCCATAGTGTACTGTTAGTACAAAAACCTTGTAATAAAGCAGAAAAATAGCAAACCAGTTGTAGATTTCGATGTAGATGCCAGTTTAGTAATTTGTGGAAAAACAACTGATGGTTCACACTTTTGAATGTTGTTTTCAGATCTGCAAAAATGCACACTGGGGAAGGCCTGCTTCTGTATTAGTGGAGTTTTCATCAGTTACAGAGCAGATGGCTATTAGAGTGCTGTATTTATTTTTTAAACACATACTATATTAAGAAATGTTTAAGAAATTTGTAAATAAACTATTCAACATGAAGGTTGTAAAACTGAGAAACAAAAATACCATAAAAACAATCATATGAGCAGACTATGTTATAATGATTAAACTTTATCTATAACAAATTAATGCAATTCATATCATAGGCTTGGTTAAAGTAATTGCCAAATCAAGATAGTAATATTGCATATGCTTATCATAATTAGTTTATAACTCTGAAGTTTGAATTAAGGATGGTTATATGAGTTTAAGTTATATATACAATTTCATTTCACACAGTCTAACTATATGTAACCCAGCTTCTTAAATGCATAGCAAGAGGACCTACAAAAGATCAAGTAGCAAATCATTGTCTGTCCTAATAATTTGCATATATATATAACATTCATCATGTGCATGTATTACATTCTTTTTTATCATTTTTGAGGGGGGCTGGCAGTTGGAGAATCTGTTAGAATTAGGAATAATAAGATTACACTCTTTCCATTTTTTAAGTATGACGCCTACAAAAGACAAACACAAACTATTCTGACCCAATTGTTGACTGAGAATTCTTCCTGCAAGAGAAAATTCAGGATGATTTGCATCAGGAACATACCTGTCAGCTATCCAGATTTTTGCCTCATATCTGTTCTTTATAAAATTTGTGATTTTATGGCAAATCATTGAGGACTGAAGTCACCAAATAATGATAGGCATTTGAGCTGCAGAGAAAATTAATGGTAACATAAAATCTAGTTTTTTTTAGAAACAACTTTCTATAGGAGCAATATTCTGTCCCTATTTTTGGGCATTATTCTCCCTGTTAATTTGGCTTTGTCCAGATTTCTTGCATTAAGAGATTGACAGGTTTCATCAGGAAGACTATGTCTGGTTACTCAAATAATTGTTTTAATAATTACAAGGTATTTTAAGTTAATTAAGAGACATAGCCAGGTCATGTGATTGTTGTTATTTCTGTAGCTTTACAATGCCAAAATTTGTATGTGGTAATCCATCACCTTCTATAAAGTCTTTTGGGGACATGTTGAGATGGGTGTATAAGTTTAAAAAATATTAAATAGTATATACTTGAGCTTTAGGGGGATAGCTAGTCTTCATAATCTTGAAAAGAGTCTGCATATCATACCCCTCTGGTACAAATTGATTCCCTTTGTCTAGAATCGTATCTACTAGCTTAGTATGTCCAACCATATATTCCTTATAGAATAAATTAATCTTAAGATTTACTGAATGACTTTCTGTAGATATTTTCTGTTTCTTAATTGCATGCAGTATATTGTCTTTTTAAACTATTTTTGTGTTTTAAATTTATGAATGCTGTCCACAGTTGCAAATATTGCTGTCATCTCAATTTGTCAACATGTAGATATCCATTCATTTTGTTGAATTCTTTGGTGTTATTATTCTGGGGGTCCAAACATCTAGGAAGAAAAGGAAACTCACTTTAATCCAGCTCTTTCTATGTATACTTTTCTCATATATTTGAAGCTCCTTGGAATTCCAGATAGTTTCTATAATAATCCTTTATGAAATCTCTTATTTTAGTGGTAAACCTTGTTGAGACTCATTCCTCAAACACCCAGGATACCAAACTTTGTTAAAGATCAATGATATTTTCCAGTGTGGCCTAATGGTTAAGGTGTTTGCCTTACAAATACAAGGTACAGGGTTTGAGTCTCACAAGAGAAAATTGGCTAGGCTTAAAATGGCTCGCAAGGGCAGTTAGCTTAGTACTAATCTATGAACCTACAGTGGGGGCAGCTACACTGATAGACTCAATGTATGAACAGAATGTCTTGGATTTATCTTAGAATGTATGTATGACCATTTGGCTATTGTTTCATTATATTTTCTTAGATTTGGGAGACCAGTGTCTAATAATGTAATAGAAAAGAATATTAATTTCCTACACACACTAAGAAGGGCTCCATTCCATAAGAAGCTAGAGATTAGTTTTTGAAGTTTATTGATAAAATTAAATTTGTATGAGTATGGAAGATGTCTCATTAAGAATAAAATTATGGACAGAAAACACATTTTAATCATTTAAATTTCAGAAAGAAAGCGTAAAATATCCACTTGTTAACATTATTGGATAGTTGGATATATCAGGGCTTATAATTATTTTGTTTTGCTTTAGAGGGGTCAAATGTCATTAGTATTCCTAGGTATCTGCATACCAACACTGCCATCTGTAACCCATCAGGTTGTAGGGATTATCATATTTCACTGACGGAGATAGTGGTAAGGTTAAAAATTTCTTAAGATTTAGTTTTACTGGCAGTTAGACGAGGTTTGTAATGCATTTAGAAGAAAATGTATATATTGGCCTGACATATTCCTCAGCTAGTGTTTCATTAATTTGGGATATGTCCTTGGTTAGTGCGTTACCCCATATGTCTCATTTTTATTATAGCTGATGTTCTGGACCTTTCCTTAAACTTGCAGGTGATAATATTTTGGTATATTATACTGTATGTCCAATAGAATGTTTTACATCTATCCAACTTCCCTTGAATTTTATTTTTGAAATGGATGTTTACTATTTGTTTTTCATAATTAAGTCCGCTGAGCAATATCTAGTCTTGACAATCCATTTGTTTATATATGGCCTCTAAATTATTTGTTTTTATTTCTAGTTGTGCTGTTTCTTGTTTTCTGTCTCTGTTCATTTTCCTTCTCAGATGCTTGGACAATTTCTTTATAATCAGCCTAAAGAAGGCCCATTAGGCTCCAGCTGTGATGTTATTGTTCAGGCTATCTGACCATTATTTGATTATTTCTTTCCTGATATTTTCTTTGCAAGACAGGGATTTAAAGAGAAGAGGTTCAAATTTCCATTTGGGTGGATTGGGTTTCCTTTTGGCCACTTTGAGAACCATCAATTGGCTAGTATGGCTGGGCCATAGAAAGGTTCATAGGTTCATAGGTTCATAGATTAATACTAGGCTAACTGCCATTTTGGGCCATTTGAAGCATAGCCAGTTACCCCATGTGAGAATCAAACGCTGCACCTTGTGTCTTTAGGGTAAACACGTTAACCATTATGTCATCCTCCCTGAGGGGCTGATTTCAGTCAAATAAATATCATAAAGCAGGTTTCTTGATATGAGTAATAGGCCTATGCAGCTTGATACCACTTGTTTGTGTGCTATAAAAATGAAATTGTGATTGAGTGGGTGGAATTCCTGCCAACCATCAACCAACTCTAATTCCTCAATTATGGCTTTCAGTTCACTAGATGACTTGGGGTGGTTGAACATATTCCAAATGAATCAGTTATTTCAGTGAATTTGGCTCAGCCTAAAGAATTATGCACTCCCGTCAAGGACCCTCTTTTTGCAGAAGTACATAGCCTACTGGCAGTGGACCCATTCCATTTTTTTCAGTAGATGATCTTTGCTCTTTTTTTTATTTTTGTTTCTTGTACGAAGATTAATTTATTTTTGCTGATTTTTAATTAATCCATGATAGCTTATTGTTTGTGTGCTGTGGACATTCCCCGTACATTAAATGATCAGAACATAATGTGCTCCAGTTTATGTAGTATGTTGACTGTACGAGTCAGAGTAGTCAGAGAAGTGTGACTGTATAACCACAGCTTGGTGGAGATGGGTGAGAAATAAGTTAGAAGTACTGAATGGAGATTTGGAGGTGCTGCTGTTATCATTAATATCTTTACACACCAGCTCTGTAGTCATCAGGGCTGCTGGCCCCGTAGTTGAACTTAAAATGGTGAATGAAAACTATCATTCCATCATAGTTAATAAGACTTTAGAAGGATGGCAGTCTAATGACCCCACCAAGGAACTCATACAGTTAAGCTTCTAATAGTGCTGTCTCTTCCAAACATAACATTTTTCTGAATTCAGGTATAGGAAAAAAACAAACATTAAATCACTAGACAATCCCTACTGTCCATCAATGTTGGAAGGTTACAGCAATGTGCGACATATAATGCATGTTAGCATCTCTCAGTCATTGGTTTAGAAGAAGATGACATTCTTCCTCTTGTTGCAAGCTTGATAAAACCTTTTTTCCAGTATCATTTCAGGAGATGTTCATGATTTCCACTTCTGAGATCTTGTTCTATGCCCCCCACCAAAAAAAAAAATCAGATTCCATGTTGAAGTTATCTTCATCATTAAGCAAAGTGATGGTGGGGTAACGGGAGAACCTATTGGAAAGGTTCAGAGACATCTTAGGATTTCATTCACCATCTTGCCCTATGGCTGGTTGTGCTGCTACCTTTGCAATTTCTCTGCAGGCCCTAAATTAATTTTTAGGGGAGAGTGTGATGGTTCCTCTTTTTGGAAAAGCACAGTTTTGCAGAAAAAGGTCCCCCTATGTCATGTTCCACATCCAAGAACAAATGACTTTTATAGGTTCATAGGTTCATAAGTAGGTACTAGGCTATTGTCCCTAGGGCCTATACAAGCTTAGCCATAACAATTCCCTGGCTATTGCCTCCCACAAATATTTACTTTCCTGGACCTCTGTCTATCAGGGCTACTGATGTGATCCCAGGGGTGAATTTCCTATCTACAATCCAATCGTCAAGGTTCCTCTTGAAGAGGGCCATTGAGGAACTCTACCTGACATGTATGGGCAGCCTATTCCAGAGTATGGAGAGTCTCTGGGTCAGGAACCTATACCTCCAGTATGTTCTATTCATCGTGATGACAAGTTTAAGATCCCTGGAGCGTGTGGCTCAGAGGGATTGGGATTTCTTTAAGTGTAGCATGTCCAGCAACTCTGGGTTTGACATGGCCTTGTATGTTAGGCAGAGATCACCTCTGAGTAGGCGATATGTGACAGGGTATAGCTGGAGTTTCTTTAGCCGATCAGCATAAGGCATCTGCTTTAGGCCTGTGGTTCTTTTTGTGAGGTATTTCTGCAGCCTTTCTAGTTGTTGCAAATGTCTTGTGAGGTACATACCAAATGGGGCATTATACTCTATAATGGGTCTAATGAGGGATGAGTATGGAGGGACAATGACCTCCTTTTTTCTGGATGAAAGGCCCTTAGTGATGAGGTGTGCCATGTAGAAGGCTTTTCTAACTGTTGTGGCTGTGTGGTTATCAAAGGTGAGACCACTGTCCACCTGTGTCCCTAGGTCTCTTATCACACTTTCAGTATTTAGTGTACTGCCACCTATGTGGTAGTTCACAGGTATGTGTTTTTTTCCAAAGGGACAACTATGCATTTTTTGACATTTAGCTTGAGCCCATGGCTCTGGCACCAGGCATCCGTTTCGGTAAAGCCCTTTTGTAGTATATCCACATAATCTGGTGATTCAGTAATGGCTCCCAGCTTGCAGTCATCTACGAACTTTGTAAGTCAGAGTCCCTTAGTGTTGGCCTGTACTTCAGAGAAGTAGATGCCAAACAAGAGTGGTCCCAGGACAGAACCCTGCAGTACACCGCTTGTCACTTGTCTGGAGCTGGATTTGGAGTCAGCTACTTTTACAGTGTGTGTTCTGTCAGTAAGTCAGTTTGCAACCCATCGAGTGACGTAGTGATTAATGCCCAGCTTAGTAAGTTTATCTATGATTCCAGAGTGGGGGATATTGTCAAATGCCTTGGTGAGGTTCAAGTAGGCTGTGTGAACCCCCTTACCCTTGTCCACGGCTCTGGAGACTGATTCGAAGAAGTCGATCAGGTTCAGGAGCCAAGATTGGCCCTTCATGAACCCAAACTGGGTGGGGTCCAGTGTATGAAGGCTGCCAATGTCTTTGTTTATAAGTTCCATGATAATACGTTCCATGGGCTTGCAGATCAGGCTCGTTAGACTGATGGGATGGTAGTTCCCAGGATCTAAAGTGGATCCCCCCTTGTGGAGTGGGATGACTGCAGCTGTGCACCACTCTGTGAGCACGAAGCCTGAGGTGAGGCTATGATTAAACATGACACATAGGTGAGGTGCCAGTTCATTTTGCAGTTCATGCAGTACACAGCCCAGAATGTCGTCTGGTTCCATGGATGCTGTATTCTTGGGTTTGAAGAGTGTGTTTTTTACCTGAGTGGCTGTGATTACCAGAATTTGGCATTCTTTCGATATTGAGATGGGCCCTTTAGGGAGTGAGAGGGGGGGGGGGGTGAAGTTGGCACTAAATATATCTGCCAGAATATTGGCAATATTCTCGGGATCAGTATATCTAGTGCCATTCTGCTGCAGCTCAGAGCATATCTGAGTATTGCCATTTAGATTCTTGACATAGCTATAGAATGCCTTGTGGTTGTCTTTGGAATCTTTGGCAATTTTGTTTTCATAACTAGGTTTGGAAGATTTTATGAGGGATCCAGTGGCGGCTGGTGACTTCAAATCAAAGGGGGGCTGCAGGAGACAGCTGAATGGGTGGGGTCAAGATGAAGGGGTGTGGCCAACCAGAAAGGGGAGGAGCTATGCTCAAAACTACAAAAACTCACTTTAATTAAATACGCCGCCCTGGGTGGCAAACCATCATTATGAGAGTCCAATCAAGACAAAAATAAGTGTAGAAGAATAAAAATATTTCAATGCATTGGCTGCATGACAGCTTACTTAATATCTAGATGGAAACAAAAGGTTGTGAGGCATGAAAAAATAAATTACTTTTTAAATACATTACTGGAATGCCAGTCAAAATCAAGTACAAGCAAAACCAGAAGCACTCAACTCAAACCACTTCTCCTTGCACTGCAGTTCTAATTATAATTTATATTCAGCTTTATTAAAGTGCCAAGTAACATGCTGAAAGTAGAAATCTCTGTGATGCCCCCACTTGTAAAAATGTTTCTTATCCAAAAAATACCTGCTGCCTGACAACTTGTTTCATGGGGAAAACATGTCAGTAAAAAATGAAAAGCAAACAAGAAACAAGCTCAAGATACATTGCTTAAAGGATTACTGTACAGGTTATGGACCACACATGATTGGCATTCTGTTTAGTTTACGGGTAAAGTCTGTAGAGATGACTGGAAGTCTCCAACAAGTGTAATGAGCTTTTTAAAATAATGGAATCCTGTCCTTTAATACCCAAGGCTTATACATTATCTAGTCAAGTATTCTCTGCATGGCAACAACAGAAAGGCTTTCAATGTTGGCAATTCTTTAACAGTATGCTTATTAAAGCTTACTTGCATCTTACGATCTCAGACAAGCTTACATTATGGTCATTAAAGCATTGCTACTTAAACACAGAGCAACAGGCCCTTTGAGTAATAAGCATAAATCAACAGTACAAAAATATGACAGAAACCAGACCTTTCTGCAAAATTAAGGACAGATGAAAAGCCACTGTAGTACTTGTGTCTACCTTGGATGGATGGGGGGGGGGAGACACACTGCACATTTACACTGCATAACTACTCCTTGCCTTGCTTGGACACATCCAGAGTCAGTACATGGTGGAGTGGGGTGCAACAAGTATGTCACAATTTGAAATGTCTCTGGCTGACTGTGATGGCCCTGACACATGTCATACCTCTCAACCTCAGAGCAAGAAATCTGGACAAAGCCATACACAGAAGTGGGACAAATGCCCACAAATAAGGACAATTTTAAATATTGCTCTAATAAACTTAGAAAGATAATAGAATAGGTCTTGCATTAGTATGACTTTTCTGAAGGGTATGAAATCTGAAACTCAAATGTCTGTCATTATTTTCTAACTTCAGTCTTTAGTGATTTGTCACTAATTTGCCAAAAACACAATTTTATGAAAATGGACCAAATGTGATGCAAAAATATAAAATAGCCACACAATACAGCTGGGAACCTGTCAAAGAAGGGACACTTTAATATTAGTACTGCTAACTTGAGCAGCTGACAAAATAAAATAATCTACATGCATTTCAAGTAATCTATAACTTTGATTATTACAGTTATTTCTTAATTGTAAACCCTCCATGTTTTCTTCCAAAATTGCTATTTTGCAGAGGGATTATTAGGGGGAAAAGCAACATTTTAAGCCAAAATCGGAGACAGTTGAGAGGTTGGCTATGCCTAATTCTCTAAAGCAATTTATTTGCATGTACCTCTCAACTTGTTAATACAGTAAATCTGAACAAGGCCAAATGTACTGGGGCAACATATAAACAGTACTAAAAATTGCTTTTGTATAAATTGAGACAGTTGATAGAATAACAGTTCTTACTTTTGCATGCATTTTTCTGAAGGTTATGAAGTCTGAAACTCAGTGTATCATTATTTAGTGACTTAATTTCTAAATGATTTGCCAGAAAACTACAAATTTTATGAAGAACAAACCAAAAATAAGAAGCAAAAATCTATTCATTCTTTGAAAATCTGGACAGTTGGGAGGTATAGTTCAGCTGGGCCTGTCTGAGTTTGCTGCCCTTCCCCCCTGACAAAATCACGGTTGAATGGAGCCTCTGTAGCCATTCCAATGAACCATTACTTGGCTATTTCACTCCATTTACCATAAACACTAATGTGCATACTGCTTTACTTGTATGATGAGTTGGACTTCATTTGAAAGTTTTATTTTGTATTTTACAGCACAAACACTAAGTCATCTACTAAACAAAGCAATGCAGTCTCACACTGAAAACTTAGCATTAAAACTTCTCTGCCCTTGAAACTCATATTCATTGAAACAGCATTGAAACCCACATTCAAAGAAAATACATTTTGCCAGTGGCAGATAAAGATTAATTTTGGGCTGTTTTCAAATCATAGGCCCCTTGCATATGAAACATAGATGTGCTCTTTGCTACACCTTCCTCATTGTACTAAATTATATTCCTTGTACAATATATTACAGTTGTTAGAGGGTGTTTCAAATTTGTTTTGAACATTTTTCCAGTAAGCAATGAAACAAAATGCATGCACCCATAATGACAAAACTGCCCAGTTCAGAACATTTATCATAAAAGTCTACTCAGACTTCCGCAGTCCACCATTATCAGTAAATATGCACAATTCTACAGTCCACCATTATCAGTAAATAAGCACAATTCTACAGTCCACCATTATCAGTAAATATGCACAATTCTACAGTCCATTATCAGTAAATATGCACAATTCTACAGTCCATTATCAGTAAATATGCACTATCTCTGAAGAAGTAAAAGTCATCTAAATAATTCCACATTAAAGAAATCTGTAACTAATGAAGAGGTTGCTGCTAGCAAACACCTTTATATTTCATGGTTTCATTGAAAATAAAGTGCCTGTTGCCCATCAGGAATAAATTGCCTATATGACATTAAAAAATGATAAGCTAGTAATATTGCAAGAGGAAATGGATGGCAAACTGATAACAGACTCATAGTTAGTATTTTCACCAAGGAGAACATTCTCAATACAGCAGCATCCACCCCTTGTGGGAGTAGAACCCACAGCCTTCTGCATCAAAGGCAAGTACACAACTTTTTGTGCTATTAACAAGGTAAACCAACTTCACTTAAGCAGCACTAAACTTCTGTTCCCCTGCAGCTCTCAGCTCCTTGTAAAATCTACTCAATACTCAACTTCGCAGCACAAGAAAACTGGAAAAAGCCAAAATGTATTGGGGGGGTCAAAAGCCCAAAAACCAGGGACACAAACATTGCTTGTATAATCTTAGAAAGTTGCTAGAACCATACATTTTACTGCCAAGCTCCCTGTGCAAAACAGAGCAACATACCACTACGCCAAATCAGCTGCTTTGTAAAAGAGGAAGACTGAAACTTATTATTAACTCATTATTTTCTAACTTCAGTCTTTAATTATTTGTCACTAATTTGCCAAAAAAAACACAATTTTATGAAAAATGGACCAAAAAATGTGATGTAAAAATATAAAATAGCAACACAATACAGCTGGGAACCTGTCAAAGAAGGGACACTTTAATATGAGTACTGCTAACTTGAGCAGCTGACAAAATAAAATAATCTACATGCATTTCTGAAATAAAAGTAATCTGATTATTACAGTTATTTCTTAATTATAAACCCTCCATGTTTTCTTCCAAAATTGCTATTTTATGGAGGGATCATTAGGGAAGAGCAACATTTTGAGTCAAAATCAGGGACAGTTCAGAGGTTTGGCTATGCCTAATTCTATAAAGCAATTTATTTGCATGTACCTCTCAACCTGTTAATGCAATAAATCTGGGCAAGGCCAGATATATTGGGGAACATATAAACAGTACTAAAATTGCTCTTGTATAAACTGGGACATACATCTGGACAAGGCCAAATATATTGGGGGGAACATATAAACAGTACTAAAAAATGCTCTTCTATAAACTGGGACAGTTGATAGAACAGGTCTTACTTTAGCATGGATTTTTCTGAAGGTTATGAAGTCTGAAACTAGGTGTGTCATTATTTAGTGACTTAATTCCTAAATGATTTGCCAGAAAACCACAAATTTTTATGAGGAACAAATCAAAAATAAGAAGCAAAAATCTATTCATTCTTTGAAAATCTGGACAGTTGGGAGGTATGGTTCAGCTGGGGCTGTCTAAGTTTGCCGCCCTTCCCCCCTCACAAAACCCTGTTCGAATGGAGCCTCCCTGCAGCCATTCCAATGATCCATTACTTTGCTATTTCACTCCATTTACCATAAACACTAATGTGCATACTGATTTACTTCTATGAGGATTTGAACTTCATTTGAAAGTTTTATTTTTGCATTTTACAGCACAAACACTAAGACATCTGCTAAACAAACTTGGCATTAAACCTTCTCTGCCCTTGAAACTCACATTCACTGAAACAACATTAAAATCCACATTTAAAGAAAATACATTTTACTCGTGGCAGATAAAAATTAATTCTGGGCTGTTTTCAAATCATAGGCCCCTTGCATATGAAACACGTGCTCTTTGATACACCTTCCTATTGCTTTGAACATTTTTCCAGTAAACAATGAAACAAAACTGTCCAATTCAGAACATTTCCATCATAAAAGTCTACTCAAACTTCTACAGTCCACTATTATCAGTAAATATGCACAATTCTACAGTCCACCATTATCAGTAAATATGCACAATCTCTGAAGTAGTAAAAAAGTCATCTAAATAATTCCACGTTAAATAAATCTGTAATGAAGAGGTTGGTGCTAGCAATCACCTTTATATTTCATGGTTTCATCGAACAATAAAGTGTCTGATGCCCCTGTGGAATAAATTGCCTAAATTACATTAAAAATAAGCTAGTAATATTGCAATAGGAAATGGATGGCAAGCTGATAACAGGCTCATAATTAGTAACTTAACTTTCAGTACGGCAGCATTCATCCCTTATGGGAGTAGAACCAACAACCTTCTGCATCAAACGCAAGCACACAGCCTGTTGTGCTATTAGCACTAAACTTCTCTTCCCCTGCAGCTCTCAGCTACTTGTAAAATCTACTCAATACTCAACTGCATCTCAACTTCGCAGCACAAGAAGTCTGGAAAAAGCCAAATTTATTGGGGTGGGTCAAAAGGGCAAAAACCAGGGACACATTAAACATTGCTTGTATAATCTTGGAAAGCTGCTAGAATAAAATGCTGTGTTACCACGGTACCACCATACATTTTACTGCCAAAGTCCCTGTGCAAAAGAGTCAGAACAACATACCACTATGCCAAATCACCTGCTTTGAGAAAGAAAAATGCTGTGTTACCACCGTACATTTTACAGACAAGGTCCCTGTGCAAAACAGTCAAGAGCAACATACCACTACGCCAAATCAGCTGTTTTGTGAACGAGAGGAAGACTGAAACTTAAATGGCTATCATTTAATGAATTCAGTTCTCACCATAGCTGTCAACCTCAGCACAAAACACCTGGACAAACCCAGTAATGAGGGAATACAGCCCTCAAACATATTCAGTGAGTTCAGTTCTTGCCATAGCTGTCAACCTTAGCACAAAACACCTGGACAAAGCCACTAACAGGGTATTACAGTCCCAAAAATAAGGAAAAATTTCAAATAGTCACCTTATAAACTTAAAAAATTGCTATAATAAAAGGTTGTGTTACTATATATTTATTGCTAGAATAAAAAGTTGTTTTACTATGTATTTTCTGAAGACTATGAAGTCTGAAATTCAAATGCCTGTCAATTTTACTTGTGATGGAACAAAAACAATTTTCAGCAGAGGCCCAGGGAGAAATACTGTAGACACGTCTTTGTAAAATGGCAGGACACCAGAGCAAATTCACGCAAACACAGAGATAAGATGCAGACTCCACAAAGAAGGCATCCCAGCCAAGAATCAAACCACAAATCCTATAGCTGTGACTCTGAGGCAACAATACTGCCACTGCACCACCAAATATGCAAGAAATTAAACATTCATAAACCTGAAGTCTGAAATTCAAATGCCTGTCAATTTTATTTAACATTTGTTAATCAGGACAGTCTGACTTGGAACAAAAAAAACAATTTTCAGCAGAGGCCCAGGAAGAAATAATGCAGACATGTCTTTGTAACATGGGAGGACACAAACGCAAGCCCACACAAACACAGGAAGAAGATACAGACCCCACAAAGAAGGAACCCCAGCCAAGAATCAAACCTGAGAACCTGCAGCTGCGAGGCAACAATGCTACCAGTGCACCATCAAATAAAAGCAAACCCATACAAACACAGGGAGAATATAACAGACCCCACAAAGAAGGAACCCCAGCCAAGAATCAAACCTGAGAACCTGCAGCTGTGAGGCAACAATGCTACCAGTGCACCATCAAATAAAAGCAAACCCACACAAACACAGGGAAAAGATAACAGACCCCACCAAAGAAGGAACTCCAGCCAAGAATCAAACTTGAGAACCTGCAGCTGTGAGGCAACAATGCTACTACTTCACCATCAAATATCAAGCATTGCAACATTTACAAACCACAGATATTATGAGGAACAGATCAGATCAAATATGAGGCAAAAATCTGCAATTTGTTTACAAATGATGGTGGCTAGGGAACTCAAGCCTTTAACACCTGCATACAGGGTATTCCCTACCACACCACCATGAGCACCTGGGGCATTTACACACACACACACCCCCCCCCCCCAACAGTAAATGAAAGAAGCACCATTCATTCATTCCAACAGTAAAAGAAAAAAGCACCATACATTCAAACACTTACCTGTCTGTTCTCCATAGATCCAAACCCCTTCTCTGTTCTCCATAGATCCAAACCCCTTCCTGTGCAATACTCCAAAGACTCGTGAGATAGTTCAAATCCTTTCCTGATGATGAGACTGCAGCAATTCCTATTCCTGACTGCTGCTGTTGCAGTCTGGCTATGATGTATTCTCCCAGTGTGTCTGTGCACAGATGTCTCCTCGTGTTTCCCTATCCGGACTGCCTTGAGCATGCACATACAGTAGTCTGGACTACTGCGCATGTGTGAATTTTGAAACTTTTGTTTTTCTATTTTTTATTTTTATTTTTAGTTCTTTTTGTTTTGAGGGGGCTGCAGTCCGGCAGTCCAATAGCACGGGCCGCCCCTGGAGGGATCTCAGCTTTCTAATGATGCTGGTGAGGAAGTTTTTAGAATCCTGGGTTCTTCCTCTTTTCTGCAACAGTTTCTTCCTTCTGTTGTACAGTTTTTTTATGGTAGGGGACCACCAGATTGGCTTCCATTTTTTAGAGGACAGTGTCTTGGTTCAGTTTGGGATGGCTCAGTCCATGCACGAGTGAATGTGCTCATACAGCACCTTAGTGTAGGATTCAGCAGTTGAACTTCCAGTTCCCATCTGCATGGGTGTCATGAAGTTTGTTACTTCTGACTTGAGAAGCATGAAGTTGGCTTTGGAGAAGTTTTTAATGGAGGTTTCCTTAAAGGGGGGGTGGGGGTGGGATGTGAATGTCATGGGTGATTAGCTTATGGTCTGATCTGACCAATGAGGTGTGACCACTGGTGTGGAGCATCGATCTCCCATTTTGATAATGACCAGGTCTAGAATATTGGTACCCCTGGTGGGACTATGAATTAGTTGCTCTAGGGCACTGGAATTTATGAATTCCAAGAACCGTTGAGCAAAGGTGTTAGTACAGGAGTAGTTTTCCCAGATAATGGCAGGGTAGTCGAAATCACCCAGTATTAGGGTGTTTAGTTGTATCTTAATATTTTCCAGTATGTTTAGAAAGGTGTAGTGAGAATCTTGGGCCATGGTGGGGGATCTATAGCAAGCTACAATTTCTATTTCAGTCTTACCTAGTGTTAGTTGCACCTGGAGAATTTCAGATGGATTGTGTTGGGCAACCAGCCAGGAAGTGTGAATATCCTTGCTGAATATGAACACTCCTCCACCTTTAGTGTTTCAGTCCTGGTTTGGTGGCCGAAAAGTGTGGTATGAGTTGTAGCCTGGTGTTGTAGGGGGTGCTCTCTGGAGCTTTGAACCAAGTCTCAGTTACTGCACAGATATCGATGTTCTCCATTTTTAGGAGAGCATTGAGACAGTGCATCTTGAGGTTTAGACTTCTAGCATGGAGTAGCATTACCTTCAGATTTTGATTGCTTGTGCCCATTACGGTGGTAGTTTTATCCTTTGAACCTTGCCTAAAAAAGGCACTATAGGGGTGGCAAGAGCCTTAGCCAGTAACCTGAATCCCAGGGCAACAGGTGCAAACCATCTCTTGCAAAGTATCGTGGTTTGTCGATCATGTCGTCCCAGGCAGACAGATACTGGATCCCCTTTTAGTGACACCAGAAGCTTAGCCAATTATTGAAGTCAATCATTTTGTCCTTATACTATGGTATAATTCTGGGTGATGGCAGGATGTTACTCAGGGCTAGGGTCATACCCTGCCTGATCTACATGGTCTGAGAGCTCTTCCATGTCTTTTTTCATGTAGTCCAGGGAGGTACATCTCAAGTCATTCACTCCAACATGGACAATGACAGAGTCATATTTGTATCTGTTATGGAGTGACTTGAGTGCATGCGTTATGTGGCGGATCCTGGCACCCGACAGGCAACTAACTGTACTTTTCTCCTTGTTCAGCCTGATGAGTGGGAGATCAGTGTGCCTGACTATAGAGTCACCTATGACTAAAGTGTTGGATACATTGTCTTGCCTTAGGGGCTGTTGATGGGTGGCACACTGGTGTTGTGAGCTATGTGACACTTTGGTTGTGTTTGGGGGTGGTGTTTGCATTTCAGCTTCAGAAGTCCTTGTTGCTTGGGCAGGTTAATGTTAAGAACCTCTGCATATGCAGGTTTTGTATTGCTATGTGTGGGTTTTGAATGACTATGTGTTGTTTGAGGTGTTGTGTGGGTGTTAACCTTCTCCTCTTGACTGTCTAGCACAATCTTGGCTGGAGAGAGATTTTCTTCCAGTTTGGCTATGTAAGTGTATCTCTCGCAAGTTGTAGTGTTTGGTGGTAGGAGGAGAGGGTTGTCTGTGTACGTGAGGCAATTGCTGCATTTCCCCAGTATGCCCAGATTCACCAGGTGGACAGGAGAAATCACTGGAAGCTGACCCTTGGACATGCCTGGTTAGGTGCTTTCTTTATGTAGTACAAGAGCTGTTTTCCCCTTACTTTTTGGCAAGGTACTTGCAGTTGTAGGCTGTCTAGTGCCCACAACTATTTTCTCCTTATTACCAAGGAGAGATGAGTGCTTGTAACAAATTAAGGCTTCCTAGTTCTTTTTAGTGAGTTTTAGAGCAAGTGCTAGTCACAGGTATACAGATTTTAGTGCTACAGCTGATAAACTAGCTAGTTCTAAGGGAAATTTTGAACAGCAGACTTTCTGGCACTGGGAATAGTTTAACCTTAGACCCACTGTGCTGTGAGGTGCTCAATTGCATGCAAACGCTTGTATTATGCCAGCAAGCTGAAAGGAATAGAAATCAGCCCAAAATGACCAATATAATTGCAATTTCAGAGCTGGAAACCACTCATCTAGTGTTAGATAGGCAGTACAATGCTCACCACTCCCACTGGTAAGCAGTAGGACTTCCCTCTACCACAGCAAGGTCTGGATAGCTCTGAGCACTGAATCTAAAGTCCTGAAACCAGCAAAGCCTGGAAACTGGACTATTCTAGTTAGGAAAGGGGGGAAATTAGCAAACAAGATAGAATTTTTTTTGGTTAAATCTGGCTAAACAATGCAGTTATACAGTAAATAACCACAGAAAGGCTAATGCACTTGAGTGTATTGCCCAGAACAGTAAACTCAATTAAAACTTTGCAAAATTAGAAATTTGAAAATTTAAACCTTTTAAATAAAGCAAGGCAAGTGCACAACTGGAAAATGACTTACAGGCAGAAATCAAGTGAAATGAATAGCTAGTCTACTTTTTATCTATGGACTTTTTAGACTCCATAGATGCAAAAATAAACTTTTCCACCTCTTTAACCAATAAAAAGGAACTGGTTTGACTTCTTCTCATTGTGTGTACAATACAAGGGAAATGTATTTGTACCAAATGACTTCTCTGTCTCTCTGAAATAACACAGATAGAGTTCTCTTCAGAAACAGTGCTATATTCTTGAACCAAGTGCATGGAAAACCCTGTGATTTTAAGGTAATTGCCTGAAATTTTAGCTTTGTTAAATATTTTTCCCTGGATCAATGAGTTTAGACACCTAAAATGAATTGTCTGGGGAATTTATTATTCTGTACGCTCGGACTGATTCTGTCTGCTCTGTCGATTACCATTTCACAATCTTTCCCCAGTAAGTTTTCAATACTGTAGTGATAAACCCTTTTTGGTCACTCCCTTCTATGTTTTCAGGTTGACAAAGGGTTTGTTTTGTTATTTCAACTAGTTCTGTTCTCTAGGTCTTCAATTTTTCTGTCCAGCATATCAAGAGAAGTTTTGTCTGGCACTTACATGTAGGTCCTGAATGCTTTCCATATTAGAGAAATGTCTCTTTGATTGTCCATGAGTGGTGATTCCATATGATCAAGCTGTGCTTCATGACCAGATGTAGAACATTTAATTTGTACAAGGCCCAGTGCGGCCATTTCATAATATTTTGCTTAAAGCCTTGAGGGATTCCTTTATATGCTTTATATACTTGGAGATTGTATTTCCCATGGCCATTATGTGGCCCTGGATTCATCTCGCCAGTACTCTTCTACACTTCTGTGAATGATGCATTGTACAAACTTGCAAATGGTATTCTGGCTTAAACAGATGAATAAAAATGACTTTTAGAATAAGGCTTTCTTATATTGACAAAGGGTTCCTCGGTTTAACATGGTTTACTATCAAAATCTAGAAATGACATTCTTCGAGTAAAGTTAAATCGAATGTTTGGTTTCAAAGTTGTTTAACATTGAAAGTAAACCTAGTGAATCTGTGGGATGGTGGCCTAATGGTTAAGGTGTTTGCTTTACAAACACAAGGTGCAGAGTTTGAGTCTCACAAGGGATAATTGGCTAACCTTAAAATGGCCTGCAAGGGCAGTTAGCTTAGTACTAATCTATGAACCTATGTAATACTGATAGCCGGATAGCAAATACACTTCAACAGTCACATTTTCAACACCAAGCACTCGGTTTTAACATGGTTTGGAATTGGGACAAAAAAAGTTTTTATTTTCAAGATTATATTTTGAAGGCATGATTAAACACAGAAGTTCATTTCCAGATTGTGATAGTAAATTAGTTAACCCATTACTAAGTTTCAAGGGGATGGGGGCAATACCCACATTTCAAAACATAGTTTCATAGGATCATAGAAAGTTAGTAAGCTAATGGCCCAAGGGCCTTTACAAACCTACAAACTAATAAAACACTCAGCCAACAAACTGTGTAATCCAACTGGGCAGAAATGAAGAGGCACAAACGTAGATATTGTGAAGCGCTTTTCGTTTATAGTACAACATAAACTTCATCAGACAAAATAAAAAGCACACAGATACATTTAAATAGAATGAGTTAACCAATCAAATGATAAATAAAACTACTCATCAAAAAAGTTACCACCCTCTTGACAGAATTCAAAGTACACAACTTATTTAAAAATTCTTATAAAAACTCTTAATATATTAATTTACTAACACATTTACTAATTGTATAATTAAATAGTGTCAGCATTTTAGACTTTTTAATTTTAAAATACTGCTAATAATACATCCTTCATTTAAACCTGGTGAACTGTAAGCATTCAACATAATTTGCCAGGATAGTTCTAGTTCATCTAGCTTAAGAACATCAGGTCCACCTCTGGCATCTTGGTGAACCTGGTCAATAACAATAAATTTAAAACTATGATTAGAAAATTGAGCAACGTGCTTAGCCAAGGCATTCTCTAGTTTGTTTTTCCTTATAGCGTATAAGTGTTCGTACATACGGTTGCGTAGTTTCCTTTCAGTTTTGCCTACATAAAATGCAGGACAAAACTGACATAGCGCAAGGTAAACCACAAACTTAGAATTACAGTTATTCCTCCATCTCAACTTAAACTGTAAGTCATTAACACTGAATCTGTTAGATTCCAGTATTTACGAGCAATAATTACAAGATTGGCATTTATACATGCCTGGAGTCCTGACTGTGTTATTTTTAAGTTCACAAAAATCTTTAAGGTTCATACCTCTCCTGTAAGTAACTAAGGGATGTTTACCTACACAATTAAGGACTTTATTGTCACCCTTGAAAAGTTCCCAGTTTTTCTTCAAAATCCCAAAGCACCTAGAACTATCCATGTTAAATGTAGTAATAAAAGAAGGAGGTACAAAATTCACCTCTTGGTCAATTATAGTCTCATCTAATACTGTAAATGTATCACTGGTAGCACGTGCTGGAATATGACCTAACCTATTCAAGAGTGGTATATAGATATGAGACTGACGTTTTAAGGAGACTTCGTCAATGATTTCATTAATCAACGTTTCAGGGTAACCTCGAGCTAGAAACATTTTCTTCATGAATTCACATTCATCACTAAAATCAGTATCCACTGTTATGATCCGACACGAACCAGTTGTCCTTTTACAATGGCCCGTTTTTGATGTTGCGGATGACAACTAGAGTAATGAAGCATTGAATTACAGTATGTATTCTTCCTATGGATAGAAGCTGTATATCTATCCAAAATGCTGTCCTTAGAAAGTAAAATGTCGAGGTAGGCTATTGCCCTAGAATCAAAAGTATGTGTAAACCTTAAGAAGGTGGTAGTTGTATTAAAGTAATCCACTAACCTGTCCCCAAGCTCAACGTCACCATCAAGCAAAATAAATATGTCATCAAGAAAACGGGTGTAGAACACTATGTTGTCTTTAAAGGTACAGTTGTTCAAAACATATAAGTGTTCCCAATAGACCATCACCATGTTGGCCACACTGGCACCACAGGGTGACCCCATGGCTACACCTACTTTTTGAAGGAAAAGTGACCCTTCAAACATGAAAAAGTTGTTAGCAAGGATGGTACTTAAAAGTTCCTCTACTAACAGGTATTCATCATTCAGGCACCCCTGAAGTTTGAGCAACTCAATGGTCCAGTCCACAGCTTCCTTGTGTGGGATACAAGTGTATAAATCCCTGACATCTATAGTCAGGAAATTATAACAACCCTTGAATTCAATCTCATTCATATTCCTCAAAAATGTCCAAGAATCTTTACATATTTGTTTGATGTTAGACAAATATTTTTGTAAAATGGAATCTACAACTTTCGCACATGCGTACGTAAGAAAACCTCTGCTATCAACCAGAGGACGCATGGGTGGATTCATGACATTCTTATGTATCTTGGGGATACCGAATAAGCATGGGAGTTTAGGAAAGGAAATAGACATAAAGTTGTACATGTCTTGGTTGATTCTACCTTCTAAGTATAGGTCTTCGATGACATTCTTTATTAAACTGTGAGCTTTATTCAGTTCTGAAATAGAACTTGTAATATAAGAAGGAGAATTTAACAAGTTAGACATTCTAGCAGAGTAGTCTACGTTGTCAAAGATGACAACGCCCCCACCTTTATCAGGTTTACAAATTCTTATGTCGTTAATTTTAATAAAGTCAAGACAGTCTCTTTCTACATGAAAGTCCTTGTTGATGTTATAGTATCCAGCTTTTTTATTTGATGCTAGGTTGCAAATATCAAGTTCACAAAATTGTTCAAATGTTTTAATAATGGGGTTCAAAGGTGGATTAAATGTACTCGGGATTCTGAATTCACTAGGGGTATTTGCAGAAGATTCACCAAACAACATATTTAAGTTGAGTTTCCTAGTGTACAGTTTTAAATCTATAATAGTTTTAACTAGGCTCAACCTACGAGGTGGTACATAAGTTTGCCCTTTAGACAGCAAAGTTATTAAATCAGTTGATACCTCAACTTGCGAAAAGTTGTAAACTGTAAAATCACCACTAGTATTGTGCAAAACTGACGGTTTAGTAAGGCTAGGGGGTATTACTTGTTCAGCAGAAACAATGTCGTCAGGTGCATCTACACAAGACACAAAACTACTATTACAATCTTGGCTATTAAACATTGTACATGGTTCTACAAAATTAGAACTTAAATCACCAAATAAAACATTGTTTAAACAAATAGCTGAACTGGCCATTTGGCCATCTAGTTGACCCTCTGTTTTTTCTTCTGGTTCGCATACCCCGTCTGTTGTTTTGGCCTTGCCCCTAAAAAATTAGGGTTATTAGATCTTAAATTATAATGGCCAGAATGTTGTTCTTGTTGCACTGGTTCATTAATATTAAGTGGAAGTTGAGATGTAGACTCGTGTGGTGGCCTATTAGAAGAAGAATACTCCACTTCCTGTTGAGGTATATCAGAACCAGGATTTTTACCTTTATTATAACCAGTGGAAACAGAGTGTTTCCAAATGTTCCAAGATTGAGACGTAGGAGGTTGGGGGTACGCTGACCCTTCTCTGTAAGCTTTCATATCCCTGTCAAGTTTCTTGACTTTGTTAGCCCTCAGTTTGTCAAGATAAGCATCAATACTAGAAAAGGTATGGTTATACTCATATCTGTACCTTGAAAATTCACTATCCAGTTTAATTTGATTATCCAAGTCACGTACTTGCTCTGAGAGATCTTCAATTGACACTCGATAATGCTTACACATTAAATCTAACAGTTCAAGGCCTTGCCGGTCAAATAATGCTATAATGTCCAAATGAAATTGGGAATTAGCAGTCAGACCTGTTGGATACTGCCACCATCTTAAACCTTTAGGAACAATTTTGTTTTTGATACATTCAGTGAAATAAGAAACTTCCAATTGAGATTTCTTCAGTTTGACTAACAGTTTATCAATGTCTTTCAATTTAGTAGAAATGTTAGATATCACAGGTTCAAAACCAATGTTCAAACGCGTATTATTATTGTCAGAACCAAAAAATGCAGTATCAGTTAACCAGTTGTTAAAGTTAAAAGTGTTACCTGTTGGTGATGTAATATTGTGTGAACTACCAACATTTGGAACACTACCGGGTCTAGTAGGCTCGTTCACCCTGTTGCCAGAATTAATGTCGTTTCTGGGACCATCTTGCACCGTGTTTGTGGCACTAGAGACTGGAGCTGTTACTCCACGAAACACTGTTTCACTAGACTTTTGACCACCAATGAAACTAGGACATACGTCGTTGGTTAAAAAAGATCCATTAGGCACCAGGTCGTCACTGGTCAGTGTTAAATTACTTCTCTGACCACAAGGTATACTATTCGCGGTGCCGCTAATCACAACGCCACTATTAGACAAAGAGTTACCGGTACTCGGACTGTTCACCGCCTCAAGGTTTATAAAAACCGGAAGTTGCGCTTTCTCAGCGTCAAAGCGGCGTTCTAGTGAGTCTAACCGGTTAAGCAAAAGGTCTAAACGTTGGAAAATGTTCTCGAAATTAGAGTTACTTCCAGGTGAAACATTAGAAGGTGGTAGCACGTTGTGAGTTTCCTTTTCGTGCAAAATAGCAGGAGTCTTACAAAATGATGTGCCGATGTCTTCCATAACTGCTCCAGAAGTAAAATCAAACAGACAAACTAATAAAACACTCAGCCAACAAACTGTGTAATCCAACTGGGCAGAAATGAAGAGGCACAAATGTAGATATTGTGAAGCGCTTTTCGTTTATAGTACAACATAAACTTCATCAGACAAAATAAAAAGCACACAGATACATTTAAATAGAATGAGTTAACCAATCAAATGATAAATAAAACTACTCATCAAAAAAATTACCACCCTCTTGACAGAATTCAAAGTACACAACTTATTTAAAAATTCTTATAAAACTCTTAATATATTAATTTACTAACACATTTACTAATTGTATAATTAAATAGTGTCAGCGTTTTAGACTTTTTAATTTTAAAATACTGCTAATAATACATCCTTCATTTAAACCTGGTGAACTGTAAGCATTCAACATAATTTGCCAGGATAGTTCTAGTTCATCTAGCTTAAGAACATCAGGTCCACCTCTGGCATCTTGGTGAACCTGGTCAATAACAATAAATTTAAAACTATGATTAGAAAATTGAGCAACGTGCTTAGCCAAACCTAGTTGTATAATAACCCGAGTACCCTTAATGACCATAATTAGATGGTTATTGCTAGCAGAGTGATTCAATGATCAGCACCAACTGCCCCTGTTCATGAGGGATATACGTGCCATGCCTGGGGTGGATTTACAGTCACCTATCCAGTTATCAAGGCTGCACTTGAATAGGGTCATTGAGGAGCTTTGCTTTACATGGAGTGGGAGAATGTGCTGTTAATGTCACAGGCTAAGCTGTGATCCCTGGGCCGAGTTATTCTTGTCTCATTTTATTTGCGGATGTGCAGCATTTCCATTAGGGCAGGGGTTGAAACTACTCTGTAGGCCATGCACAGGTCATCTATCAGCAGCCTGTATGATACAGAGTACAGTGACAGGGCTTTCAGGCTTTCCATGTATGTCATGTTTTGGAGGCCCTGGATTCTCTTGGTTAGAAACCTCTGTGGTCTCTCCAGTTGCTGCAGGTGTCTGGTGAGGTACATACAGATGGAAGCATTGTACTCAATTAGTGGTCTGAATAAGGGTCAAGTACAGTGCAGCTATAACCTCCCTGGTCTTGGATGCAATGTTTGTATTTGTGAGATGTGCAGTGTAGAATGCTTTTCTTAACACTATGGCCACATGGCAATCAAGGTTTAAATTGCTATCAACCTGTATTCCCAAGTCTCGCACCAATGAGTTTGAGCTTAGATGAGTGCTATCTATATCATACTTAGCAGGATCTACTTCTTTTCAAAAGTGGATAATGAGGCATTGTTTTGCCTTAAGTTTTAGTCCATGAATTTAGCACCAATCATTTGTCTGTGTCAGCCCTTTATATAATATGTTGTCAGCATTGGGAGACTTTATGATTGTGCCCAGTTAACAGTCATCTGCTAACTTGGTAAGCTACAGGCCATCTACCTTCACCTGGATTTCAGAGAAATAGATTCCAAACAGTAGATATCCCAGCACAGATCTTTGTGGTACCCCACTAGTTACTGGTCCATTGGTGGGGATGGACTCCCCAACTTTGACACTGTGTGTTCTGTCAGCACGAGAGTTTGCTACCCATCTAGCAATATATGGGTTAATTCCTAGCTGGAAGAGTTTTTCAGTGATACCCGAATAGAGGACTGTGTTAAAATCCTTGGCTAAATCAAGATAGGAAGCATGTACTGTTTTGCCCTCATCCGGGGCTTTAATAAAATTCTCAAAGTAGTTCACAAGGTTTAATAAGCAAGATCTACCCTTGATGAAATCAAACTGGGTCAGGTCAATGGTTTGAAGGTCACCTATGTCCTTCTGGATAAGGTCTATGATGGTTCTTTCCATGACCTTGTAGATAAGGCGTGTTAGGCTTATGGGTCAATAGTTCCTAGGGTCAGTTGATGGACCCCCTTTTTGCAAGGGCATTACTGTTGCTGTTCTCCACTCTGCTGGGGCAAAGCCAGTTCTCAGGCTATGTTTAAAGAGAGTACTGAGTGGTTCTGCTAGGGCTTGTTTTAGATTGTTTAGTAAGCAGCCTGAGGTGTTATCTGGTCCCATAGAGGCCATATTTTTGGCTTTCAAGAGTGTTTGTATGACCTGTTCTTAGGAGATACTCGGTAGAGGACTGGTGTCAGGAATGCTTTGGGGTATGTCTGGTGAGGAGAGGAGGGGGCAAAGTTTTTGCCAGATTTGTTGGCTAACAAGTTGGCAATTTCCTCAGGTTCATTGTGAGTGTTACTGCCCACTATAAGTTTGGCACACAGCTGGGCATTCCCTTTTAGGTTTTGGGTGTAGCTAAATAATGCCTTATGATTGTCTTTAGCTAGGGATGACAATTTAGACTTGTAGCTAGCCTTAGAGGACTTAACAAGATATCTGATTTGCTTGTTCAAGCTGTGGAGGGTATTCCTCCTCTGTTGAGTAAGTCTCCTCCTGTTCTTAGATATCAGTTTCTTTCTTTTATTGTATACCTTATTTATACTTACAGCCCACCAGGGTGGCTTGTTTTTTTTGGGAAGACCTGGTTTTGTTCCTGTTGGGTACAGCTGAGTCAATGCATTTATTTAAGTGGCTGTAAAGGGAATTTCTGTATTCCTATGCATATGTTGGCAGGAGTTTTGAAACTTTTTATACCATCACTTAATAGGCAATAGTTTGCTTTGGAGAAAATTTTCAGTTTTTCACTCCTGTGGGGGTGTCAGGTTTGATCGTTACTTCAAATGAGACAGATTTGTGGTTTGATCTTACAGGGAGGGCAACACACAGGGGGTAGTGCATTGATGCTTCATGTTGATGAGTACTAGGTCCAGGACATCTGAGCCCTTTGTGGGGGGTGGAGTAACTGTTCCATTGAATTTGGATTAACAAACTTCAGAAACCTCATAGCAATCGTGTTTTTGTTCATGTAAGTCACCCAGTTATCTGAAGGACAGCTGAATTCTCTCAGGACCAAGGTGCTTTGGCTGTATACTGAGCAACTCTAGCAAGTCCTGGTAGGCAGTGTGCTTCTGTGGTAGGGGACCTGTGCCAGACTAGAGTCAAACTCAACATTCATGCTCGTCACTAATTAGATGATGAGTTATTTGGCTACCTTAAGAAAGTCAGAGACTGTTCACCTTGGAGACCTGCTACAGATGTGGGTACAGCCCAATGCAAGACTTACACCCTCTCCCCCAGATTTCAAGGGCCATCAAGAGCTCACATAACACCATTGGAACCACAACCCTTTCCAGGGTGCAGGCCCCTCTCTCCAGATGAACCTATTCTAGGACACCCTGCCCTTAACAAAGAAAAGAGAACTCTCCCAGGGGGTGCCCCCACTGGCTTCTCCAGGACCTGCAGCTAGTGATGATGTGGGGGGGGATTTTACCTGTAGTTAATTGTACCTGGAATAGCTCAACAGAGTTGTACTGTTTCACCAGTCTTGAGGTTTATTTGGATTTAATGAAGATGGATACACCACCACTTCTGATTCTTTCACACTCATTTTGGAGTCTAAACGTGTGAAAGGCACTGTAGCTTTGTACACCCGGGTTGCTCTCAGCAGCCTTGAACTAAGTCTCAGTGACTGCACAAACATCAGTATCTTCCAAGTTGAGGAGAGCTTCCATGGAATGCAGTTTACTGTTTAAGCTCCTAACATTAAGCAGGATGACCTTGTGTTTATCTTTAGTGGATTTCTTTACATTGACAGTTTTGTTGTTTGGACATTGCCTAAAAAAGGCACTGTAGGGGAAGCAAGCATCTTTGCCAGTATATGAAAGCCTTGGGGAGACAAGTGAAGGCCATCTCTGTCAAAGCAGCGTGGACTGTCAACCATGTCTTCCAAGGCAGACCGATACTGGATTCCCCTGGAGTGACACCAGAAGCTTAGACAATTGTTGAAATTAATCACTTTTTGTCTGTATTGTGGCATCATCCTAGGTGAAGGTCAAATGCTGCTTAGGGCTAGGAACATACCTGCCTGGGACACATAATCTGAGAGTTCAGTCATGTATCGCTTCATATAGTTCAGTGAAGTATGTTCCAAGTCATTCACACCAACATTTACTATGAGATAGTCATAACAGTAAATGTTGATGAGAAACTTGAGTGCGTGTATGATTTGATGGATTCTGTCACCTGATAGGTAGCTGACTGTGACCTTCTCCTTGTTCACCCTGTTGAGGGGAACATCTGCATGTATCAATATTGAGTCACTTATGACCAGAACATTATATTTTGAGGTGTTTCGCCTTAGGGGTTTAATTGTTGAGACACTGATATGTGTGTTGCTATGTGTGTTGCTATGTGTAGTGGTGGATTCTGTATGTGTACCAATATGTTTATGTTGTTTGCACTTGGGAGGGCTCTTATCTTTTAGTGGGTTCTTAGTGCGTACCTCTGCATATGTGGATTTATGTGTCTTGACCTTATCTTGTGTGAGAGGGGAGTTGTGTGTGCTGACAATCTGTTGTATGTCTTATATATTGTTATGTGAAAGGACTGATTCTAATTTCGTGGTATAGTCACATCTCTCACATACTGTGTTTGTTTACTTTAGGAGCAAGTGGTTGTCAGTATACATGAATCAATTACTACATTGCCTCAGGATGCCCATGTCAATCAGACTAGCTGGAGAAATGGTGGGAAACTGTCCATCCATTATGGTAGGTAAACATTGTAGTAACTAGTGGGAATGGGCTAGATGGACCAATGTTTGCTTGTGAAACTAATAAAAGCAGCTGTTCTGTGGAGAGCTAAGGGTGGAAGACTATGTCAATGCCTTAGGATGTGCTACTGGGTTGCTCGCTAGGTAGCAATGTGCAATGAGAGACAATGGAGCTAAGGAGAGTTCTTTAGCAGATATCAAGGGAACATTGTGTTACTAAGTGTTTGCATCTATACAAAGCAGTGCTAAACCTCTCAGTGTGGTGTGCAGCAATGCACAAATGCAGAGCTTAAACACAAGCAAAGTTAAACAGTCTTAACACAAATTAACCAATAGGAAACCCCAAAACTGAGTCTTTTTCCAGCAATCCCCAACTCAGACGGTTCCTGGGCTACACACTTCTGACACAAGGGTGGAGGAGGGCCTTCTTACTGTAAGATGGCTGGTTTTATTGCTCAAGTAATACCAAATAGCCTAGATTCAGCGAATCTGAATCTAGCCTATGATATGAAATATAGAAGTACTAGAAATTCAAAGTGCAGAAAAAAAGTCACAGCAGTAAAAACAGCAAAAGTGAAGCAGCAAATAAGCAAAATACAGTACGAAAAGTGCAATGCAAGCTTAAAATTATTTTTGATTGGATAATTTGGCTGGTTTCTGTTTCTCTGCCTTTAATAGCCAGTGCTTTAAACCAGTTATACGTATTTGCTCAAGCTGTTCAAAGCTGCAGTGCTCTGCTGTGATACTGGAAAATGATGTGTTTATTTTCAACTCTTTCTGCACTTCTGTTTTACTGTATATTTGTATAATCTGTGCAACTGCTTTTAGTCTCCTTTTTTTGTCTGTTAGAGCTGAATATCTGTTACTGTTTGTGACCTTTTGAGCTTGTAGTGAAATCTTTTATCTAGGGAGGCCTAGTTGTTTTCTTTGTGGCAGAAAGGTTCAGTCTAGTTTGATCTAGGTAAAAGAATTTCTGCAACACTGTTATTTTTGATTTTATAATTGAGATGGTTTCTGTTTCTCTGTCTTTAATAGCCAGTGTTTTAAACCAGTTGTACTTATTTGCTCAAGCCGTTCAAAACTGCAGTGCTCTGCTGTGATATTGGAACAAGATAAGTGCTTATTTTCAACTGTTTCTGCACTTCTGTTTTACTGTATATCTGTGTAATCTGTGAAACAGTTTTTTTTTATCCCACCCACCCATTGTGGTGTTCTTAAGTCTTGGTGGCTTTGAGTTGCCCAACTCTTGTATAAAGTTGATAATGGGCACTCCCCCAGTCACATTACATCAGCTCATTCTACTGTTTATAGGGAGAACTTAGTAAAGGCCCACCCCTTTAGCTTCTGAACCTTGAATTATCTCATTATCTTCTGTCTCTTCACTTCCTACTAAAAAAAAAAAAATGTACCTCTTTCTACTTCATTTTGCTGCTTGTGCTTAGGAGTTCAACTGCATTTAGTTTGCTGCATTTATTACTGCTTGTTTGTAGCCTCACTAAATTGTTCATAGTATTCTACTGAATCACTGCTTTATTTGTGCTGTCTGTTACTGCTGTGATTTGTGAGCTACTGTTTCAAAGCAATCTACTGATTAGCTATATTTCATTGCTATATAATGCAATTCATTACTGTTTAACTGCATTTTACTGCATTTCTCTGCTATTTAACTATATTTTTTCATACTGTGAGTTCTAGTCTTTTGACTACAAGTGATTAATCTGTGCTTCATTGTGACATTTTTCTTACTAAGTTCTTAACCTTAAGGTTGAGTAGCATAGTCTAGATACGGGTCTGCAGCATCCAGAGCTTCAGCTGCATGGTTTTTAACCCTTTTTGAGGTATTCCAGCTACAAGCTTTCCCTTAGTAGCACTTGTGTTATCATCTAGTAGTGCTACTCGTAGACCTTCCTTCCTTTACCCTCTTAGCTCTTTCAGTTTCTGACAAATATGGATGGACAATTTCCTACATTTTCTCCTGCCAGTCTGGTCGATATGGGCATCTGGAAACAGTGTAGCAACTGCATCATGCACACGGACAACCCTATATTGTTAGTACTAGCACCTAGGAACACAATTTGTGAGAGATGCAAATACATCAAGCACCTAGTGTCATTGTTCTCTCCCCCACAAACCAGTATATCTGGCACTGAGAAGGTTGGCAACATGAACACCATGCCTCAAACACCCCCCACACCTACACAACACACTTCCACATATGAGGAGGCCCTCAGCAAAAGCATACCCAAACAAAAGAGACCTCTGAGGCATAAATGCACACAAACTCCACTGCCCACCACACAACACATAGTCCACACACCTGTGTCTCACAGCCACTAAGGCCTAAATGTAAACCCAACATGTTAGTCATAGGAGACTCTATTGTTAGACACAGTGATGTCCCCCTGACCAGGCTGGATAAGGAGAAAGTCATGGTTAATTGTTTGTCGAATGCCAGAATCCACCATATCACCAATGGACTCAAGTCTCTCAACAGGTACTGTTATGACTGTGTCATAGTCCATGTTGGAGTGAATGACTTGAGACATACCTCCCTGGACTATATGAAGAGAGACATGATCGAGCTCTCTGAGTATGTGTCCCATGCAGGTATGTCCCTAGTCTTAAGCAACATTCTACCATCACCCAGAATGATGCCTCAATACAAGCAGAAAATGATTGACTTTAACAACTGGCTTAGATTTTGGTGTCATTCAAAGGGGATCCAGTACCTGACAGCCTGGGATGACATGACTGACAAGACAAAATGTTTTGCCAGAGATGGCCTGCATCTGTCTCCCTTGGGCTTCAGATTCCTGGCAAAGGCTCTTGCCTCCCCCATAGTGCCTTTTTTAGGCAATGCCATGAGGTCAAAACTATCAACATGAAAATTTCATCAAAACATAAATTAAAGGTCATGCTGCTAAATGCTAAGCATCTAAACATGAAACAGCACTCATTGCAAGCATTCTTAACCCTGGAAGAAGTTGACATTTGTGCAGTCACAGAAACCTGGTTCAAAGCTGTGGAGTGCACCCCAGCCATACCAGGTTATTCATCCTATCATTCATTCAGACGCCCAAGCTATGGGCAGCAAAACAAAAGGAGGTGGAGTTGCAATATATATATATATATATATATATATATATATATATATATATATAAAAGACATACACACCTCTAGGCTGGTCAACTAGTATGCTGTGCAGGAAATACTCCAGGTGCAGTTAACAATTGGCAAGACCCCTATTCAAATCATAGCTAGCTAAAGCCCTTCAACTCTGACTCAAGATGCCCACTCCACCTATCTGGACCTCTTTGAATCTATCAAGATTCAATCCTTTACCCTGATCCTGGGCAACTTTAAATATCCAGCCATAGACTGGAAGAAATACTCATGCCAAAACACAAATGCCCAGAGATTCCTTGATTTCATCAATGCAGATGCCTTGGAACCATTGGTTGACACCACCACAAGAGGTGAAACTATCTTTTACTTAGCATTACCTAACATGAGTAACCACTGCAGCATCCTTACAGTGTCATCATTCCTGGTAAGATCCGACCACAAAGCAATCACTTTTGAAGTCACCATCTCCCTTGACCCCCTCCTACCTAGGGTCAAACAAAAAAAAAACTTCTCCAAAGCTGTTTACAACCTCTAAGGGAAGGTATAAGCAGCTTCACAGCCCCCTCCCCTCCACAGAAACTGGCACATATGTCCAAACCTAAACCAAAGTACTATATGAGCATTTATATAGCTGCATGGAATTAGGAATACCAGACAGGATGAAATCATCCTCCTCGAGGGAGAGTAAACCTGTCTGGTGGACATCTGCAATAAATAAACTGTATAATAAAAGGAAAAAAATTGCTGTCCAAGTCCAAGAAAGGGCAGGTGCCTAATTGGTAGCAATCTCTCCTTCACCTGAACAAGCAAATAAGAGCACTAGTGAAATCCTCCAAAGCAAACGTCCAGTCCTTGTGGTCAAGGACACCACATACATAAAACATGTAGATATAGCCAACCTACTGGCAGACAGGTTCTGTGAAAACTTCACTCATCTGTTCCCCCATCAGTAAAACAGGACATTCCCAGTACCTGCCCCCTCCCCTTATCTCTAGGGAGCAAGTCATCACTGCACTCTCAAAGACAAAAAATACAGCCTCCATTGGACCAAATAACATCCCAGGCTGCATCCTACAGGAACTTAGGCAGGAGCTTGCAGTACCATTAGGCACCCTATTCAACCAAATCCTGAGTACCGGCTTTGTCTCAGCCATGTGGAGGACAGCTACTGTCATCCCTTGCACAAAGGTGGAGCATCCACCGATACAGAAAACGATAGACCCATCATCCTAACTAGCCTGCTCTGCAAGGCCATGGAGCGGATTATCATGGACCTGATTAACAAGGACATTGGCAACATCCAAACACTTGATCCGACACAGTTTGGTTTTGTAAAGGGGAGATCATGCTGGTTACATTTGGCCGACGTCTTTGAGACAGTCACCAAGGCCATAGATGAGGGGAAGATGGTGCACACCACCTACCTTAACCTGGCCAAGGCCTTTGATACTATTCCCCACTCAGGCATAATAGATAAACTCTCTCAACTACGCATCAATCCATATGTTAACAGATGGGTAGCAAACTGGGTTACTGATAGAACCCACCTAGTCAAAATAGAGAAAATCACCTCATGTAGTAGACCCATAGCAAGCAGTGTTCTCCAGGGATCAGCCTTGGGGCCTCTGCTCTTTGAGATATACTTCTCAGAGGTGCAGGCCAAATCTAGTGGGCTATAGCTGACCAAGATTTCAGATGACTGCAAGCTGGGTGCTGTCATCAATTCCTGTAGTGATGTGGACATCCTCCAAGAGGGTCTCACCCAAACAAATGACTGGTTCCAGAAACATGGCCTCAAACTGAATGCCAAAAAATGCATAGTCATCCCTTTTGGGGAGAATGATGTCCCCACAAATTATCACATTGATAATAAGGCAGTAAGCATGCAATCAGTCATGAGGGACTTAGGAACCCAGGTTAATAGCAAACTGACTTTTGACCACCACATTGCCTCCGTTGTATGGAAAGCTTTCTACGTGGCCCACCTCATTAGTGAGGGTATCTCATCCAGGGTCAAGGTGGTCATAACATCCCTGTACTCCTCCCTTATAAGACCACTTATTGAATACAATCCCCATTTCAGCATGTACTTCACATGCAGTATCTGGAGAGAACACAGAGATTCCTCGAGAATCCAGGACTTCAAACATCTACCCTGCACAGATAGGCTAAAAGCCGTGTCCCTCTACTCAGTCTCATACAGACTCCTCAGAGGTGACCTCTGTCTGGCATACAAAGCAGTCTCAGAACCCACCCTGATGGGACTGCTGCATATCTGCAAGTCAAGCTCCACTCGAGTAACCTGCACACAAGACCTCAACCTTGTCTATGAGATCAATAGGACTCATTGGCAGGACAGATTTGTGTCCCAGAGACACCCCCTTTTGTGGAATAGACTCCCTCTCCATGTAAAGCAGAGTACCTCATTCAACCTTTTTAAGTGCAACCTGGATAGTTGGATGGGGAACAGAAAATACACCCCTGGGATTCCACCTGTGTCCCTGCTGGACAGTGGCATAGGGTGCTGACTTGTTGGAACATGGGTTAATTTCTTGGCTAAGCTTGTAAGGGCCTCAGAGCCAATAGCCTAGTAACTTTCTATGATCCTATGATCAAATAAAAATATACTTATTTTTTGTTGAGCACAATGGATAACTTGGATTTAGCTCAGATTCACTCCAGATGACCTCTATTAGCACAATACCCACATTTCAAAACATGGCCTCCATTAGTGCAATACCCACATTTCAAAACTTGACCTCCATTAGCACAAACCCATGCATACTTCCCACTAGAATGTAATATATAGGTTTAAAACCATACTGCTTTTGTGCCAGAATATCATAGTTTTGTATGTATTCAAGGATTTGTTTACAGATTAGATTTTCAAGGCACTTTGACAGTAAACCTAGTTTCACTATTGGTCGATAATCATTAGAAGTACTTTGTTAGTAGGTTTTAGGAAGCGGATGCATTACAGAGTGCTTGAAAAATTGTGGGAGCTTTTTTTAAATAATAGAGCGATTATAGATATGTCTATAGCTTACATGGTAATTCACTATCTAATTAAGTGCATGAATTAGGTGAAAGATTGGATTATAACAAGTCTGTAGCCTACAGATTTTTTTTTACTTCTTTTTGATAATTATTTTAAAATAGTAGTCTAGGTGAAATGCAGTAACTGATGAAGTGGAGATTCACGGGGGCAGGAAGTGAAGAACTGATGAATATAGTGGTACTAATGGCTAGGGTGGTGGCAGTGTTTTCTCTAATTTACTCAGTATTCTGCTTTGTATGTGGTTATTGTGTCTGTCTTTAATATATTTTGGACAAGGATATATTCAAAGTTTTTCAAAATAGACGGGGTTGTCCTAACAATGCTGTCTGTGAATTTGTACAGTACACAGCTTTAGTTTTATTGACATCGATCATTCTAATTCTTTTCAGGTTATTGTACTTATTTTGTTTTGTAGTATTGTGTGGATCGTTTTTCCCGCAACCCATGCATGCTAAATATGTTTCTTTTGGGTCTATTTCATATAAACAAAATCTCACTTATTCGAATTTTAAATAACCGAGACAACAGCACTGAAGCTGCATTTTAACGAACACTCACATTACCGATAGTGTAACCAGGTAAAGGAGGCAGTCGGCCAACAGGAAAAAAAAACATAACAAACCCTGTCAAACCCATCCAAGTGGGGACATCACCCCCCCAGCTAAATATACCAATTCTGAGATTGCACTATAGTGGGGAAAAGGGCAAACTCCCAAATGTTGGCTGACTGTCTCCTTTCCTTGGTTACACTATCGTAATGTGAGAGTTTGTTAAAATGCTAATTCTGTGTTGTCGTCTCCGTTATTTAAAATGCAGGTGAATGAGATTTCATTTATATGAAGTACACCTGTTTGTTTTATTTTTTGAACTAAGTTAGAGGATAGCCAGAATGATAATATTCCTTTTTGCCATCTTCTGTGGAGTGACAGTTTCTCTTGTACTGTTTGTAATGGATTGTAAAATGCATTAAGTGCAGAAAAGGTAGCAGTGGAATTAAATATGGATGATCAATCAAAGTCCATCTTAGAAAGTATGGTGTCTTCTGAAGATCTATCTATTCCTTAACTGGATGTAAGTAGGGCAGAGGATGTAGGATTTTAATGACTAGTCAGAGTAAATAGGTCTGTGGTTAACTAAAGTATTGGGGAAGACTGAGAGAGTTTGAATTTGCTCTGGGTTAATAGCATGTCACTGCACATTTGGAAGTGCTGAGATTAGGCCTTGTGCCTCTTTGCATAACTTGTGTGAGATTAAATTATGCAAGTAATATATTTAGTTTTATTTGTAATTGACTGCTCCAGTCCAAGTTTCTATCACCCAAAATGACAAGGTTGGCATTTCTTTTACTGTTATAGTTATTACTGCATTTTATGTTGATTTTGTTTATTATATGTTCTAAGTTAAAGTTTTCAAACAAAATTGGGTCCGACTTGACTTTTGTGTACCAGTTACATCTCCTCTAAATAGTCAGTAGAATGTAAAAAGATTTTCTTTAGTCTGTCAGTATAATTTATATTTTTCAGTCCCTCTCCTTCCTTAGTTAGAATCTCTAACCATTGTTTAAGATTAGCCATGGGGTTTACTTTTAGGTCAAGTGTCTAACATTATACTCTGTAACTGACTTGCTCAAAGATATATGTAAAGTCTCAGTGACCTCCCAGGATGTACTGGTCATGCCTCTGAGTAAGAGATCTGCCTATATATTACACCTTTCTGAATTTAACCACATCACATTGACCAATGATTTATTCATTGACTTTAAATGACTCGATAAACGTTTATATCCTTGATTACCTTTAGTGTTACCACTTCAGTTTAGTAATTAAATATTAATCTTTGCCCAAAATGGACAATACCATATTGAATCACCTTGTTTAAACTTCGCCAAACAATTTTGCATCCTAAGTAGATGTAATTATATTGTCTGTAACAAATTCATCAGCATATTTCAAAAACACCATGCCACCTTTAGTTAGAGACGGCAGACTGAAATGCAATGTGCATACCTGTTGCTCCTCCCTTTTTTCTAGGGCGAACAAAGTAAAGCACACCTTGGAGTGCTAAAGGCAGCTTTTACCAATATAAACTACTACGTGTAAACAAAGTAAAGCTGTGGCACCACGGTGAAGGTTAAAAGCTACTTCAATAGACTCAGACAATAAAACTTATAAAAACTATAAAAACTCAGAGTGAAACTAAATACAAGTGGATAAGTGCTTTTGGCAGTTGCTTTCTTCAGATCTTGTTTTGTTATCAGAACTTCCTGGTTTTAAAGATAATGATCTGTCAATCTCACAGTCTTCTCAGAAGTCTGCCCCTTGAGCAAAGGCTTTAGAAGGACCATCTCGTTCAAGTCAGGCAACTTGTCAGCCTGTAAGTCACCAATCCATCCAGTCTCAATAATTTCTGTTCTGTTGAATAGCTCTCCTCCTCTCAAACTTTCTTCAATTTCTTCCAAAGCCATGAAAGAAAACTTGTGATCAGGGTATTTGGCAATATGTTGAGACAAAGCACTAGTTCTGTTGTGTAATCTATTGTCACTCAAGTGACATAGAATTTGTTCTTTAAAGGGTCTGTTGGTCTTGACAACATAAAATCCACTAGCAAAAACAGACGATCCGGACCACCAGGCTGATAAAAAAGCAGTAGTTTAATAAAATGCAGTAGGCAATAAAATGCAGTAGGTTAGCACTTTCAGGTTTAAAAAAAAACCTTCTTCAGACAACATACAAAAGTTATGAACACCTTTTAAAATACATAGCCAATCAAAGACTCAGTAAAAAGCCCTCCTTTTTTAAAAAAGGCTTGACAGGAATGACACCATTCAGGCCAGGTGCTCTATCAGCACACAGATTAATTATCCATCTAGTTTCACTGCATTCTGTTATATTTCTCAAATCAACCCCCCCCCAGTTGGATGAATAACCTGCAAAACCATAAAAGAAAATACATGGCCAGGATAATGCTTTACATGCTGATACACAGCATTATGCATATTAGCTGTACATATATCTGACATATGTTGTAACAGCCTGTCTTTCAGTCTACAATTCATTTTACTGACGTAAAATGATCAACATTGCATACAGTCAGCCAAGTATATAATATTGCTAGTCAAACAGTCAGCATATTGTTTCAATGAATAGCTCTTTCCAGACAGTGGATGGATGAATGTGTTGTTATGTCTAATATATTGACAAGTTGTGCAATGTCTGCAGGGGAATGTCCTTTGTCACCCCATGACAGGTTTCCTAACCCCCTGTTGATTTGTACAAAGCAGATCCTTTAAATTCTTTCTACATTTGAAACAAAATGTGGGTTCCTGAGTTATTAATGTCTTCACTCTATCATCAGTTAATAAGATTTTCCAGTTTTGGCGAATAATGTCACATATGCCCCCCACATTGTTGCTATAATTCAAAGTAACTCGAAGGAGCTGCCTGCTTGTATCAGTCTCCCTGTCATGCACCTGTACATTTCCAGAAAACCAGCGTTTTGCTTTATTCACCCTCTCTTCTTTACTTCTGTTAAATGCCCACTGTATTATGTGCTGATTATATCCCCTTGCTTTTAAATTCACCATCAGATCTGCAGACTTCCCTCTATATGTCTCATCATTGGTACATAACCTAGATGTTCGAAAATATTGTCCCTGAGCAATATTATTAAATATTATCTAGGGTGCATACTATCATAGGCTAGGAGAATATTCCTACAACATTCCTTCCTACATAACACAGTCTCAATCCACTGATCTGTGTTTTTCATCACTCAGACATCTAAGAAATCTGTAGTTGTATCCGAGAGTGAAATACTAAACTTCAAAAAATTTGTGGTGCTTTCCAGGTAGGTAACAAACTAATAAAGCTGTTCCTGTGTTCCTGTGTCCCTGTGCAAAGCAGGAAGACATCATCCACAAAACTGACATAGTAACTCAGGTACCCCCTCCATAAATGGTTTGCCTTGAATATTGCTTGATCCTTTATGTCAGTAAAACGAATTATAGATTGAAAGACAGGGTGTTACAACATATGTCATCTATACGTGCAGCCAATATACATGATGCCCTATATCAGCATGTAAAGCAGTACCCTGGGCATGCATTTTCTTTTATGGTTTTGCAGGTTATCCATCCAACCAGGATGGGGGGAAGATTTGAGAACTATAACAGAATGTAGTGAAAATCTGGGTGCTGATAGAGCAACTGGCCTGAATGGTGTCATTCCTATCAAGCCTTTTTTTAAAAAAGAGGAGGGCTTTTTATTGAGTCTTTGATTGGCTGTTATGTATTTTAAAAGGTGTTCATAACTTTTGTATGTTGTCTGAAGCAGGGTTTTTAAAACCTGAAAGTGCTAACCTACTGCATTTTATTAAACTACTGTTTTTATATCAGCCTGGTGGCCCGGATCATCTGTTTTTGTTGTTGGAATTTGCTGTGAAGCTGGACCTTAAGTGTGAAGTCTACAATTGTGTTTTTAACATAAAATCCATTACACAGACAGCAGGTGGCAACATATATAACATTTTTAGTGTTACAATCCGCATACACTCTGAGCCTGTATGTTTTCAATGTAATGGGATGCTTGAATAAATTGCTTGAATTTATGGAGCTGCAAACTCTGCATTTTCTACAGGGAAATGTACCATATATCAAAGTAATTGATATAACTCCAGATCCGTGTTTATCCTGGCACAATAATCTCTTTAAGTTCTTCTAATTTTTTAAGCAGAATCTAGGCATCTCACCAACTATACATCTAATGTTATCATCAGCTATCAGTATCTTCCAATTGCTCCTGATAATCTCACATACCTGTTGAAGATCGTTACTGAATGTAACCAAGCATCTCATCCCCCAGTTTCAGTTTTTTTCTCTGGGGTTTGGGTCATCTTCCTTATGTGTCTCTCCATTCAAAAAATAAGGTTGGGACCTCTTGCATTCTTAGATACTTGTTATCCAGGACTCATTTCTGGATTTCCCAATTTTTATATCCACATTTGTGGAAACGTTTTATCAAATGATCCATCTCTTCTTTGTATGTGTCCTCATTGGTACAAAGTCTGGATGTTCTAAGAAGCTGACCTTTAATGATTTGTGGATAAACATGTCTATGGTGCATGTTAGTCCTATGTAATAAATGATTTTTTCAACAATCTTTCCTATGTATTTGAATACTGAGATTGCCATACATTCCATGCTGTAGTATACTGTAGTGTAACATCTAAAAAAATCTATCTTCTCTCTAGAAATACAAACTTCAAATTCAAGGAAGGATGTAGTATTACCAAGATATTCAATAAAATGAGAAAGTTGTTGTTCATTCCCTGTCAACAGGAGGAATATATTGTCCACAAATCTCTTGTAGTAAGCTATATGGTCAGTCTCCCATTGGGTCATACAATGTTGGAGTAACTATTAGCACATGAAGTGCCCATCACTAACCTCCCCCATTTCTGCCACAGGTGGACTTTCAGACCGCAATTTTTTTTTTCAGTGCATACAGTCTATAAGAATGCCACTAGGTAAGCTGTCAAAACCATCTGTACCACCAAACATGCACCCAGTGCTACTGATAAAGAAAAAGGACACTTCACATGTTCATACACTTCAGGCGTGTTAAAGCTATTTTACTTTAATTCATGCAACTTTCTTATCCAATAACAGCTTTCCTGACTTTAATGTATGGCTTTCTTACCAATGATAAACTTTTTTAAACATTCTCTGCTCTGCTGTTGTGTTGAATTACTCACATTCTTTTAGGAAAAGCACACACACTGTTGTTTAAACCTTCCTGTACCTCCACTGTCACTGATTGTTTTTCGTGGGCTAATACCCTAATATGTGAGGGGGTTCTAACCCTCTCCATTCACCCTTGTTAAGCACAGGCTCCACACTCTCCCCTGTCCTACCCCCAATTACCAACTACACCCTCATTATCTAAATTTATACTGAACATATCCCCTCCCCCATTCTTACTACCCCTCCTCTTCCTACTAGCTTCACCAATCGCTGATCCTACCTTATTATCCAATAGCATTTACACAAGCCATTTACAATCTTTTTTTTCACATCTACTCCATACTCTACTTCCTCACTTAATTTACTCTTCTTTATTGTTCTAAGTTTCCAATCTATACTTTTATTCTCTTCTCCCCTTGTACAATATTCACTTCTTCCTCCTCAACAAGCCCTTCTTCGATATTACCCTTTCATTTGTAATACTGACAGAAAACAGAATTCCCAGAAACCTTTTATCATACACATCACCAATGTAATCATTCTCCTAATGCCATCTTTAATTCTCAGTTTAACTCTATCACACTGCAGTATATTTTTCATTTCTCTGATTGTACTCTATTAAAAATGTAACCTTTTCTATCTCCATAATAAGGGACCTCCCTGCTTGGCATTTCCAGCAAGCCATTTCTATTCTTATCTAGTTTTTCCTCATCTTCCTCCCTACTCCTTTAACATCATTTCCTTTTCATTCAACTATAATTTCCCCTTAACTGTCCCATAGTCCTCTATCTACCATGTTATCCTTTTGCATCTTCACGTCTCTACTATTCATTTTATGTCACCTTACTACTTACCATGGTCCTCTCACACATTATTCACATTCACACACTACTGGCCACCCTACCTTTACTCCGGTAAACACTCCTTCATATCTATTTCCTCAAGTTTATTTAATGTCCAACCTATTCACCTTTCCATATATAAAACATATAAGCATTTACTTTGCTTTGACATAACCTGGAATAAATTTGCATATGTTATTAACAGAAATAACTAATCCTAATCTTGTCTTCTCTAAAATTACCCTTTGTAGTGACATCCATCCCAGCCCTAGCTCCTCAGCCTCATTCATTTCATCATCATCCACTCCAAACTCTTTTACAACACCTACAAAACTTTTCCTTACTTCCATTAACATTTGTAGCATTCTAAACAAACTTTTAGATGTGCAAGCATAGTTTCTTCAGTACTCATCAGATATTACTATCATTCCAAAACATGGCTAAAACCCCATATAAAAGACTCTGACATTCTTTCCTCTAAGCTCAATATAATTTGATGTGATGAACTATACAAAAAGGAGGAGGTGCTTCAATTCTATATAATAACTGCATAAATTTCTCACCCCTCAAAACTAACATACAAATCTTCCAAAATGTAGAATTTCTCAATGTTAATAAACATAAGAAGCTTTGTATAATTGCCCTCTACATACCACCAGGTAATATTAGCTTATTAGAAGAAATTATTCACTGGATAACTACAAATATTACTACTGAAACCATTATATTAAGCAACATTAACACAGACTTGTTATTTGTGATATTTAACACCTCAACTACTAGTCTTAAATCGTACAGGTTTAAACAATCGATCTCTTCCCCTACTCAACTCAACAAAACGAATCATAAAAAATCTATAGTCATAAAAGTTCAGTCTTTAACTGGATACTTGTGTCTGGCCCCAGCTAGTATACTATCTCTTCCTATATCCGTGAGTAGTGAAATCCCCCACCAGCTAAAAAATAACATCAGTACAGAGTTACCAATAATCTTTCAAATATTCATCCTGATGCACTCTATAATCTACTAAAATCTGTCAACTGGTCTCTACATAAAACACTACACTTAGACAAAAGTGTCATCAGATTCAACAATACAATCATGAATACTGTAAGCACCCTTGCCCCTACTAGAAATAAAAGAGTAAAAATTACTCAACCCTCCGGCTGTCTCATTCTACAAGACTTCTCATGAAAAATGTGGCAAACCATAGAAACAATGGAACAAAGATAAAACCCCTCAAACCTTACATCTGTACAAGGAGCTGCACAACCTCACCAACAAGCAAATTTACCTAGAAAAAATATTACTCTGACCCACAACATGATCATATAAAATCCAAAGAAATTCTGGAGCACAGTTAAGAAGTTTTTTTCAACCTGGTTCTCCTTTCTCACCAAACTCCTATCCAGACGTATCCCCCTCAAAAACAACTACCAAATTTAACAATGTTTTCATTGACATCATAACCTCTCTCACCTCCAACTCTCCCCAACCATTTAATCTACCTCAAAACCCTATAAGTCCTGATATTCATGCCTTAAATCTCCAACCTGTTTCCACATCATATATTAAACAGCTACTAAAGAAATTTAAACCTTACTCTCCTTCTGCTGATGATCTCCCTACTGAGTACCTTAAGCTCGCTGCAGATTCTATAGCATGCTCAGGCTCAATTCTCATTAACAGATCTATTTAAGACTTCTGTATCTCTGCCTGTGGAAAAAATATTTATGATTCCCCTCCATAAAGGAGGTAGCTCTTCTGAAATATCTACCTTTAGGCCAATTGCCATCTTGTCCCCCCTTTCTAAGATGCTGGAAAAGTGTATCCATGTATTCATAAGCAATGCCTTCAGTACCTTTTATGATCTCCTAACCCCAATGTAACATGGTTTCTAAACAGGTCACAGCACCACTAGAGCTCACCTTAACTTTCCCAACACCAGTAATTAGGCTCAAGATCAAGGAAAGTGTATCTCTTCTGTTTTTCTAGATCTGTTAAAAGCCGTTGACAAAGTGTCACATGAAAAACTTCTGACTCAAATGTCCTCTCTTGGCCTTTCCAAACCAGCTCTACTATGGTTCTCTAACTACCTGTCTGAAAGATATCAATATGTTAAATGTCTCTCTTCTTTCTCATCTTTTCTCCTAGTTAAAATGGGTGTTTCTCAAGGCTGTTCTCAGCCCACTGCTCTTTAACATTTTCATCAATAACATGTATACCTCTTCTCAGCAAGCTTGCCTTATACGGTATGCAGATGATTCATCTCTTATCTGTTCATCTGACAGCCCACTACAACTACAATCCATGACACTAAATGTCTTTAACTCAGTCAAACTGTGGCTACAAGAAAACCAACTTTTACTTAATCCCAAAAAGGATAAACTACTACAATGTTTTCCAAAGTCCAATATCAATACTAAAAATAACTTCCACATTACCTCTTTAAACAATACAGCTATAGAAGTAGCTGTCCATACCCAACTGATTGGAGTCACCATAGATGACAGCTTAAAGTTTGATCTTCAAGTACAAAACTGTATAAAATAACTCATCAAAAGCTAAGTCTACTATGTAGAGCAAAAAAAAAAAATCCCTTACCCTTTCTAGCAGAGTCACCCTAACTAACATTAATCTTGTACCCTCTCTTCTCTGTTGCTCACCTATTTTGACTAACATGTAGATCTCTCTTAAATCCCAACTGGAGTGATGCAATCATAAGATAGCTAGATTTGGAGCTAACCTGCCACATAGACCTCATCATTGTTCTGCATTACATGCTCTCACCTGGTTGATACTGCCACAGCAACTAATCCATGCACAACCTCTAATCCTTAAAATACTACATAACCCCTCTACCTGCCATTCTACCTCCTCAGTACTTTATTACTGTCTCTCAAATAGCCCTCTGAGCTCTCAAGTCAAAAATGTTTGAAATATATAAACCCAAAAAAGTATGTACTCACAATGAATGGCCAAACTGTAAAATTGCATCCCAAATTAAATTGGAATTATATCAAGTCTCCATTTATCTAAGTCCTATGTCAAAGAATTTCTTACTAACTCATGGCTATGCTGATGAACCTCTCCTGTATGATCTATATTAACAAATACTTTGCACTCTTAAAAACCTAACCTCAAATCATTCTATCTGTGAATACTATTCAACACCTACCCTCTCTCTAGTCTTAGGGTGGACTTTTATCTTTTAATTTTTATTTCCTAGCATAGTAGATTATACTTCTAATACTTTTATATATACTGATTGTCATATTAATTGACATTTTGTTATTTCTTTTTATCTTTACATTAGAGGTGAGTCCTTATGATTTATTATATCCTATGCATTCTACTGTCAAACTGTATGTATATTGGCTTTTTTAATTACATTTGTACTAGTGTTACCCAAAGGTGGTATTTAGAATGGGACAGAACATGAAGAATATGTTTGAAAAAAACAAAAACAACTGCAGGGTCCCTATGGGGAAAATGAATAAGTGTAATGCATGTAGGGAATGCAGGTACATTTACGAAACTAAAATGTGGTCATTGTGGGACACAGCAGGGTGTTGCCTATCCAGGGTAATTACAACTGTAATACTAGAGGAGTTATTTATGTGGCTTTATGCCAAACATGTTCCGCCTTTTACATAGGGAAAACTGTGAACCGATTGAGGAAGAGGATTTATCAACATATTTATGCAATAAAAAAACAAGATAGATTCAATGCCCTATACAGACACAGTGTTAATTGCAACAATTTCAAGAAATTCCTCTTTTGTGTACTGGAAAAGGTGTTAAGACAAGAGCGAGGGGGGAAATTGGACTAGTTTTTTGGAATACAGGGAAACACATTGGCAGATTTTATTAAATGCTACATGTTTCCCCAGCATCAATGATAGGCTGTCTATTAGTAGTTTACTGGCATTGAATGCAGATAGAGTTTAGACAGGATTTCCCCACGATTAATGTGTAGGTTATACAGTTGTTAAATGGAAAATAGAAAATACAAAAGAAAAAAGAAAAAACAAAAAAACAGTAATAGTACACACTCTGAAGGGGTCTATATCATGAAATTGAACTTCCAAAATATCGAACACCATAAGTTCGAACATAGAAGATCGAATTCGGAAAACATTGAAACTTCAAAACAGCAAATTTTTTCCCAGGGAAAAAATTTGCTGTTCTGAAAAACACACACATAACACAATCACACCAAACACTGTCAAAACCTACTCTAAACCTAACATACACCACTATCTATGCACTATCCTTAACCCAGCCCTAACCCTAAAGTTCGTCACTCTCGCACACTTACCTGACCTGCGTCCTAACCCTAAAGTCCATCACTATTGCACACTTACATTACCTACTCCCTAACCCTAAAGTCTGTCACTATCCATTCACACACTTACCTTGACCAGGTCCGAAAATGCCGAAGCCGCAGAAACGGCCAACTGAATTATTTCCCTGTGAAAGAATTTGGGTTTCTGTCGCTTCGACATTCTCAACTTTCGAACTACCAAGTTTGTCCTTCTGATATTCATCATCTTAACGTTCAATTTTGCGATATGAACCCCTCTGAGATTAGGTATGAGATTATCTTGTATTTAGGAGCATTGCAATTTTACTTTTAGGTACTAGAAGTATAAAACATTGTTACTTTTTTTTTTAAAAATGCGTTTTTTAAAAAATATGTTTTTATAAAAATGATACTTAACAAATGTGAATTTCTATTGATTCAAATGAATGGTTGGTTGTATAAAAGAAGGAAGTGTGTAAGGTGGTTTTATCTGATGAAGTTCCATTTTGTGTAAAAACAGGAACGAAAGCGCTTATTACCTTACAGCAGTGTCTGGTCCTGTTTTCCGAGGAAGCTTTGCTTTCTGTGTGGTAAAAAAGAAATGTAGATTCTCATTTTGGCCTCTATGCACCATCATGAGGTGAAATGTTACAAGACATATACCAGTCTTATCTGAATAAAATACCCAAAGTACCTATACTTCATCACATGCCAACAAGGGAGATTGTTTTTCATCTCCTGATTGAAATGTCACAACACACAATGCTGAGTCCTGAAAACATCACAAAAAAGCCTGAAACTGAAAGCACATGAGTACATCAAATGCCAGACATTGCTCTTCTTCTTTGAACTCAATTTTTGCAGGGGGCAACCCCTCCCCTAACACCATGACTTATGTGTATATACTGACTTCGATGTCAACATACCTTAGAGAAAAAGGAACATTCCAAGAAATAATAATCTGGGATGTAATATATCTTAAGTGCAGATTTTTAGTCATTCCCTCTCCACATTCTGGAACATTTTAAATGGTTAAGCCAGTTTGGTTTTGGCATTACAAGGGACATTTTATATAAAGTTGAGATCAGCCCACATTAATTGTGGGATTACCTCACACCTTGGAGGATAATGTTAGCTATGCATTTACAACAAAGATATTGTTAGATAAACATGTTGGGATATTAGTAGCTTCAATGCTCCCTAGCATTTTCCTTATTAAACAGCTTAGGCGGGATATGATCAGGGGTTGTAGAGTGTTGTCTGCTTTAAAACAGAGCTACAAACCTCACTACCTCACTGGTCCTCTTCAAGAAAAATCTCGACGAGTGGATGGGTAACAGAAAGTTCACCCCAAGGATCACTCCAGTTGCCCTACTGGATAAAGGCACTGTGAACTAACATTGGGTGGCACGGTGCCAGGGCAATTTTCTTTGGGGGGGGTTTAGGCTTGTAAAGGCTCCAGGGCCATTAGCTTACCTGTGAACCTATGAACAAGTGTAAGTGGTCCAGGTTCCCAGAGGACAAACCAACATATCTGAAAATATCACGGGTGGAGAAATACATTGCATTCCTCAACAACCATCTACTTGGCCGTGTACCAACTTTCTCACAGGCCCAGTGCTGAGTCACAGAAACTGGTTAGTTATGAGTGACTTCACCATCTGATAGGTGATAAGTTGGAGTCTCTTCCTTCATAGGTTCATAGGTTCATAGGTTGGTACTAGGCTATCAGCCCTAGGGCCTATACAAGCCTAGCCATAACAATTCCCTGGATATTTCTTCCCACAGTATTTACTTCCCTGGACCCCTGTCTAGCAGGGCGACTGACGTGTTCCCTGGGGTGAATTTCCTTTCTGCCATCCAATCGTCAAGGTTCCTTTTGAAGAGGGCCAAAGAGGCACTCTGCTTGACATGTATGGGCAATCTATTCCAGAGTCTGGGGAGTCTCTGGGTCAGGAACCTATCCCTCCAGCATGTTTTGTTTATTGTGATGACAAGGTTTCGATCCCTGGAGCATGTGGCTCTGAGGGATTGGGATTTTTATGTAGCATGTCCAACAGCTCTGGGTTTGACATGGCCTTGTATGTTAAGCAGAGATCGTCTCTGAGTAGACGATATGCGACAGAGTATAGCTGGAGTTTTTTAAGGTGGTTAGCGTAGGGCATCTGCTTTAGGCCTGTGATTCTTTTAGTGAGGTATTTCTGCGGCCTATCCTGAAGATATCCTGTATATCCTGTATTTTAAGAAGGAATTCAGGTCTGCATAGGCAGTTTCACAGTGAACCTTTGTGGTGTTCTAATTAAGTATAGTGACATTTGACTCTTTAGCAATACTAGCCTGTTAATCCAAACACTAGCTAGTTCTACATTTTTTACAGTTTTTTACATATACCATACTAATCTTGTTTTTCTGAGGTATATACATTTAAGTCATGTCACTAATGCATACCTCTCAGCTGCTCTATTCATTTTGTACATCTCTGGTTTCCCTTATATTTTGTCCTGTCCCTCATAAAATGTCAATTTTCTGGTAAATCATTAAGGATTACAGTCAATCAATCAGCAATGCCACTACCAGATACTATAGTTTCCTACTTTTTATTGTTCAAAAAATCCATGCTCATGCAAAACTTGTTGTTCTGGTAGCCTTTTTACAAAAAATAAAGTAATATGTGAAACATATCCCTGATTTGGGGCTTTTGTTCCCTGTTGGTTTTGGCTTTGTCCAGAATTCTGGAAAAAAAGAAACAAATTGAGAGTTACCACTAATGATGATCTGATTATACAAACATGCATACATACATACATACATACAAATATTTCAAGCATATGCATTAATGCCCTTTGAGCTTGCCTATATTACCAAAACACTTGTTCCCGTAATAAGTGTCCAGGCTGTTCTTGAAAATATCTGAACTAGTACTTGCTTTAATGTACTTTGGTAGTCTGTTCGATGGATCAGGTACTGTGTCAGAGAACCAGTTTGTACACTTCTCATTCTCATAGAACCTTCTACATTGGTTATCGGATGCTTCTCTAATACTTTTTGATAACCCCAAACATTCCCAGAGGTAGATGTCCCTAAATGCCCTATATACCTGAATAAGATCTCCTCTTAGATATCTATAAGAGACACTGCACAAGTTCACATATTTTAGTCTTTTATAATTAATTTTTCACATCCATGGATGCCCTTGGTATAGTTCTGTTGTACTCTTTCCAGTTTACTCATGCTTGTTTTCTTATAGTGTTTCCATATTGTTATTCCATACTCAAGTTTGGGTCTAATGTAACTAAAACAATGACTTCATCATTTCTGATTCCTAGACTTTATGAATCTTTTTATACAACCTATATTTCTATAACTAGAGAAACTCATAGCTGAATCTACCCATATACCAGGTCCTTAAATGAGTCTACAGTTTCAATCACTATGCGCTGTATTAAATATTCACCTTTCAGTTTATGTCTCCCAAATCCCATATGCTTCGTTTTTTATGTATTTATCAACATATTATTCCCCTGTTCCCATATGGTCAATTTAGTCAAGTTATTTTGCAGATATGCTTTATATGTAACAAATGCAATCAGTTTTCCCAATTTTAGGTTGTCTGCATATAGCCAGTAGAACACCTCATATGAAAAAGTTAGGTCTGAAAGATACAATCTAAGCAAGTAAGGGCACAGGACAGAGCCCTGTGGGACACCCTGACTGTAACCAAGGATTTCACCTGTCCAGCTGCTGTATGATACTTGCCATGTCCTATTTGTAAGCCATGCAGCTATCCATCTTATCAAGAGTACATCAATAGCTAGTTGTACTAATTTATTGATCAGTGTTATGTGCATGACAGTCTCAAATGCTGAAGTTAAATCTATATAAATTACATCACAGCACAATTTTTCATTTATAGTTGTAATTATATTGTTATAGAACATCATGTTACAGGTGGTAATAGATCTGTTTTCAACATATGCATACTGATATATGGTTTTAAGTCCCAACCTATCCATTTTTGACAATAACATATCCAATATTACTTTCTCCATTATTTTTCCACAACATGAAAGTAGACTTAAGGGTCTATATGACTCTGGGTTTGTCCTACTCCCCTTTCCCTTGAAGACAGGTTTAATAAGCGCATGTCTCCTGTCTTGAGAAATCTCCACATATTTATACAACCTAGTAAATAATAGATATAATGATACTGTAAGTTCTTGCTGAAGTGTTCTCAAGTCATTGTTACTAATTCTGTCTCCTCTCTGTGATTTCTTTGGATTAAGTTTGAGCAGTTCTTTTTCAATATAATCTAATTTGATTCCAGTATCTGGGTTACCTGGACGTCACTAGGGCAACTTATCACCTCCTTTGTGGAGTCAAACTGTTTTGCATAAGATTTTGTAACTATATAATCTGTTATGTCTGAGAATAAATTTTAGAATCTGCACACAGTTTATCAGTTTGTGTGTCTTTACTCTTTCCACATTTTGTGTATCTATAAAAAGGTTTCCTATTATGCTCAATACCTTTATATAAAATTTCTTCAAATTTTTCATCTTGTCTCACACTATGCTTAATCTGTTTGTCCAGCTTATTTATTTCAGTTTTTAAAGTTGTAGTTCTGCTTCTCTTCCATTTCTTATATTTTTGTCTATCATCTTAATCAGATATCTTGTTCTTATGGAAATACATCCCCATGATGTTGTATGCCTAGACCCTGATGCTAAACATTTTTTTTGATTTTTTGCACTCAAACAACTTCTATTTCAAACCTTTCAACATTCTTTTTGCATTTTTCCACTGAACACCTCACTCCAGTTAATTTTGCATAGTGGCTGTTTTGCTTTCATATAATCTGTAATTAACCTTCTGTGCATTGGCTTAGATTTCAGTTTGGCAGAATTATCTAGCAACAAATTAACCTCTATATCCCCATTATGTCAACAGCAGCTTCCTCTGGAGTACAGACCAAAGGACTGTGATTCTCTAGTTGAGGTTATGATATGGTTTTATCTGTGGCTCTATGTTAATTTATTCCAGTTTGTGTATAGCTGCCCTTTTAGTGGATGCATTAGCTATGCCTCATGACTGAGCTACTTTCCTAATGACAATTGGATAAATGTTGTCATTGGATGCAGACTCCTCTTCTGGTGGGTATGTTTATACAGACAAGTTCTATGCAGGGTATCTGTTTGAGGTCTCCAATAAACAGACAACATTCTTGTCTAGAGAAGTCAGATATATCTAACCGATGGTTTCATTTTGTAATGTGATGGACAAGTCTGTCTTTCCACCTGTAAAGGTTTTATATACTATTACAGCAAGAAGTTTGCTTGGCACTTTGCAGATAACTTTATTGGCATATAGTTGGCAACACTACCTAGTGCATTTAATGATGTTTCTACAACTATAAATGTTGTAGCATATTCTTGTATATGTAAATATGCTTTGTTAATTTCTTATGTGATCTAGTTCACCAGGGCTGTGCCTGCAAATGGTCCATTGAGATCAGTGCCCTACACTGGTAAACAAAAATAAATAAATAAATAAATAAATAAATAAATAAATAAATAAATAAATGTTCTATATAGTTGTGTATGGTGAGGTTTGAATGTCTTACCATTTTTATTTTAATTTTAAGCTTATATCATGCAGTATGAACCTGCGTCGAAGTAGATGTTTTGTTTTTACTTAAAGGTACTGGGTCTATTAATTTATCAGATAATATGGACACCTCTGAGTGCCAATATTTTCTGTCATCGCATAAGTAGGTGATGAAAGCTCCTAACCCTCAAGAAGACATCACTAACTCCTGATCTTCTTGAAAATTACATCATGCCTTAACCCTTCCCTTTATTAGTAAGGGTTATACAGAAAGCAAAGGCACTAGAGGTGAATAAAGTTCTAATTTTCATCTGTGGCTGTTGTTTGGATTCTGAAATGTTGTCATAGTCTGGTTTTGCTGTTATACAGAAAGGGGTTTGCAGAAATCTTGAATCCATGTTTTTCATAGTGGAAGCTAGTGCTATTCTCAGTAATAACAGCCATACTATTCCATTTCTGTCATAGTTCTCATCTGGTTTATGTGCTTCCTGTCAGGGCATACCAAGAAAGGTGTCTAGTACTGCCATCATTTTGTCCTTCAGAAGGGGATAAAGCATACAAATGGGTTTTATTTTACATCCAGTTCTACTTATTCTGTGCAAACTAATTGAAGAGTCATTAGAGTGAAAGAGCTGCACTACAGTTTTATGCGAATGACGACAATCTCTAACTTTTCTACTCTGAAAAGTAAATCATGATCACAGATTCCCTGTTGGTTGGTCTGGAATGTCATCATCCATCAGTGAACTCAGACCAGCCATTTGAAACTCAGTACCTCCAAGATAAGAGGCCTTAGTTAATGGAATAATTTTTCTAATCTTACTTATCTGAAATCTTATAATACAGAAGTGTTTACAAATCACTGTGTATAATCCACATCCGATACTTATTATGTTTTTTTTTTCAATTAATCAGATGAGGGGCTTATGTCATTAATTACTGCATTTCTTCATCCTAAGACTAGATATTTCATATTTCAATGTTATTAAAATACACAGTCTTATTTCATATTATGTATATATATATATATATATATATATATATATATATATATACATATCCCTAAAAGGATATCAACTTTCTGTAAATACAACATAGGTTCAAAAACTCATGTGTATAATTTTAATTTATGCCTCATTTTGTAATCTTTCCTGTTACCATACAAACAGATAGAAAAATCTTAGCTAAAGTGATAATAAAATGTTATTTACCTTCTACATCTGTTATTTTATGTTTATTTTGCTGTGCACATACTCTTTCCAAGTATGCTATCACCCTTTATCTTAGACATTTAATTAAAGTCTTCAGGGATCAACAGATGTATCATATTGTGATGGTAAGCATGTGGGTCTATCCATACTGTCATAGCCATCTAATAGCATAAGTTATTACCCCCATACAATATAATGTTGCAAATCTTTGCACCTGCCACTGCATTGCTTCCTTACTTCTCTCAAAACACTTTCATCATGTTTCTCCTAAGTATATGCAGTCTAATTCCGACTCTCACTAATTAAGTGCAATTGTTCTCATCAAGGGACATGCAGAGCATAATGCTGACATGTCACCCTAACTCCATTCATTACTCTTATATCCTTCCAGTAAATCCAATTTGCAATCTCCTGGATAACCAATAATGTCCACAAAGAAACTATAATCCTGGGAGATTTGAACATAGACTGAAACTCATCAGTCATTGAAAGGCCTTGACACTCCATAGACCTATATGACTTAACCCAACTCATCACCACTCCCTCCAAACAAAAAAAAGTAGTACTAAGACCATCACTATAGACTGGATACTAACATTGAATCCCACTAAACATATATCAGCCAGAACACTTACAAACACTCTTACTAATCACCTCCGATCCTATGCCAACAGACACCTCTTATCCACCTGAAACATAACCACTATAACAATGCACAGAACACAACACAATCTGAAAAAAAAATGTTGCATGTAGCTGTCTTAAAATCATGCAACTGCAATTCCATTAAATATCTTCCACATCATAAAGTAATGCTACAGTTTAACCAAACATTTCCAAGTAGTGTAAATAAAACAGGTCCAGTTAGAACAAAACAAGTGAAAATTAACCCTACCCCATGGTTTAGGCATCCAGCCAAAGAACTGATGATAAACAGAGAGAAGAGTTTGAAATCTCATGAAAAAGAAAGTACCTGAAGACAAGAAAATATACTTCTATACACTAGAAAATACAAGTCCAAACAAACCATTTTTTAAATCAGTGAATAAATTGTTTCATAAAGGTAGGACCAATGGTTAATTCTGCCCCCTAGCCTTGCTTGTTAAGCGGGTCTATATTACGTTGTCGAAAGGCGTTTTCATTGAATGCCTTTTCATCAACATGTAAATATTGAACTATCAAAACTCCAAATGGCCACTTCAGTGCATTTTTTTCCCAGAGGGGAAAAAAATCACTTGGCCAACCAAAAATAAAACACACTGTCAGACCTTACGAAGTGGGGGGCTTCACCCACAGTGTGGGAGGCTGTGCCCCCAATACCCCCCCCTAACTAAATATAACAATTCCAAGATCACACTATAGTGGAGGAAAAAGCAAATTCTCGACGATGACCAAGCAATTTTTTTCCCTTGGGAAAAAACATTTGCTGAAGTAACTATTTGGAGTTTTGGTAGTTCCCTGTTTACATGTCGATGAAAAGGCGTTCGATGAAAACGCCTTTCAACAATGTAATATAGACACTCTTAAGCTATTGTCACCAACTTTATACTCGCTTCTTCCCAAACATTATCCAGCATCATTAATAATAACTACAACATTTATTGCTGACCAACAACCTGCAATCTGTTCCTCCCAATGCCATTTTCATCCTAAAAAACAGTCCTCACAGACATAATAAAAAATGTTCCAATAATTAAAAGTCTCATCTCTGGCCACAGACAACTTTCAAAAAAAACTTCCTTAAAATGTCCACAGATGCCATAGTTTACCCAGTTTCCATTCTACTCAACAACTTAGTCCAGGAGCAGTATGTTTCATCCATCCAGAGAAGATCCAACATATTGCCACTTCATAAAAAGGGTAACCCAGAAGAACTATTTAACTATTGCCCAATTGCTATTCATCTGTTCCTCTCAAAATTCCTTGAGGAAATGTCTCCATACATAATTTCTCCAGGATCTCTTAGACAATGACATTTTCTCCTCCTAAAACACAGACCCAGTAACAGCATCCCATAGCACAAATGAACTTCACAAATACTGCCAGTTTCAATAGAAACAATGGTAAAATAGTCCTATCTTTATTCTTATATCTCTCAAAAGCATTCCACACAGTCTCAAACAGCATTGCTGCTTAAAAACTGAAACTTTTGTCTATGAAATTCATCTCTACAATGGTTAAGTAGCTATCTTTTGCACTGACACCAAGCCATCAAGTGGGAGTTCAACCTCCGTTCCTTGTCCCCAGTTACAGTATTGATACCCCAGGGATTGTTCATAGGGCCGTTACCTTTCAACAACTCATTACCCCCAAACACTCAAGAATCATTTTTTACCACTGAGTCCTGGCTTAATAAATCCCAGCTCTTTCTAAATCTCTAAAACATGCATGACTTTGCTTCAGTCCCAAATTGTATATTTATACTAACCTAGACCTGACCATTACTCCCCTAAACAACATTCAAATTTAAGAGGTGCTCACACCAAACTTCTCAGGGTAATTACTGAAATTTGACCTACACATGCAAGAAATAATAAAAAGACATTGCAATAGCTTGAGACTAATAAATTTTCACTGAAAGTATAACAAAAATTACAGCCTCTGTGTACATAATTCCAACACTGCTTTATCCCTCACCCATAATCACAGGCCTGTAATTCAATATGACTACCAAATTGCAGAAATACTAAATAAAATTGCAAAATTAAGATGTAACCTTCCATATACCTCAACAGCTCAGCTACACTTACCTACTTATGGCACACAATTTAGTCTATAAACCAAATAAATGCTCCATTTTAAAAGTATCTACCATACATACCAACAAGAAGTTAAGATATCCACATGCAAAAATGTACTAAGCATAAACAAAACTAACAATTCAGCTGGAGAAACAATATATGGCAACTAAATCTGCAGAATATGGAATTCACTCCCTCTATACCTAAGGCTCATGACAGTCTTTCCTCATTAAAAAAACACAGCTGAAAATCCATCTAACAGATTCAGGATTATACCGAACAGAAAAAAAACAATTGTAAAAAGAAAATAAACTAAAAAAATGAGTTAAGCAAGAAAGAAACATCCAGTAAGTACTTTCGTCTATTACAAGATCAGACTCCCTTTACTTCCCTTCTCCATACCTATCACATATCCTAGAGGTAATAATAAAATTGTATAATCTTCCAGGTAAATAAATTGTATTTTATAATAATCTCTTGTAAATAATTCTATGCAGCGACTATTGCTATATTCATTAATGCTAATTCTACTGGAATTAATCATTCTCACTTTAATTACACTTTCTAATACACATGCATAAAAAATCACTAGCATGCTTCTTTTTTCTGTTTTTTTTGTTTTGCTCAGTAGTTTAATAGGATCAAAATGTGCAAGTTGAAATCAATCAGTACCACAAGACATATATCCTTGTTTTATGATTCTGTTTCATGTATTATTTTCTTTGATAGCTCTTCCAGCCACTTCTGTTCGCAAAACATCTCACATAGTTTAGCTGCAAAAAAAATGACCAGGGTTTATAAGCTTTTCATTCTACTATTATTATTACTATTATTACTAAGCAGGCATGAATATGTATGACAACTTAGATTTAATTTGTTCAAATTACCAGGGCTGAATAAGAAAATTAATTTATTTTTTAACTCAAGGCTTTAAATTATTAGGCATCATTAGTAACTAGTTGTTTAGATCACATGATTATTGTTAATTGCTATAAAAAAGGATTGATTGCAGCAAGTTGTATGAATAATTTTTTTATACATTATTGAAACAAGAGCTTATAAATTATTACATTTTTTAAACCTCTATTTTTGGCATGACTTTTACTTGTTTATTTTTTCTTTGTTTATTTATATTTGTTTACTGGGGAAGTACACTGACCTCAATGAATTATTTGCAAGCACAGCCCAGGTGAATAGGATTAGATAAGAAATGAATGTGTGTGATAGCCAGAAACAGCAAAAATAAAGCCAAGGCAGTTGCTTGCAGAAAGAGGAGACGAACTGTAAGATGAGTATTATAAAAAATGCATCATACAGACAATAACGGGTATTATATCACAAAAGGGAAAAGGCAAACCAAGCACATCTCTAATACATGTAAATTTTATATTTTCCCTTTTTTAGGTCCCTGGGAATGTAAACTGCCAGGTGATGCTTTTAAAGTACCTGCTGCAATAGATTATATCTACTGTGGTTGAGTCTTTCTGGGTACGCAGATCATCCAGCTTGCACTATGAATATTTACTTTTGTCTATGTCGTCTACTCTGTTTTTCTTCTTTCTTGCTGTGTTAATGTAAGTAAGAGGCCATGCTAGGCAAATACCCTGTTATCCATATTGCTGAAAACATGCTTTCTGTATTTAACTATGGGATCTCAAGTACTGCTTGCTACCAAGCCACTGTTTTTTGTTTTATATAGTTCATTTATTTGGCGTTTGTGTAGCGATCAGCTCTAGCTATTAGAGCTACTGAAGTTTTTTTTTTTTTTTTTTAAGCATGCAGAGTCCCTTGCCCCAGTATTTACAAAATGGTGCAGTTTAAAGACATAAGCACACACTATAACAAATAAACACCAAACTGCTAAACGCTCATATAGTGGAAGTCAGAAACTGACTTTTTGTAGGTAGTGCAGCTGATCATTGCACTTTAACCAACTAAATGATTTTTTCAGCATATTAATGCTTAGTTTTTCTTCGTTTTTTTTCTTTTTCTGTAATAACATATGTTTGGATGCATAATACAAAGGACACTGGGGTGGGAGATTTTTGCATAAATTCCTTTAGTGTTTTGGAGTATTATTGTAATAGTTTTACTGTAACAGTTATAGATATTAGATTTTATAAACATTAATAAACATTAACACATAAATGGTATTAAGACAGGTGATGTTTAAAATACTCAAGGGTACATTTAGATTACTTAGTTTGAGAGTAGTTTGCTACAAGTATTTTATAGGTTCATTCTATTAGATTAAGGATAGTTACAATTAGAGTTTTAAAAGCATTTAAATATTAACTTGAATTGTAAAAATTTAGCAAAAGGTTAATATAGTTGAAGGGTGGGTTACACATATATAACTAGTCTCTTAGGTTATAAATAGTTCTGTTATTATTGGATTATGTTCATTGTAACCTTATCTTCGGTTAACATGCTTTATAAGTATTTATAATATGCAGCTCATTAACTAAACAGTCACAACCTCTCTTAGTTGGGTTTCATCACTAGTAACACATTATACTGTTAGATAATTTTATAAAAATGTTATTTTAATGTTATACCAACCTGACTGTATTACAGTTGTGATTACATTCTCACAAGAAATGCCAATTCTAGTAACAAATATGTTATGTACAGTATTCCTAGAGATTCTTAGTTGTATACACAGAGTTTTAACATTCCAGGCTTACAGATTTATATTTATATACCTTAGGTCAAGCTTACTCTACACAAAAATTGGTGTACTCTTTACAAGTGGAGACTCTATGTGCAATCAAGTGAGTTCTGGTCTGATAATCTTTTGGATGAGATTTTCTTTGTATATATGTATAGAATTGTTAATGTTGTTTTGGTTTGTTTATATGCTTCTTCGCTTAAGGGGTTTCGGTGGGTAGGCACCGGGTTAGTTCAGAAGAAGTATCATGCTGCATCTTCCATTACATTTTACTGTGTTGCTTTTAAAGAGCAGAATTGGTTCTTCACTCCGTCTTTTATCTAACAAAACAAGGGTAGACTATTCCAACACAAAAGTAATGTACCCACACATTATCTTAATTACACTAAATATATTATGTGCCTATACCTATTTTGGTTTTAACGCCCATGAGTTGGTCCATTGATTCTTGGAATATAAATGGCTTACAAAACTTTGCAAAAAGAAAATTACTACTACACCTTGTCTTTAAATCTCATGCTACCGTTTGTTTTCTACAGGAAACACACCTATCTAATTCTGAGTGGGAAAAGTAAAAATAGAAAATGGATTAGGTCTATAATAAGCAGGTGACAGCACAAATTCGAAAGGTGTGGCCATCATAATTAAGAAACAATTCCAGGAAATTATTAATGAATATAAATCTGACACAAACGGCAGATGGTGTTACTTTACATCTACCCTACCTAACTCCGACAAACCAGTTATGTTTTAAATCTGTATGGTCCTTGTTCACAACAACAGACTTTTATTTTAGAAATTTATAAAATACTGAACTCATTTCCAAATCACTTATTTATTGTAGGTGGGGACTGGAATGCGGTTATAGACCCCAGTCTAGATCGCACAAGCAAATCATCCTCTTACAATCTTCAAGCTTCCATAGCGTTAGAGGAGCTTATAACTGATTTTAATCTTATAGACACGATTAAATTTAGTAATATCTCGACTAAGGAAAATCTTTATACCTTTTATTCCAATTGTCACAAATCATGGTCACGCCTTGACTTTTTCTTAATTTCAGACCTCCTATCCAAATTTAAAAATACTTTCAATATTGAGCCTAGATGCTTCTCTGACCATGCCAAAATCTCTCTCATAATTAGGTTCACTCCGCCTGATTTTACTTTTGCCAACTGGACACTTAACAATAATTTACTAAATAATAAAGATATAATTAAAAAAATTAACAACATGTTAATAGATCTTGATTTGAATATCACAGAGTCCCAAATCCCCCCGGACATACAATGGGCGGCATGCAAGGCTGAAATGAGTGGCTTTCTCATTAGCCAAGCTTCCTTTCTTAAAAGCTAAACATGAAAGAGGAAAATACTTTATCCTTGAAACTTTCTTCTCTGGAAAAAAGTCAGAGATTATCCCCTGACCCACAAACTATAGAACTGATTAATGCGACGCGCAAAGATTTATATGAACTTTATTCACAGAACTATTCCTTTCAGGAACAGAAATTCATTGCAACATATTCTGAATGGGCACAAATGCCCTCAAGAACCTTAGCAAGAATACTAAAAAATAATAATAGTGCTCCTAGAATTTCCACCCTTCATCACCAAGGGAAATTATACAAATCAGATTCTGAAATAATACACCTGTTCTTTGAACTCTTTTCAGAAATCTATAGCGGACATAAAAGTGATAATCAAAACCTCGATGGAGTCTTTTCTTAATTCAATTAAGTTCCCCTCTCTTAATACTAACCAAGTCTCCCTCCTATCTGCCCCGTTCGACATTCAAGAAGTCCAGGCCATCATAAAAAATTTAAAATTAGGCAAAGCCCGGGCCCTGACGGCTTTACTACTAACTTCTTCAAAGTTTTCTACACAAATACCTCCTCCATACTATTGAAAGTCTTTAACTATATTATTAAAGAAGGTATTACTGATATACACTGGAATAACTCGAAAACTATTTTAATATTAAAAAATAAACAAGATAAAGCAGATCCTCACAACTACAGACCAATCTCGTTAATAAATGTTGACATTAAGATATTCGCTGCCATATTAGCATGTAGATTGAAAAAGTTCTCCGCCTTTAATCTCCCTGATCAAGCTGGTTTTATGAGCAATAGGCACACGTGGGATAATACATTAACCCTTGATTCCCTTATACAATTTACCAAAAAAGGAAGAAATCCAATATACGCCTTAACTTTAGATGCCTCCAAAGCTTTCGACAGAGTTAACTGGGAGTTTCTGTTTGCCTCATTGTCCCATTTTGGTGTGCCTAATTATTTTTTGGATATGATCAGAACACTTTATACAAATTCCCAAACCTACCTTTACATCAACAAACAGAGATCGGAGCCAATTCTGATCACTAATGGAACAAGGCAAGGGTGCCCACTCTCCTTTTCTTTTTAATATTTTTATTGAGCCTTTCTTTCTTTATATTACTCAGAATACCTATCACAATATACCTAAAATACTAAACACGAGATTGCACTATCAGCGTTTGCTGACGATCTTAATTTATATTTTCAGTCACCCAATACAGACCTACAAAATTTTTGATGCCATAGAGAAATTCTCTTCGCATCAGATTATCAAATAAATAATAAAAATCTCATATATTTCCTATAAACCCTAACTTCCATAAATCCTTTTATTTCCCTGAATCCTCCTTCCGAATAACATATAGCCTTAAATATTTAGGTATCTATTTTGAACATAATCAAGCCTCTATTCTTCAAAATAATTTATTAAAAACATGGTCTAACATACAACAAGATCTACAAAGATGGAAACATATGAATTTAGCTTTCCTGTCCAAAGCAGCTATTGTGAAAATGAATATCTTACCTAGACTTCTATTTCAACTTAATGCTTTGGATGTATTAGTCTATAATAACTTTTTCTCCAAAATCAACAAAGAAATAGCTGGTTTCATTTGGTTCCCTAAATCAGTGAGAATTGCTTACCTTAAATTAACCTATCCTAAGGAAAGGGGGGCTAAGTCTACCAAACTTCCATTTATACTATAAAATTATTTGCTCAATTAGAGTTTGGTCTATCTCAAATTTCAACATCAAAACACAAATGCATTATCCAGCCTGGGTTAAAATGTGGTATCAACATGTTATATCCAACAAAATTAACCCTCAGGCTATTCCCTTTCTATCTATTACCTCTTTGAACAACTGTAATCTAGCTCAATCTTTGAAACATAAAATCAAGCTTTTCCAAAATCTTATTAAAGATATTAATCTGGTAAATTCTCTATCCCTTCTACAACCGTTGCATCAGAACCCAAATCTTAAAATTAACAATCTAATGATTGACCTTACTAAATTCCCACTCATCAAAGATCTCAAGGTATGGGATATTCTCAAACATAGATCTAAAACTCTACCCGAGTTACGGTTAATCTTGGGTACTAATAAAAATACACAGTTATTCTTAGACAACTAAGAGAAATTATTATGGCACAACATTTTAACGTCTCTCCCAATACTCAGGAACTAAACAAACTAATTGAAGTCATCTCAGCAATCTCAAGCATTAAAAAAACAATATCATCCTCTTACAAGCTATTGACTAACATGATCTACGATTCAAACTGTCTTTTCTCCAACTACTGGAATACCATCGGACCTTCCATTACAGAAGATCAAAATTATCAGCTATAAAATCTACTCTAGAGCTCTCTTTTCAAAAAACTCCTATATACACAAATGATGCTCAACAACAATGCTTATTACACTCCTGTAACTCTTAATAAATTTAATGCCAACACTCCACCCTCGTGCACCTGTTGTTCATGTCCGAAAGCGGACTTGCTTCACATTATGTGGTATTGCAAGCATTCTTACAAACTCTGGTGCTCTCTGAAAGTACGCCTGGAAAAAATGGGTTACTACACCTCCACACTCTCGTGGGAAACAGCTATTCTTCACATTCCTACATCCAAAGTTTCAAAAATGCAACTGCACATTCTAATTATACTTTGTTCACTTGTTAAACTATACATCACTAGCAATTGGTTAGATCGTACCAAACTTAGTTGGGGAAAATTCAAAGAAATGGCTCATAAACATATTTCTGCACATAAATTCATTATAAAAGGTCCAAAAAGAGCCTATTTTAGTAAACTATGGAAGAAACTTTTAGATTTAGTTCTTAGTGAATAATTTCTCAGGGGTACATTCAAAACATCATTTACCCTTGTCTTTGTTAACTTATGGAGATCCAATGATAATTATGTAGTGGAAGTGCAGCACAGTACATTACATTACATCATGTTGTAAATATTGTATATAAAAGTTTGTTTGGTTTTATTAATGACAATGCTTTTCTTATGTTTTACACTCTTTCTCACTTATATCTATATTTAAACTGTTTGATTATGTATTATATTCTGTTATTATTCAACGCCTCATTTTAATGTTCATTACTACATTGGCTGTATGCATTGTTTCATTTTATTGAAAATAAAATAAAAGATTTATTGGAAAAAAAAAAAAAAAAAAAAAAGAAATGAATGAAACACATTTACAGATACAAGGATATGCTATAAAATATATACATATTTACAGCTGTAAGATATGCTACAATATTTAGTTCAAGAAGCAGTTTACAAAGTCAAAATGTGGATGGAAAAATTGAATTATGCTTAGCAGAGATTTTTGGAAAAGATGTAGCCATAATGAGTGAGATGGCTTATGCTACAGGGATAGCAGCATATCATTATGTATAGAGGTATGAAGACATCAGAAGAGGTACGTGAGAATAGTTGCAAGAAAGGATACCATGGGGAGAAGACAGAGAAATGGAGAGAGAGAGAGAGAGAGAGAGAGAGAGAGACATGCATGCAGAGTGAAATGAGTAAAAAGGAGAAAAGTGTGAGCGAAGCAGAGAGAAGAGGGAGGTAGGATGGATGAGAGGAAGTAAGTGAGGGGATGACAAGCAGAGATAAGAAAGGATTAAACAGGGATACAGGGGTGTGAGAGTGCTTCAGGGTTCATGTAACATGACCTGTGTGAGTGCAGCTGAACTTTGCCTAGGTGAAGAGGTATTCCTTGAGGTGTTGTCTGAAGTCCAAGTACAACTGGATGTTTCTGATTGAGAGTGGAATAGAGTCCCATAGTTTAGATGTTAAGATAGAGAATGCATGGTCAGTGCAATAAAGTTTAGTTTTTGAAGTTAGTAGGGTAAATTGAGATTGAGACAGATACCCCCCTGAGATTATATATGGTGGGCTTGATAAAAAGATTGCGAGTGAGAGGAGAAGATGTCTCAGGAGAAAGGGCTTTGTGAATTAAGGATCCTAGTAGAACGCTGGTTCTCAAATGCACTGGAAGCCATTTAGCTTTGTCAAGCGCTAGGCAGTGGTGTTCATTGATGGGGAGATAGCAATGAATCAATAGATTTTATTAGAGATGGTTTGCAAGATGGTATTTTTTAAGGCTACAGCTGTTATGGGTAGTCCATATTTGAACTGAGATAAGAATATTCCTTTACTATAGCAGTTTGGCTGACTTGGCCAGAAGAGGTGATAGTTTTTTTTGTCTGACACAATAGTGTAGTGATCTTTTTGTGTGTCTTTTGAATGTGTAGTTGAAAGTTAAGAATTTGATCTAGCCAAATGCTGAGGTACCCAAAGGATGTGGTAATTTCTATGGTGGTAATGTTAACATCTTTAATATTAAGGAAGCTGGTTATTTTATTTTACTTTAGTTTAGTTTTTAGATGCTGAATGCTAAATGTTTGTGTTTTTCTGATCTATTCAATTTAAGCATGTGATGTGAGTTTTAAATATAAATCGGCCATTATAATTTATAAATTATCTTGAGATATTAGTGTGCTTAATGAGGAAGAAACTTCAGACACTGAAGTCAGGGAGCCAAGTTAGATGTCGGAACTACAAAGTGAATTTAATGATTTGTCAGATACCTACAGTATTAACAAACTGAAGAGTTTTGTCAAGCTAAATATTTCTCACTCTGATAATCAAGGTACTTAAGAAGACTGCATTGATATAAATCAATTGTTGAAAGGTTATTATAGGAAACTTGTTTGATATAAATCCCCTGAATGAGATCATCTTTATTTTAAGAAATACTTGTGATCTGGATTGTTGCCCAATTTGGGAAGAAAGGAACCAAGTGTGGGACTGTAAACATTTCAGTAGTTAAAGTAAAAGTTCATAGGTTAGTACTAGGCTAACTGCTCTTGCGAGCCATTTTAAGCCTAGCCAGTTATCCCCTGTGAGATTCAAACTCTGTATCTTGTGTTTGTAAGGCAAACACCTTAACCATTAGGCCACCATCCCAACCCTTTCTGGGAGGAAGTGTTTCCCTTCTGCAGGGACTACTATAGTTAATGTAGTTCTTGTGTTTACTCTGTATCAGCTTACCTGCTATTTTTCTGTCAGACTAAAATTTATTCTGAAGAGGTTTCTAGCAGGTTTTTGATGTGCTGTTTACGCATCACAGTGTTTGGGGGCATTCTATATGTGTGTGAAGGTGTGAGCGTAAGTGTTCTGTTTGTACAAACTGTTTGACAACGTATCTTCTGACTGATTTTAGTGTTTTTGACTTCTTCTAAACCATCATCCTCTGTTACAACATAGATTCTGCCTATCCAGCTTCCATAGTTCCTAGAAAGAAAAAACAAATCACCAGAGAGCCCTTGTTGACTCAATGGGCTCAGTTTTTACCTCCGTTGATGGTGGATGGCTCTGAGTGGCCAACAGTCATTCCTCAAGCAGTTCACTTACTTGTACAACTTTCTCTGGTGTAGTTAATTTTGGCCACCATGAACCAGGGGTCAGCCATGTTCTCTTTGACTGTTCCATTGTCTGATCTGTGGATGGGAGAACCATCTTTACCAGACCATGGAGACATACTATGGGATTCTGCTGGATGCCTCTGAAGGAGTAGACCTCTTGATTTGGCAGCTATTCTTTCTCCAAATTGGTCAGCTAAGGTACCTATAAAGCCAAAACAAAGCATTAAACATTGTTCATCAGAGGACGTGGTAGCTATCAAAAGATGATTTTCTTACATTAGCCAAGACATTGCTATAGATAAGTAAATCCTGCTACAAAGAATTCAGTACTTGTAAATCAGACCAGTATACATTTTCCTGAGGAAAGCATGTTAGTTGATTCTGATACAGACAGAGACAGGGCATTATTTCCTGCAAATTCTCAAGCCCTAAACTTCTTTTTGCTCAGATTATTGCCAAGGTGAATGACGTTTTTTTAAATTTTTAAAAATTTTTTTTTTTAATGGGAACAAATAGATGTCCTTCTAGGTTGCGGAGATACTATTATATGTTACAAGATGATATATCTCATTTTACAACTATTTCTCGTCTAGTGTCAGCCTTAGTGGATATTTACATGTCATAATCTCGAAAGACTGAAATCTCAAATTTCAGTTTTTCAAGACGATGAATTCAAATCCACACAACACTGAAAGCCCAAAACCGCGAAATTTAAAACACCAAAAACCCAGCTAACACCGGACTACACATATGCCACAACACACACACCACAAAATAAACAAAGAAAACAACACACATCCACAAACCTACATCACAAATAAGCAGGAGAGCAAGCCCCCCCTTCGTCCCTCATGTGGGGGGCTGTGCCCCCCACACCCACCCTACTTATATATACTAACTCCGAGATCGCACAAACACAAAACAAAAGCAAACTCACACACACACATTATACAGTCCCACACACACACACACACACACACACACACACACACACACACACACACACACACACACACACACACATACACACACATATACACACACACATCACACATATTAGCACACTCACATACACTCAAACTCCCACCCAAAACCCTTACAAAGCACTCACTTACCTCACATTACACCTAAATCCACACCCAGCACTGCACGCCATCCACATACAACCCAGGACATTATGTAACGTAAAGTCTTAACCGCAAATTTGAGATATTTGAATTCACAATTATGAACTTTTGCTATTTCAGAAATTCAACTTTATAGTCTCGAGATACGGAAATTCGACATTTCAGTATTTCAAGATTATAAAGTGTTTCCATATATATATATATATATATATATATATATATATATATATATATATATATATATATATATATATATATATATATGGGTCCTCTTCACATGGTTGACTTTTCATAAAGTCGACTTTCATGTATATATATATATATAATGCTACCATTAACTTTTCTGATTCATAGCACTGAGTCGTCAAAAACAGATAGATGTTGCAAACTTAACATGCAGTTGTTTTCTCACCTTAGGTCTGACACTGCAGCAATTTTGACATCTTCATCAGAAGGGAAGAGGTTCCTGGCATCATCTAAACTTTCTCCAGTGGACAAGGAAGGGAAGATATTGGACAGATTCAGAAAGAGAAGTTTCACTTCTTCCACTTTGGCGTATAGAATTTTTAACTATCAAACCCTCGTGTGAAATATTGTGTTTTTGAGTAGTTAGTTTAAGAGACCTAGCTACTACTCTTCCCCTGAAGATAGTCTCTGTCTTAAGTCTAGTGTTTCCAACATTTCTCAAATATCAAAACATGCCTTAAGGAGTGTGTATGATTGTGCAGATAATATGCCTATGGCCTCAGCTTCTGATACTGCTTTGAGAAGGTATGACTGTGTATGTAATCAAAAATTTTCTGACAAGGTAAATTCTGAAATTTTGAATTTAGCTTTAGATAAGGAGGTTTTATTTGGCCATTCTGCTGCTTGGGTCCTCAAACAATTTGCTGAGAGTAGGAAATTAATTCAGGAAGTTTCTAAGATTTTTTAGGCCCCCAGTTACAAATATCCCAATTTCACTTTCACATATAGGAAATAAAACAAGCAATGACTGCCTTCTCTGTCCAAACAAAAAGAGTTGGAAGGAGGGGAACAATAAAAAAAACAAGGATCCTGATCCTTTCCTAAAAGGGACAGACTAGAACTTCAGAATGACTATGCCAGCCTCCCCCCCCACCCCTTCCTGTCCTTCCCCAGTCTCTCAAACCTATCCCAGAAATTGGTTCTGTACATTCCCATTTGGCAATACATTGTGACAGACTCATGGATGCTAAAGGTAGTTCAGGAAGGATACAGTTGATACTGAATACAAATAGCACCTTTCATGGGAGTTTCTTCCCACCCTCCAAAGTAAACTAAATTTTTATCAGGTTCTTCAACATTTACTCACTCAGGAAGTCACAGAACCGGTTCCATTTAATCAAAGGGGTATATTCTTCTATTCCAGAATGTTTCTGGAATCAAATAAAGAGTCTTCTTGGAGACCAATTCTTGAGCTTTCCTTCCTAAATTGTATGTGAAAATTTAAGATGTTGACACTTAAGACTCTGTTACGCATTATTCCCCAGAAAAGCATTATGGCATACCATCATATTTCCACAGCAAAAACGTCAGTAAATATCTGCAATTTTCTATTTCTCTGTCACATTAACAGTTCCCATCATTACCCTTTGGGTTATCTGCTGCTCCAAGGGTGTTTACAAACTGTCTAGCTCCAGTCATCTCTCATTGCAGACTGGATGGCATTTATGTTTTTCATTATTTAAACAGCTTACTTATCTTTGTAGACTCTTTTCCCAGATGTCAAGAGTCCTTAATTTGGGTTTCATCTCTTAACTAATCTAGGATTCTAGATAAGCATTCTGAAAATCTCCTTAAATCCTTCACACCAAATTTCTTTTCTATGATGTCTGGCAAAAACTCTAAAGAAAAAGGCATTTTTGAAAGAAGAGAAGGCGCATTTTAATCAGCAAACTCTCTTGAGCTTTTCATCTCAGTCTCAGACTTCAGCCGGAGAGTATCTCAGGAAAATGGGGTTCATGGCTTCTATGATTCTTATGATTTCACTAGCCAGGTTACATATAAAGAAAAAAAAAACAATGGCTTCTAAAGCAACATATGGACCCAACATTTGCATTTTCTGGAATTTCAGATTCCAATCTTGAGCTTTGCAAAAAGGGAACTGCACTGGTGGGACTACAAATACAGGCACATATAGGTCTCTACTTTTCTCTTCTACCTCTAAGTCAATCTGTAACTATGGATGCCTCAGATTTTGCTTGCGGGCAGTTTCTATGGTGATAAAGATGCAAGGCCTGTGAGATTTCTCAGACAGATGAAAGCACATAAATGTCAAAGAGATGTTGGCCATGATCCATTCCTTAAAATCTCTTCATTATCTATGGTCCCTAGGACCCCTCTGGGTGATTACCTACAAAACCACAGTGATGTGGTGCATTGACCCTCTATTCATGCTGGCAATGATTTATTCAAAGGTAGCTTTTCAGCATTCTTTATCCTTCGAAGCATCCTGCATTTATTTATTTATTTATTTATTGACATTTGTTAACAGTGTTTGTCCAACTGGGCTTGTGGCCCATTTTCAGTGGAGACCCAAGGAGAAAAGCTCCAGTAGTACATTTTAAACAAGTACAATTTCAAACAAATATTGATATAATAGCAGTTATAGCAAAAAGATTCACATATGTTGGGTTACATGCATAAAGTTAAAGTTGCAAGAAGCTAACAATTTTACATTGATATAGTTGAATAGGTCAGCAATAAAATTTTTTGTTTGTATAAAAGGATCTTTATTAGAACATCAAAGTTTCAGAACTTCAAATGTTCTAATATCGATACCTAATAAGAGAAGGCTGAAAATAGCGAAGTTTTAGATAACTGAATTCTTTCCTAGGGAAACAATTCGGTTGTCTGTTCCTGTCGCTTTGCTATTTTCAGCTCTGCGGTGGAAAGTTACTGTCGGGTTCAGGTAAGTGTGTGATTGTGTGGACGTGAGGGTTAGGGTGGGATAGGTGAGTTAGGGTTTGGGCGCGGGTGAGATGTGTGTGCGATAGTGATGGACCTTAGGGTTAGGGTTTGGGTTAAGGTAAGTGGGTAGATAGTGGTGTATGTATAGTTTAGTGTAGGTTTAGATATAAGATTTTAGGTGTATGTGTGTGGATTGTTGTTTGGTGTGTTTGTGTTGTGTGTATGTGTTTTGGAACAGCAAATTTTTTCCCTAGGAAAAAACTCGATGTTCTTAATTTTCGGTCTTATCGGTTTCAGTTTCTAGGTGTCGATATTAGAACATTTGAAGTTCTGAAATGTCGATGTTCTAATATAGACCCGTATAAAATTATGCAAATGCATAGTAGATACATTGGAGGGAGAGGTATAATGAGGTACTAAGTATGAACCTATAGAGGGTACATAAAGGGAAGGAAGACTAGGTAGGGTCATGGCAAGGGCAGGTTCTGGAATTGAGAAAATAAATTTGTAGTTCATTTTTAAAGTGTGAAGCGTGGGGTATTGAACATAAGTCAAGGGGAAGTTTCTTCCAAGCATGGGCAAGGGAGTATTTGTAGAGTAGTTTGCCTACTGACCTTTTTGGGTGGTAGATATCAAGTAATTGGTGGTTAGAAGTACGGAGGGTCTGGGATGGGATGTAGATGGAGACTAAGGAAGATAGAGATGGACAGAAGGAGGGTTTATAAAGAATAGAGTGTAGCATATGAAATTGATAAGATAGCAGAAAACTGGGGAAGTTCAAGCCATTGAAGAGAGTTTAAAGAAATGCAGTGGTGTGAGTTGTATGGGGAATTAGTAATGAATCTGGCTATTTTATGGTAAGTCTGTTGGAGTTTGTTTATAGTGGAAGTCTGGATATTGGTAAGAACTGGGGCGGCATATAAGAGGGAGGGGAAGAGGAGTGCCTGGCCCAGGGTAAGTCCAGATTCAGGGGTTAGGAATTTTTTGTTCCGATATAGCAGACCTAGTTTCTGTTTTTTTTTTTTTTTTTATATATTGGAGTATTTGTAGGTTGAACTTTAGTTCGTCATCAATAATGACCCCTAGGAGTTTTGTGTGGGTGTCAGGTTGGATAGTTGTATTGTTAGAAGATGTAATAAAAAGGAGGTTTTGTGATGAGAAAGAGAACGGGGAAGGAAAAGTAAGAGTTTGGTCTTTTTGGGATTTAGGATCAATAGGTTGTGAGAGAGCCATTGTTCAGTGGATAGTAGGGCCTGTCGGGTCAGGGAGTGTAGTTCAGGAATGTTATTTGAGATGGATATAAGTGTGGAGTCGTCGGCATACTGAATAAGGGAGGATTATTTGCATGAGGTGTAAAGATCATTGATGAAGATGTTAAACAAAAGGGGTCCCAAGATGGAGCCTTGGGGAACACCAGTGGAGATGGGAAGGAAAGGTGAGGAGGATGAGAGCCATTTGACAGATTGTTCCCTGCCAGATAGGTATCTATTAAACCAGGCAAGTGCGAAGGTGGATAGGTGGAGATTTGTGAGTCTGGATAGTAGTAGAGGATGAGAGACAGTATCGAAGGCTTTGGAGAGATCTAGGAAGAGACAGGAAATAAGTTTATTGTTGTCTAGGGCCTCTGCAATGACATGAGTGCAGGAGAGGAGGGCAGTGGTGGTGCTGTGGTGAGGACGAAATCCATGTTGGTAGGGGTAAGTAAGTGGTGTGTGAGGAGGTGATTGAGAAGCTGTGAGTGAATACATTTTTCTAATATCTTGGAGAGGGGGGACAGAATGGCAATGGGTCGGTAGTTTGAGGGGTCAGTGGAGTTTCTACCTTTATGAAGAGGGATAGTGAAGAAAGATTTCCAAAGGGTGGGGACAGTTGATTCCAGAATAGATTGATTAATTAGTATAGATATGGGATAGGCAATTGAGTCAGCAGCAAGTTTGCGGAATGTAGGAGATAGATTGTCAGTGCATCAGAGCAAAACATATTGGCAGTTAGAAACCTCAGCAGAACCAGATATCAGATGGAGCAACAACAGGTAACACACAGCTAGCAATCCACCAAACAGTTTTCTAAACAGCAGTATTTTATTCAGATAAAATCTGTCTTAGTGCTTCAGCTAAGAAGCCTTTTCAGAGTATAAAAAACACAAATACACATTCATTGCATACAAAATGATTTCATCTAATTATTCAATAAAATAACTAAAGTAATTATGTCATTAAAAACCATTTACCAAATTAAAACCTTCTAATTACATTCTGTATTACGTCCCTTAGGGACTAAAGCTTTATACTTTAATATAAAACTATATTGTTTTTGAAATAATTAAAATTTCAAAAGAGAATATTGAACGTATCCAGCTTAACATGTTCTAATATACTGACCTGAAGTCCTTTCACATTACTACTGTGATATTCTTTAAAATGTGCAGCAACTGGGCTCTCCAGCTTACACTTCATGTCCCTAATATGTTCTAAAATTCTAACTTTAAATGCTGTTTTACTTTCACCAATATAATATTTATTACAAGGGCATCTAAGTATATAGACAACTCCCTTAGTATCACATCTAAAAATATTTTGTCTCATATTTTTTCCCATTGATATATGGGAACAGCCTAACCACAAAATTACAAGAACTCCTTTCACATGAGAAGGTCCCTTTAAGGCAGCTTCTCCTTCCAATATTAACCCTAGGGGCTGCAAATCTGCCTCTAACTATCATATATCCTATGTTCCTTCCATGCTTAACAAAGAAGTACAAGATGGAGAGCTCAGCTGCTACACATTTTAAAGAATATCATGGCAGTAATGTGGAAGGACTTCATGTCAGTATTTTAGAACAGGTTAAGGTAGATAGGTTGAATACTTCTCTTTTGAAATTTAAATTATTACAAAAAGAATCTATTTTTATATTAAAGTATAAAACTTTAGTCCCTAAGGGACTTAATACAGAATGTAACTGGAGGGTTTTTATTGGGTAAATATTTTGTACTCAATAACCAGGGTCTTATCATGGATTATGTACCACTGATGCTTGGATATCTGTGTGAGATATTAGCCTCTGGCCTTTCATACTCTATCAAGGTGCATCTTGTAGCCATTTCAGCATGTCTGCCCATGGATCCGCAACTTTCTTCAATGGTTTTAATGAAACAGTTCCTGAAAGGAGTGTTACACTCAAACGTGCATCTTAACTTTGTGTTGGAAAATTAATTGCATCTACATTTCAACTTGCATATCAAGCAGATTCATGGTTCATTAGATGGTAAACTGTTTTTCCAATTGATCTGACATCTTCAAGCAAAGTATCTTATTTGTAAACTCTCATGGTGGGTGAACACTGTCTGGTCTTCCACAGGGATAGGGTGTCATTATGAACAAATCTTTCATTCATGACCAAGGTAGTTTCAAAATGTGCTTTGAATCAAGTGATTAATATCCAAGTGTTTTATCCTGACCCTCAGAGCCAGGGAGAAATAATTTACCTACTCTGGATGTACTTATGCAACTCCGCTATTATCTTGACAAAACCGAGTCCTTTAAAAAGCTAATCAGTTATTTATTTCTTATGTGTGGACTAAGAAAGAACAACCCATGTCAAAACAAACTATTTCCAGGTGGTTGTCCTCAGCTATTGTCTTTTGTTATGCCCGCCATGTTAAACTAGTTTCAGGCGGTATCAAGTCTCACTCTATAAGAGCCTCATCTTCTTCAAAGACGAATTGGAAAGGGGTAGACTTTAGGAGCATTGTAAAGCTGTGACATGGCCCTCTGTACATACCTTTTCAAGGCAATACAAACTGGATTCTTTCTCTAGATCTAGGATTGGTTTTGCTAGGACCAGTCTACAGGGTTCCTGCATCCATATCTTTCCTCTTCCCAGGTTGAATAGACTTTGGAAATCAACCCATATAGCCTGAAGGCTACTGCACTAGTGAGAATGATGAACAGAGTCCAGTTGTGTAAGTTGCACTTACCCATAACAGTAGATGTTCAAATTCCTCACTGCTGTGGTAGCCGCACCCACCCTCCAGTCCTTTACTACGGTATATAGTTATTACTGGGAAATTGATTTGGTGTTTTTTTCTTGCTTGGAACATTTAGAATGAGTACCTAGTTAGTTCTTAACTTTTAGGCAAGAAAATCATGAAGATTCTCTACTCTTATTGCTGATTTTCCCTCCTTAGGGCTGATCAATCAATGTGGGAAAGTGGAGTCAGAGTTTTTGGAAGCTGTCTGGTGGTTGTGTCTTGGCCAAGACATAGCCTATGTAGCCTAAGGGTTACTACAGCAGTGAGCGATTTAAACATCTACTGTTATGGGTAAATGCAACATACACAGCTGTACTTTTTCAACAAGATTTGCAAAGCTAGGAGGGACCAATCAGAAGGTAAACAGTAAACACATTAGAAATAAGAACAGAGTGACAGTTTTCAGTGTTTTCAATGTTCAGTCAGAAAATATAAATTATAATTGGTGAAGATGAATGGCAAAATTCTTCATTTAAACCCTGTTACAGTCAGAGCAGTTTCTTTGGACTCTTAATTCATTTATGGGTACTTTTAACATCGTTAACCATGGAGATCTTACTGAAGACTTAATGTGCTTGTAATAAGACTTACATTTGTTCCAAGATGAAAAGTGAACTTTGCAGAGATCGTGATCAGATTAGTTTGATATCATATTTTTATAAATGAGATAGAAAGTATGAAACTAAATGTTTAAAGAAAATTAGTAGTTTTAATCCCCCTATGGATGACACTGTGAATATTTTCTCTGAATTAGTTGAAACAGAATTTATTTACATTTTTAAGAAAAGTAGTTTTTTTTTTAATTTTTGGACAGGAAATACATCAACGTGTAGCAGTGATGAGAACCTTGGTGGCAGCTAGACATGCCAATACATTTCTATCAACATGCAAACAAACAGAAGTTTTCACTCTGCAGCCATATAAAATTCAGGTTTACCTGTGTTTTACTGATGACATTTTTATCCTCCTGGATTCCACACAAGAAGAAATGTTGCAGTTAATGACACAAGTAAATGAAAAGTGTAATTGTTTAATTTGAAGTAAAGTATGGAAAGAAAAAAGTGAACTGTTTGGATATGAAGATTTATATCAATAATGCTAATGGGCTGTAATCAAACTTTGCAGGAAAAATATTAGGAGAAGAAATATTTTGTCTTTATTAGAATGCATCCACACAATACTAAAAAAGTATACAAAAAGAATCACTTTTGTAAGAGCATCAAGGCTAATTAGTGTGGATACTGTTTTTGAAAAAAGTATCAAGAAATTACAAGTGTATTTTTTTTTAACAGAGAGGGTGTCCTAATACATTATTATAGGACATACCATTTGATGTATTAAAATAAGAGGCGATTCACTGCACCCCATTTTCAGAGGTGGCACTTTGTGTTAATGTCAAATCATATAAAGAAATGAAATGTATTGCTGTGCCAGTTATATGGGTCTACTTCTAAATCCTGAAATCCCACAAGACGGAATCTTATTTTCTCGAGATGAAAATAATGAATAGTTGAAATCCCAAATGGCTGATTTTCCACAGGGCAAGTAAACACTCACCAAAACTTCACGGAACCACACCAGACTATGTAAAACCCACATAAGGGGGGTCTACACACCCCACATCTCCCAACACCCCCCTAACTACATATACCAACTCTGGATTCCCACTACAGTGGAGAAAATGGCATATTTCTCCACAATGGGCAAGTTTTACTTGCCCTGTGAAAAATTGTCCATTTGGGATTTCAACCTTTTGTTATTTTTGTCTCGTGAAAATAAATTTTGGCCTTGTGGGATTTCAGGATTTAGAAGTAGACCACAGTGATATATAGTTTGAAGGGGCAAGAAGTCTTGAGTAGTTATGTTAAGGGAGAAACTAAATTTGTTGACAGAAAGGGAAGGCATCTGAAAGGACTGTTGAAAGATGCTCACGTTCCCAGTTAGAGGATAGTTACCAGAGAACCTGTGTTTTTTGATATAGACAATATAAATGTATTACTAACCGTCTTTACACTGAAATCTGTATAAGAGATCTGACGAAAGGCCTAATATTCATCACACTCAGTGTCAAATATGTGAAGCATTTTCTACTGAACAAACTAGCAGAAGGTTGAAGGGCAGAATTGTGGAACATTATTACAGTGATAAAGAAGTGGGGGGTTTGAGAAATGCACCTGGCTGTCAAAGGAAAAATATACTTTAAAAATTATCAAAACACGGTAGGTTCAGGTTAAGGCACTTTAATCTTGCAGCAAGGAGACAAAAACGTGCTAATACAGAGTTTGTCTAACCAGAAACAGGAAATACTTTCATTTTTATACATTCTTAAACTGGTTATGTCCTACCATGCTGACGTAACAGATTACCATCTTTTTCATAATCATCTGCTGACCATCTTTCCCATGAATTTCTGCTGATTTATCAATTTTTATGTGAAACTTCCTGAGGAAAACAACATGGCCTTGATTACTCCCAGTTAGATACATGTTATGTTACCATTCAATATACTATGGCTAATTCAAGCACAATGCTAGCAGTTCATTTCTCTAATAATCCTTTGTCTACTTTATCTCTAAGTTACTACAGCTGCACAGGTTCCCATCCTTCGAACAGAGATGTTTGTCTAAAATCATTACATTTATAAAATAAGGCATTGTTCATTCATTCGCTTCTGACCTAGCAGATAAACACCTGCTTCTCAAGTACATTTCCAAAAGGCATAAACATGAATATTGCTCTGCTAGCAATTACTAGGTCAGAGGGCAACTTGCAAGTTTCAGAAAGCATACCACAGTTTTCAAAAAGCATCTTTTTCAGTCTCATATGAAACTCAATTTGTATAAAATACAGTGTATGAAAAATAGAATGAAAAGCATATTAAAATACTTGGTTATTAATTGGCATTAAGCATACACACATTAATACATATTTTTCTAACACTGGCAAACACAGCAAACAATACAGTAATTTCAGAAGATTTTTGTCTTTTATTTTAGAAAAAAATAAGTGAGTATTTAAGGCGGCGATTAGAAGCAGTGTTTGTTAGAGCATAAAATTATAAGGCAACTTTGATTTAATTCATTCAGATTGCCTGGGGTGAATACAAATATTAATTTAGCTTGTTGATTTTTTAAAGTTAAGGGTTTTAATTATTAAAATCTTTAGTGATTTGCTGTTTAGATCACATGGTTATTGTTAACTGATGTAAGAAGCAGAGTTATTGTCTGAAAATGTTTTTATACATTATTAGAACAAAAGCTTTTCTGAACAACTGCATTTTTGAAATGTCGATTTTTGGCATGAATTTTATTTTGTTATGTTATTAGTTTTTTGTATTCTGAATGCTATTTTGTTTTTTGTTTTGTTTTCTTTTAGTCATTATAGAACTGTTACTTTTAGTTCACAATCATACAAACATAAAATTTTGCATACCTTCTGTAAAGACCCACCGCTGCCAACCAATATGCAATGGGGATATCCCACCTCCAGGCCAGTAATCAAGGAGCCTCAATCCTCACTACTGGCACCTGTGGGGGGACATTCACTGGGAGGATAACAGGCACACACACACAGTATTTCCAGATGCAGTTCCCTGCATCAAGTGCAATTTCTCTTAAGAGCACACAGAGACCACAGTCAGTGTGGAGCAGGTTCCTCTACCTTTCTATAGATCTCCAATGTGACTATCCACTGGCGCAGCTATAGAGTTGAGTCCTTATCCAGGGTTCCAAGCCAAGTCCTCAAATACCCTCTCTCTCTGTCCAGCCAGTGCTTCATTTACCTGCTCAAGTAGCTGACATACACACTCTTTGAGACTTTGATTTGCACACACACACACACACACACACACACACACACACACACACACACACACACACACACACACACACACACACACACACACACACACACACACACACACACACACACACACACACACACACACACACACACACACACACACATGCGCGCACACACCTGGGAAAGGCTGGCACAGGTTTACTAGCTATGCTCCCTTTTGTGCAGACTATAAGGTAATTACCACTGCCACCAGAACCCCTTGACAGCTACTTTAAGGCCCTTAACAAATTGTGTCCATCCAATCTTACTGTATAATATTAATATTAATACAAATGGTAGTTTGACCAAGAGCAAGGCTGTTAGGAGTAGCTCACACAGTGCCACCAAATAAATATGCAAATACTCTCAAAACTTACATTTCTCTACACAGATCAGCCACAACAAATTGTTTAATATATTTAATAATAAATAATAAAAGAACAAGAAAATACTAAGTATTTATTCACAGTGACATCAGAGTTCAAAATCACAGGAAATAATTAAAACATCATTGAAGGACAGTATCATACAAATAAAGGAAAACAATATCTAAACTAAGCTTCCCTATACTCCCAACTGAATCAAAGAGAATTATGCTATTCTCTAACAACTTACTAATAGAGCAAGGCAGATGATGTGGTGAACATCTCTTCTTGTTGTTGTCAGGTCCAAGACACAATACAGAATGCTCTGTCTCACTAAGAGACTTCTCAAAATAATATCTAAAACATTACTGTTGGGATAGCTTGCAGAATGACATCATTTTTGGCCATCTGACTTCTAGTTATCATGCAAACTCCCATTGCTGGCAGCTGGCAGTATTTAGCATCTACCTGTAAAAGTACTCATACAAGGGTTTTTGCTCAGATCTTTGGCAGGTGCTGGAAGTCATAAAACAATTGCATTCCTTCATGCTTAGAGAGTAGCAATCAGTTCACCACAAAGACAATACAGAAAGGTTCCTAGTCCAGACTTTGTGTCTCTGGCTGCATTGAAATCTGTGAAATAGTATCTTTATGGCCTAACCTATAAAATGATGTAATTTTAGATATTTTCTAAAGTTTGCTGGACTGAGGTTAACGTCCTTTTTTTCCAGATTCCTCTGTTGAAACATACATTTAAACAGTTACGATAGTGCATGTACATTTCTGTTCTCTTCCAGTAGGGCACACTGTGAATACAGTTCAGACACAACCATTTTATTTTTCAACACAAACATCTGTACAAAGCTGTTTGATATACACATAGCAGACAGTTCTAGTACATTTGTAACACAAGCATCTTATATAACTCATTTTGATATTCACAAATGACATATAATTATTTACAACATTCCAGCTATGTGTGCTGGCTGCACTTCCTTTTGTCACACTTCTCACCTCCTTCAAAGATTCAAGCTAGTTTTTCAAGTGACCATTGAGAAGCATTGCTTAAAAGGGATGAACCTATTTCAAAATGCATTACCCCATACCCTGCCTTGAGAGCCCAGCTGCCTTGGCATTGCTGACCCCATTACAGTGTTGCACTGTCATATTATATGCCTACAACCCTAGGCTCCACCATAGTAACTTGGGGTTTTGCTGGATGGTTCTCTGTAGCCATAGATCCCCCTCTTTCTCCTCCTGCCTTCTACTGCAAATACTTAGCACCAGGGCCTCCCTATTATGGTAAGGTTTCATGGTGATAACATGGTACAAGTTGTGCCCCTGCCTCCTGCTTGTCAGTTCTACATTGTAGTTAACATCACTGACCTTCCTAACCACTTTGAAGGGTCCCTCCCAAGCTGCCTGCAGCTTATTGTGTCTGACAAGAATGAGAACCATAAAATACTGCCCCACAGCATACTCTTTGGCTTGAGAAATCCTGTCATACCAGACCTTTTTCTGCTGTTGGGCTTCTGCCAGGTTCTCCTGGGCCAAGCCCATGAGTTCCCTGAGCCTTGTCCTGAGGTTTATGACATATACCACAACAGACTCTTTGTGGGATTCACTCACTCTCTCACTCATCGCAAATCAAATCTAAAGGTCTCCTCACCCTATGCCCATACAGCAACTCAAAAGGTGAAGAGTTTCTGGATTCCTGAGGCACCTCTCTGTAAGCAAACAACAGATGGTAAATATTTGTCCCACTCCTTCTTAAACTGGTCTGCAAATGCCTGTAGCATGGTCTTTAGTGTAGAGTTTAACCTCTCCACAATGATCATTAGTCTGGGGCTGGTAGAGGGTGGTCTTTAGGTGCTTCACCCCACAGTGATTCCACAGACAAGCCAGCAGGTCTAACATGAAATTGGCACCTCTGTCAGTCAGTATTTGTTTTGGGAAACCTACCCTGCTGAAAATCTCTAGCAAAGCATTTGCACCTTTTCTGCCTCAATGGAGGACAGGGCCACAGCTACAGGGTATCTGGTAGCATAATCTGCTACCACTAGGATATGCTTCTTCCCTGTGGAACTTGGGATACTCAGAGGCCCCACCATATCCATAGCTATCCTCTGAAATGGCTCCTCAATCTCAAAGACACCAAAAGAGCTTTGACCTTGTTTCCTCCCTTGTCTACTTTTTAGCACTGCTCACAGGTCCTGCAGTACCCTGTTACATCCCTGGAAATCCCAGGGCAATAAAAGTTCTGCATAATATGTCTCTTGGTATGCTTTATGCCCATATGACCTGCAAAGATAATGTCATGAGCTATGGCTAGAAGTGCTATAGATGGTAGGCTCTGGGCACTGCCAACTGCTGTATTGCTTCACTTTCAACTCCTTCCTCAGGGGTCCTGTCTCTATACAGTAACCCTTTGTTCCAGTATACAGATTCCACTTTTCCTTGAGAATCAAGCACCTCCCTAGCTACCTCCTTCAAGCCTTGTAATGTAGGGTCTGAGAGCTGAGCCAGCCTCAACTCTCTCTTTGTAACCCTTCCCAGTTCCCCTTCCACAGGAATTCTGGTATTCTTTGACAGTGTTGCCTCACTGTCAGCCCGGGTACTACTACTTATCTCTGCCCTTGCAGTCACTCTCTCAAGGGAACATCAGTACCCACTAGCAGCTGTGTCTCACCTTCAGTCTCACTGCTACAGGGTAACTCCCTCTCTGAAGTAACCACCCCACCAGTCCTGGCTTTCAGTGAGTAGTCTGTCTGGGTCCCCCCCCCAGGCTACCAGACCCACATGCCTGTTTCCAAGTCTGACTGCATGTAACTTCATGCACACATGGTACTGCATTATCAAAATCATTCCCTATCAGGACATTTACAGGGATATCCTCAAACACACCTACTTGCTTGCTTCCTTTTCTATCTCCCCAGTCAAGGTGAGCCCTAGAGAAAAGTATTTGGAATAGGGTGCCTTCTAAAGCTCTGTCTGGAGTAGAAACCCCAAGCAAGTAGTGTTCCTCTTTAACCACTGCAGGCTTCACAACGCTTAGGTCAAAGGCTGTGTCTCTCTTAGCAGTGACCTGTTTCCCATCTACTATGGTAGGATATAACCTATTGGGGTAGTTTGGTACCCTTGTTGTCTCAAGACAACTTGCCACTGACATTTTGTTATTCCCACTTGCTGGCTCCTCTGCCTTTTGTTTCCCACTTTGCCTCCATGGACATCTATATGCTACATGGCCCCACTGGCTACATTTAAAACATTTAACCCTTGATCCTGGCCATCTACCTGAACTAGTGGCTTCTTCTGTTACTGGTGGACTCTGTTCAGGTGGTTTAGGCTACCCACGATGGGTTCCCTTATACTCATGCACAACATTGGGTATCCCTTTCCTGTGCAGTGATGCCCTGCTTGCTAGGTATAGGTCTCCCTTTTTTCCCAACTCATTTGTAGTGTTGCATTCTCTATCTACCAACCAGATTCTCAAGTCCACAGGCAAAGTGATAAGGGCTTGTTCCATCACCAAAAGCTCTGTCAGCCCTTCAGAAGTGGTGACTTGACACCCATTTACCCATCTATGGAAATAAGTGCTTAATTCAGCAATATAATTACACACTCTTTCATCTGCCTTGCGTCTATGCTCACAACATTTTTTTCTATAAGCTTCATGTGTTAACTTAAAGCATTCCAATAAACAATTGTAACTGTATTATAATTTAAGCAATCAATTTCAGACAATTTAGAAGCAGCAGTTGTAGCTTTACCATGGAGTAAGGAGGTCAGGAACCATACCCAGAGCCTTTGGTCAACACTATACTGCTTACATACCCTTTCACATATATGAATAGAACTATCAAAATTGCACCCTCTGCAAATTGTGAAAGAAATTTACTGACCTTTATTACTTCTGAGGTTCAGTTACTCCTTTTCTCGTTACCTCCATGACCCTGGCGAACAGTCAGCATTTCCTCTTCATGTTGCCTCTGCCTCCCATTTTCTTTGGCTTCCAGACATTTCAGTCTATCTGCTGATTCCAATTCCATGTGTTTCTCCTTTTTTCAGCCTCCAAAAGCCATAGTCTCTCTGCTGATTCTAGGTCCAAATGTTTGGCCTCCAGTTCAGGTCTGTTTAACTCCAGACAGATTTTTTAAGTCCTCAGAGGAAAAACTGAACTGTCCATTTTCTGAGAGTTGTACATCCCCAAGGCCAGTCTGGCTGTCTTACTGGTTGCTGGTCTGTGATGCAGCTGTGGCTAAGGCTGAAATCATTTCCACTTTAGTCATGTTGGCATACACCAGTCCTTTGGGTTGGCACATCTCAGCCAAATGTCTCCTTGGCAGCTTGTCATAATCCTTTGCTGACATCCTTGCCTGCTTTCCCTGACTAAATAAGCCAACAAAAAATAAATAAAACTATTGTGGTATGAAACTCTGAATGTCTACCAAGTGGCTCCTTGAGAGTACAAACACCTTCTTTAGTGACCACTGTTTACAGGGTACAGGAGATCAATATCCACACCACTGAATCCCAATATGTGATATGGTAATCCCACCACTGCCAGCCAATATGTAATGTGGATATCTCACCAGTGCCCAGCAATATGTGACAACCCACCACTGGCAACCAATATGTGATGTGGATATCCCACCTCTGTTCCAGTAATAAAGGAGCCTTAATCATCACTACTGGGACCTGTGGGGGACTTTTACTGGGAGAATAATAGATACATGCATGGTATTTCCAGATGCAGCTCTCTGGATCAAGTGCAGTTTCCTTTGTGAGCACACAGAGACCACAGTCAGTCTGGGAATAGTTCCTCTACCTTCCTCCAAATCCCCAGTAAGACCTCCCACTGGCACATCTATAGAGTCCATTTCTTAACCAGGATTCCAAGCCAAGTCCTCCAACACTCTCTCTGTCCAACCAATGCTTCGTGTCCATACCCAAGTAGCTGACACACACATTCTTTGAGATTTTGATTTACACACACACACACACACACACACACACACACACACACACACACACACACACACACACACACACACACACACACACATTTGGGAAAGGCTGGCACAGGTTTACTAGCTATGCCCCCTTTTGCCCAGACTATAAGATAGTTACCCCTGCCACTAGAACCCCTTGACAGCTACTTTAAGGCTCTTAACAAAGGTTGCCCAATCTTATATTGTAATATTAATATTAATACAAATTGTAGTTTGACCAAGCAAAGCTATTAGGAGTGGCCCACACAGTGTCACCAAATAAATATGCAAGTACTCTAAAACTTAAATATTTCTACAAAGGTCAGCCACACTGAAAGGTTTAAATATATTTAATAATAAATAATAAAAGGACAAGAAAATACTAAGTATATATTCACAGTGACATCAGAGTTCAAAATCATAGCAAATATTTAAAGCAACACTGAAGGACAGTCTCATACAGATAAAGGGAAATAATATCTAACTCAAAGCTTCCCTATATTCCTGAATGAATCTAACAGAATTATACTATTCCCTAGCAACTTACTAAGAGAGCAAGGCAGATGATGTGGTGAATGGTGCTACTTGTTGTTGTCAGGCCCGAGACAGAATACAGAATTCTGTGTCTCACTAAGAGACTTCTCAAAATAGTATCAACACCATTACTGCTGGGATAGCTTGCAGAATGACATCATTTCTGGTTATCTGACTTCTAGTTCTCATGCAACCCCCCATTGCTGGCAGCTGGCAGTATTTAACATCTGCCTGTAAAAGTACACAGACAAGGGCTTTTGCTCAGATCTTTGGCAGGTGGTGGAAGTCATAAAGTAATTGCTTTCCTTGATGCCTCCAGAGTAGCAATTAATTCACTCCAAAGACAATGCAGAAAGCTTCCTAGTACAGATTTTTTGTCTCTGGCTGCATTGAAACCTGTGTGATATCATCTTTATGGCTTAGCCTATAAAGTGATTTAATTTCAGATATTTTCTAAAGTTTGCTGGACTGAGATTAACCTCTTGTTTTCCAGATTCCACTGTTGAAACATATACATGTAAATAGTTGCAACAGTTCATGTACATTTCTGTTCTCTTTCAGTAGGACACACTGTGGATACATGTCAGACCCAAGCACTTTACTAATACCTTTTCATCACAAACATCTGTACAAAGCAGTTTGATATACACATGACATGCAGTTCTAATACATTTGTAGCACAAGCATCTTGTATAAATCATTTTGATATTCATAAACGGCATATAATTATTTATTAAATTCCAGCTAGCTGTGCTGGTGGTACCTCTTTTTCACAACATCTTTCCTCCCAACACTCTAGGCAATCTCGTATTCCATATGTGAACTTTATCCCCAGTTTCAGCCAATTATCAAACTAAATTTTCTGAGTGGTTACCTAATTCTTATATACAATCTCTGACCAGTTGAACTTATAGAAATTCATTGCTGTCTAGCCCAAGTATATTTAGTATTGGTGTATAACCTTCCAACAGTCTCTAGCAAAACACCACAAACCAAATTTCATCTCTTTAAATCTTCTCTTTACTTTTTTAAATATTCCCCTGGATTCTCAAAAGCTTGTATGGTGTGCATGATTAGTGTAAGATGAAATTTTGCCAATATGGCAGCCGAGCGATCCACTTACGTGCACGTCTGATGTACGTGAGCACTGTAGCACTAATGCTGCACGTTCCCAGCACCGCATGCAAATCACCCCATTTGCAGGTGCAAACCATGCAAATTAGGTATATCTGCCATCCAGGAAGCAGGAATCAGGGAATGCAGGACTAGCGTAATATGCAGAAATGTACTCGGTTAGTAACCGAGTACGGTACTGCAAACTCCAAAATGGAGCTATGACAGCTCCAAATAAAGGCTGCATATAATTGAGGAAGCATGCCAATGGACACATAGAAGGCCATTGGCTTTGCAAACAATGCCAAATGTACAAAATGAAACTTTAATGATATGTCCGCCGATCACGGCCGTTGAAGCATAGGGCAGCAGCGCGCAAATGGGACCAGTGGGAAAATAAGAAAATTAACCTAAAAAAAGCAGTCTAACTAAAATCAGTATTCCGCCATGCAAGTCAATGGCAGGCAAAAGACAACCTGGCCAGTGAGTAGTGGTTGCTAAGGGGGGAGGCACAGTGTGACACATGTAACTATGCATTAGCAGGCAATTCTATGCAAATGAGGGGTAGGATAGTGAATCCCAGTTTTCCCCAGCATGTGAGGCAGTCCCAACAGTTTATGAGTATGAATAGCGAAGTGCAAGACTAGGCGGTAGGAAACATCATGTGTGGGAGTGTCAAGCATACTGTCAGTGGATTGGAGCCCTGTGGCTTGGGGTTGCATCCAGCTTAGCAGAGCAAAGCCAGCATGTGTGTCTAAACCTGCCCAGCATGTATGACAATGTGTAAGCAGGTGTGCACACCGCACAATGGGATCTACAGGAAGATAAAGGAAGTGAACCCAGGAAATAGCAGCAGTGTGCACATTGCAGTAAACCAATTGTGCCAGCTTAGCAGAGCAAAGCCAGGAGGTGTGTTTAAACTTGCCCAGCATGTATGACAAAGTGTAAGCATGTGTGCACACCGCACAATGGGATCTACAGGAAGATAAAGGAAGTGAACCCAGGAAATAGCAGCAGTGTGCATATTGCAGTAAACTGATTGTGCGGCATGCCCCTGGGATGAATCAAAAGGGCAATGGAAAGGGAAAGCAGCAGTAGGAAGTTAATCAAAGGGTACTAGGTTCACTGCCAGGTGAAACATATCGGAACCAGACAATTACAAAGGCAGCAGACCAGCCCAGCCCAGAAAGCCACTATAAACTATGCAAACAACTACCACTCCGTTTTTTTCCACACCCTACACCACCGGTGTAAACAAGCGGGGAACTTTTAACACTCACAACAGCAAAATGTTAGGGGCTGCAATAGCTATCATACAACTTGTGGAAGAGGCTGAGGGTGTTGAGGATGGGAATGCTGCCAACCAACCCACAGTGAGGAGACGGAGAAGAGTGTACAGACCCAGGGTAACCTACCAAGGGCTACATGAGCTGGAAATATTAGAGCACTATAGGGTGGACAAGGACCTCTTACAGCAGATTGTTGAGCTGTGCCGGCCATGCCTGAAAAACAGAACCAGCAGAGGGGAACCCATCACAGTGGAAACAAAGGTATGTGTAGGCCTGGGAATACTAGCTACAGGTACCTTCCAAATGCCAACTGGGGATATGATGGGGATCTCACAGGCATGTTACTCCACCAGTTCCTGGATGCCATGGCAGCACATGTCAGTGAGCACGTATATTTCCTCCTCACCCGTGAGGCGTTGGCCAGCAGTATGCATCCCTTCCAGCAAATAGCAGAATGCCCTGAGGTAGTGGGTGCAATAGACTGCACGCACATATGCATCAAAGCACCACCCGGTGAGCAGGGTAGTGTCTACATTAACCACAAGGGCTTCCCCTCCATCAACTGCCAGGTCATGTGCGATGCCCAGGGCATAATACTGAACATGTGTGCTGGCTGCCCTGGAAGTTAACACGATTCCCACATCTGGCATCTGACGCAGCTGTACCAGAAATTTGCCAGTGGGTACATCTCACATGGTCACCTAGTGGGGGATGCTGGATACGCACTGGAGCTGTGGCTGATGACACCCATCATAAATGCACACACACCCGAACAAGAACTCCATAATGAGGCACACGCACAAACAAGAATCATATTAGAGCATGTGTTTGGGATGCTCAAGTCACAGTTCCAATGCCTGGACACATCTGGCGGAGCCTTGCAGTACTCACCAACTACATGTACCCAATCATCCTTGTATGTGCCATGCTACACAATATAATCCTGTGGAAACAGCTGCAGCAGGAGCAGCAAGGGGCAGGGCCACATAGCCCCCCACCAATACCAAGGCCTGCACAGGCACAGAGTGACTCAGAGGAGGAAGAAATTGAGCCTGGCCCAGTAGGCATAAGGAGGCATGCCCAGTATGCCCTGGCCCTGGCAAAGAGGCCAATGCATAGCACATACACTGACACAGGAGTGACCCAGGGAATAGCACCTCTCTCTGACTCTCACATACAGTAAAAGGGATGCCAAACATTACACTACCTGTGCCTAACCATGCATAGGCAGTGTACTATGTGCATACAACATAGGCAGCCCTGCAGCACCACCCACAATACTGAGACACCCACAAGATAAGGGACTCACACATGCCAGTCAGGAGGGGGGGTCACATACCCAACAACAGTCACAGCCAGCAGGACAGGTGTAGACAAACACAAACAAATGCTGTACTATGGCCTCTGAATGAGGGGTATGAGTGACCCCCCACCCAGGCCTACACAGACAGACTACAGCAGGGCAGGTAGTGGGATGTCAGTTGTGACGGCTAGGAAGTCAGAAACTAATGTGTATGTAATCAAAAGATAAGAACGGTAGTACAGCAGTATGGCATAGCCAGCACGATAGGTGAGATTCCTGACTGAAATGGACTACAGGACATGCCAGTACAGTCCTAGCAAATGTGTACAACTGTCAGGTGTGCCCCCCACACCACATAGAAATATAGTAACAGTCAATCCTGTGTAGAAACATAGAAATAGTCAGGTGCACCCCCCCGCTATGCAGACATGTTGCAACAGTCAATGCCAAATGATCAGTGGATACCCTGCAGACACAGCATGTTACCTGTTGGTGCACAACACAAAGGTCAGCTGTGCAGTACAAACCACCGGACATGCTCCACACATGCATAACAGATTGTCTTACTGGGCATGGTCACACACTTAGAGAAATGAAGGCAATGTCAGTCATCAACAAACTGAAAGTTCATACTGGGCATGCTTACAAACCTAAACACATGAAGGCCATGTATGCAAACACAAGAGGACCAGACATATCCAGCAGTTGCAATTTTTACTGCAGACACATGTCAGTATGCACCACTCATGCCTTGCACACACAGTGGATAGGAATACAGACATATATGTCAGGACAACACACCATAATATGCCAAAGGTAGATGGATATAGATGTGTGGAATAGGGTGACTGTGACAAGGAGCCATCCATGCCTGTTCCACCAAGCACACAACCAAAGGGCCCCAAACACATCAGGTGCAGATGTCACACACCGCAGTTACTAGTGACCAGTACCTGTCAGCACCACAGACTATGTGGTCCATGTGCCAGCTGCACAACATGGCTGTGCAAAGACATAGTCAGCTAGTTGCCCTATACATGCACTTGTGACATATTATCCCATGTGAGGCTGCCTGTGGCGTGTCACCCCTAAATGAATGGTGTATGGGCCATGCACACACTGGCTACTCCATAGTGGTACCCTGACAAGCCTGCTGAGGTTTTCTAATGTGAAATACACCTTTGGGAGAGTTATAGGCCAGTAATTTCTGTATACTGCTATAGTGTGATAGACTGGTTAGGTAGGAGTTCTAACCCCAGACATGGCAACTGTGCGTGTGAGTGTGTGTCACTGTTTGTGTGTGTGTCTGTCTCTCACCGACTGTGTAGAGAACAATAACATTTAGGCTACTCACACCCCTTACATTTCACATACCCTACTTTGGCAAGGCTGCTGATGTCACCCCCCACCTAGAAATGCTCCCTTGGGGAAGCTGTAGCCCAGTAATCTCTGTAGCGCATGCTGTAACTGCATACTGCTGTAGTGTGATAATGTAGTTAGGTAGGAGGTCAAACCCCAAACATGGCAACTGTGCATGTGTGAGTATGTGTGTGCATGTCTGTCTGTCACTGACTGTGTAGAGAGCAATGCTTTTTAGGCTACTCACACCCCTTACAAGTTGAATACCCACCTTTGGCAAGGCTGCTGATGTCACTCAACTTGAAATACACCTCTGGGACAACTGCAGCCCAGTAATCTCTGTAGCACATCCCATAACATTACATGGCCATAGTGTGATTAAGGAGTTAGTTGGGAGTTGTAGCCCCCGACCTGCCAACTGTGTGTGTATGCATGCATGTCTGACTGTGTAGAGAGCAATGCTTTTAGGGTACTCACACCCCTTACATTTCACATACCCAACTTTGGCAAGGCTGCTGATATCACCAACCTAGAAATACTCTCCTGGGAATGCTGTAGCCCAGTAATCCCAGTAGTGCATGCTGTAACTGCATACTGCTCTAGTGTAATAATGTAATTAGATAGGCGGTCAAACCCCAGACATGGCAACTGTGTGTATGTGTGAGTCTGTGCGTGTGTATGTGTGCATGTCTGTCTGTCACTGACTGTGTAGAGAGCAATGCATTTTAGGCAACTCACACCCCTTACAAGTCAAATACCCCCCTTTGGCAAGGCTGCTGATGTTACGCAACATGAAATACACCTCTGGGACAATTATAGCCCAGTAATCTCCATAGCACATCCCATAACATTGTATGGCCATAGTGTGATTAAGGAGTTAGTTGAGAGTTCTAGCCCCCAACCTGCCAACTGTGTGTGTATGCGTGCATGTTTGACTGTGTATAGAGCAATGCTTTTAGGGTACTCACACCCCTTACATTTCATATACCCAACTTTGACAAGGTTGCTGATGTCACCCACCTAGAAATACTCCCCTGGGAAAACTGTAGCCCAGTAATCCCCATAGCGCATGCTGTAACTACGTACTGCTGTAGTGTGATAATGTAGCTAGGTAAGAGGTGAAACCCCAGACGTGGTAACTGTGTATATGTGAGTCTGTGTGTGCCTGTCTGTCTGTCACTGACTGTGTAGAGAGCAATGCTTTTTAGGCTACTCACACCCCTTACAAGTCAAATACCCACATTTGGCAAAGTTGTTGATGTTACGCAACTTGAAATACACCTCTGGGACAACCGTAGCACACCCCGTAACATCATATGGCCATAGTGTGATTAAAGAGGCAGTTGTGTGTTCTAACCCCCGACCTGCCAACTGTGTGCGTATGTGTTCATGTCTGACTGTGTAGAGAGCAATGCTTTTAAGGTACTCACACCCCTCACATGTCACATATCCACCTTTGGCAAGGCTGCCGATGTCACGCACCTAGAAATACACCTCTGAGAAGGTTGTAGACCAGTTATCACCGTAGCCCATCCTGTAACTGCATACTGCTGTTTTGTGAATTAGAAGCATGGTTGGGTTCCATCCCCACATGTGGCAGTTCTGGATGTATTGTGTGTGTGTCCCCTGTATGTGTAGGGAGCAATGCATTTTAGGCTAGTCTCTCGCAGTCATTTCAAAGCCCTACTTTGGCAATCCTGCTGATGTCAGTCAGTGTGAAATACACTTTTGGGCAAAGACTACTCCAGAAATATCTGTGGCACATACTATAACTGTGTAGTGCTGTAGTGTAATACACTAGTTAGGTAGGGGTTCTACTCCCAAACATGACAGGTGTGTGAATGTGTGTTTGTAACCCATATCCTGTGTAGAGGTGGTTGTAACTGTGTGACACCTGTGGCCAATGTGGAGTGGGTTTTGCATATTTCTTATATTGTGGCCATACTATATATCACAATGTCCACTGTACAGGGATAACACATGTGATATGGCTGAGAGGCCAGGGTGCAGAGCCATACCCAGACATGTGACATCAAGGCCAGGCAATCACAGTTAGCAACACCAGTATTACCCAGAGCACACTCTCACCCCATGTGTCATACACACACACATGTCTAGGTAACAGCCAATATGTGGATAGTACACTGCATATTGGCCACTGATAGTAACTATGGAGTGACAGTGGTGGCCCACAGAGGGCACGACACCTAGTCCATCTGTCCAATATGCACATACATGCAGACAGTGCACCTCCCCCATGTTCCCCAATGGACAACTGCACCACCTGTGGTGCCATCACATGTGACCCACAATGGACATACCATGCCTGACAACATGCCCGTATGAACAGCTGCCACTGACGCCAAGGAATGCTGACAGCATGCACACCATGCAGGTGCAGGGTAAAGCTGCTTGCCAATACCAGCACCCGTCACACCACAGGTGGCCAGGACTGGCACATTTGATGATAATCTGTGTTCACAACATGGGCCGGACACCCCAAGTACAGTTCCACATGTCACTGTACATGCATGTGGGAGGTGTGCACATCCCAAACACTGTCGATGTCATGGATGAAGAAACACAGACATGTCAAGCAATGCACAGCATTGCCCACACACAGTAGTCACCCAGGTGACTGGATGGGGGATACAATACCCACCTGTGTGGGCAAATGCAGACACTACATCCCTGAGCCACAATCCAGACCATCGTTATGTGGCCTGATGCCAAGGTACACCCATCGCCTAGCCTTGGACAGCCGTCTGGCGCAGTTGAACACCACACACCTGTGCAGACATGTGCCCATGCATGTCAGAGTGGCACCCTGTGTGTTTGTGTGTGTGTTGCATGCTGCAGATGTTCACATCCACACTCCCTACACCCCCATGGGCATACTGCAGCATGCTGTCTGATGTCAGACACCTTCCCATACCCTTCACCTGTACAGCCCACATATGACCTGTGTGGTGCATGGGATACCTGCACAGTGATGTGATGTGGCAGTCCCACAACCAATGAGTTGTACACCTGGCCCTGCCATGTATGTCAATTTGTGTGTGTCCTTGTGAGAGTGTGTCTGTGTTGATGCTGGCACCTGTTCATGCTGACAGGCACATGTATGTCACCTACCGTAGAGCAACTGTATCCCTGTTGCAGATGTCACTCACAATCACATATATGTTGTGAGTGTTCCACAACAGGTAACCCATGTGGTGCATCCAGTAATTGCAGCGAACTGTGCTAGTACTACATAGTTGTCAGGAGGATTGATACCCTGTGCTGCTAAGTGTGTGACACAAACGTGCTTCAGTTTTACCCTCCCACCCTTCCCTGACAAGTATTTGCCTCTGTCTGCATCACCCACCCCCTCTCAGGTGGACGTGGAGACCTACACCTGCTTTGCTTAGGCAGCAGCATGTGTAATGTAAGTAATGCTCATGATCAGCTGATGGCCTGTGCACAAATCGCAGCCCTCCCCTAGCTGATTGCATGTGAAACAGCTGTTTTAACATCCCCATAGCCAATTGTATGGAAACATGCTCCAGTACCTAGGGACATCAAGGTGGTGTTTGCCTTTTCACCCACTGTGAGCAGGAACTAGATCTGTCATGTGCCAAACAGCATCTCAGACAGATTGCAGTGTACCTCTAACAACATACACTGTGCAAACAGTGCAACAAACAGGAGGTGGATTTGCCTGACCTGACTACAGACTGTAAATTCTGCTATACTGCATTTGGAGTAATGTTGCTTTCACAGTGTTTGTGTGGATATGGTTGTTGTACATGTCTCAGTACCTGCCATGTCAGTTCCATGTTGATGGGGAATCTCCATCTGCAGGGTCATCTGCAGCCTGGGAAGTGTAGTGTCCGTAGTTGTATGTGTCACCCACGGAGCATCTAGCTGTCGACTGCTGAAGGTAGCGTGTGGATTGCAGTCAGTCGATAGAGAAAGCTGTGGTAGTCACAGACGTCATATCCCTCAAAGGACATATGTAGCAACAACCCTGTAACAACAATAAATGTATGTGGTTATCACAGCAATATGTCAATATTGGCCCTTTGTATCTGCTCCCAGACACACCTCTGTCAACCTTTGTACATATGTCGTGCATGAAGTGGTGCACATGTGCTGTACACCATACTTTGTGGCATCATATCTGAGAACAAGCCACTGACATATCTGACTGCTACACATGTTATGTACAGTAGGGGTTACATTACATTACATTACCTGCAGATTCTACATGGCCATCCACATCCATATTGTCAGGCATGGTACACATGTGTAGCACTAAGGGCTTATGTGTATACCTCTGGACTGCACAGACTGTGCCAGACCCTCCACATATATTGGCCAATATCTCTGCTGCAGTCCACAGTGGTATTACTTGCTAGCAGCGGTGCTGTACACTGATGTCCTTTGGATGTCTTTCAGTAACCAATGGCACACATGTTATGAGCAGATGTGGCCTGCCACACACACCATGTCTATGAAGACAATCCCAATGACTGTAGCAATAATCTACTAGTATACTTGCTATAGATACCTGACATCCCCTGCAACTACGACAATGGGAACATACTGGCTGGGGTTGGCCAACACTTCATGTCCAGAAACTATGGTGAGAATATATGTACATATACATATTCAGATAGCCAGATATATAATTACACATGTGTACTACACCCAATTAACACTGTCACAGCAACCACCCACTATAGATTTCCACATCATGTGTGCGCGGCCCCATTACATCAGTGCTACCAACAGCATGTAGCAATACCCCATACAGGAGAACTGGCACACTCAGGGCAGCCACATATTTGTAGGAGGATCAGGAAGTATAGACAGACTGCAAGTGGAGTTGTGTTATGCTTTGTACAGTACTGGTGTTACAGGGTGTGGGTGTACATACTAGTTTGCCATGGAATGCAGTCCATCTGCACAGCACACAACTGTGGGCCTAACTTCATGCCAGCCAGAGCTGTGCCTATCATGTCTTGATGTCCATCACACAGGTCTTGTGAAAGATAATACACTGGCAGTGTGTGTGTTGCGTGTTACCAGTACATGGCTACATCCATGGCCATACATACCAGCAATTTCCTGACTAAGGGTATGTTACAGGCTATCCTGTAACACCAGCACATTGCGTAGTGTATGGCAACAGTTGTCCACATATGTGCCTGTATTCTAGCCTCTGTCCATCACCTACATACCAAGCTTTGCACATATGTCATGATGTTGGTGGTTCATCCATAGTGGGCTGGTAGTATAGCACACTCCCATGTCTGCCATCAGTCCACTGCTGTTGTAGCCCCCACACATATGGTGGGGCTTGGGCCATATATGTGTGGACACCACCTACACAATACATGTGTGCCCTCATGCACTGCAGAGCCCAGTGTATGTAGCAGTGGTATATGGCCCTGTATTATTGAGTCTAGGGGGGAGCACCAGAAAAGACCTAGGCTGCTACAAAATGTGGGGTTATCAGGGCTGAGCTGCCTTAAGTTATCTGGATGTACAGTACCATATACTTCACTTATATACACATTACTGACATGGATCTGGGTACTGCAGGACTACTGCCCCCTACCATACCAACTGTTCTGTGTGTTGGTGTGCTCATGATGGTGTCAGTTATGCCATGTTATGTAGCAGTTACATCCAATTTGGTCATAAGACGTCTATACCACCTACTGTGTTTGTACAGTGTGTAGATAGAGGCTGCTGACCTACACACCTGGAGTACATACTGTCAATTGTTAGGTATCATGTGGCCCAGTGTGTCTTTCCTATTGTACAATGTGAATGGCTTGGCCTGGACAGCAACAGCTGTTAACCTTTACAGCCTACTTTATGAGTGTAACTGGTCCACTGTAGCGTCACTCTGTTGATATAGTTGTCAGTGTCTGAACAGCTATATGTAATGGCATGTAGAACTGTAATAGTACATGATGAAAGGTTTCCATGTCTGCAAACCTGTGGTTGTTGTTTCACCTATGACCCCTCTGTGGGTGTATGTTACAGGCAACGATTGTCATTTGTATGGGTGGCGCATACAGTGTCCAGTCATTCAGGAGTCAACTGTAGACATAGTGGCTGTTCCATATTGTGTGCACCTACCACTTATGTATCGTACTGTACATATAACTGTGTGTGTATGTGTAGTCACATGTATATGTATATATATATATATATATATATATATATATATATATATATATATATATATTTATAAATATGTATACCTGTATCTGCATATCTGTGTCTGTGTATCTGAAACCTGGTAATGTTGATGGCTTCCACATAATACATTCCCAATGGGAGCCAGACTGTACTGCATGATATGTTACCAATAACAACCTGACACAATACAGGTGGGATGTAGTACAGGTAACATTGTGTACCCATTTTGCCACTGGCCCTAGTTATGGGATCTCCAGCACTTGGTAGTGTATTACAGGGCAGACATATTTGGCTGGGGGGGATGCTTATTTGTACAATTCATATAGTGTGTGGTGCCTCGCAACCCCATTAATGTAACATGTAGCCTGTTACACTCAGCTCCCTAACAGCTACATGTGCCTTGCAGTACCAGCACAACATTGTTGCACCAATGGGTCAGTAGGCATGGGAATCCCATTGAGGTCTGCCACATGTGTGTATGTGTGCATATCTGTAGGGTACACCAGTCCAAGTCCACATACTCCTATTATGATACACATTGCCACACAGTAGTACAGATATTTTTATTGTCGCCTATAGGTGTGGCAACGCAATGCAACACCCTACTATGCCTGTGGCATGTGCATCACATGCATATCCCTGTGGTACCACTGTTGTGATATGCAATGGGTTGTTTTTGCATGGTGGCCAATGTGTGATAGTGGGTATGTCAGAGTATCAAGATGGGTTCTAGTGTGTACAATATCCAGTGGGGGATATGGGTGCTGTGTACACTTTTACACCACGGTACACCTAGTATATGGCCCATGTACCACTCTCAGGTGGCCAATGTCACCTTTACCCATACATTTAACAGATAACAGGATACAGCCCAGTTACACATGGGCTGTGTGCAGCCTACCTGTAACACATTGGACACATGGACTAGTTAGTTAGCAACTATACAACCAGGTCTCTAAGATGTGTGTCTACCTGTTATGTGTCAGTCAATGTGTATACAATGGTATGACACAATATGTATTCACCATATACAAACATTACATTCCCCATTACCATATTGTACGTGTCTGTGGATGGTCTGCATGTAGCACATGACCTGGTACACACCTCACCCTACAGATGGTGTTGTGTGTGCAATGACAGCCATACAGTTCAGTAGCACTACATACCCAGGTTGGGGTCTAGACACAGTGTCGCCAAGTAAGGATGTCTGTGTATGTGGATGGGTTGACATAAGGGTGCAGATTATACCTGTACCAGCAGACCACCAGTCATGTTTGCATGACCAATAACTGTTATACACACCTGTGACGTGTGCAACTGTACACCACATATGTCATGGCCATGGTGTCACCACACTGACATACCCCTGTGGAATATGACTGCAGACCATCCTCCTGCTGACACATGTATGCCTACAGCACATATGGATGACAGTATGGGGATATCACTTGGTGTTATCAACAGCTGAGATGCATCATAGCTGCATGGCTACACTACCTGATATGTATGCAGTACACATTACCCTTGACTACATTCTACACTGTGGTACATTGCGGCACTCCATTATATTCACTGTGTACATCAGAACCATGTTAGCCTGTCCCTGCATGGATGTTATGGATGACAAGGATGTGGCACAGGTATCATCATATGCACAGGGTGTGTTGCAGGTGTGCCAGAGGCTGAGGGTGGTCCAAGCATGTGTCACCATATGTGTGGGTGAGGGGTGTGGTTCCTTGATTGGGGTAAGGTGATGTGGTGTGTGTCGGTATGGGGTTGCCCTAGGTGTGGTTACATAGTGTGTGGGTATGCATGTACACAGTTCCGCCATGTGGTCGCCCTATACGGGTAATTTTAGATAGCTGCAGACCTTACCTGGCAGGGTGTGCAGTTCAGTGCCTCCGGCCATGGACAGGCTGACTGTGCCTGCCAGGCGTTCCATGGGCATGTGCAGGTACAGACCTTGAGCCTGATGATGACATATGTCCACTGGAAACATGTTCCACCTGGGACTGGCAAGGGCCACATGCATGAGAACTGCTGTGGTGTGGTGTGGACAGCAGCCCTTGTGGTGTGCTGTGGCTGGTACTGCCACTATGGGAGTGGCTGTGCATCCTGGCATGTCCACATTGACCGCCAGCTGCTGGTGTCTCTGTCCTATGTCCACGTGGCTGTTGCGCCACTCCCACCACATGTTCTGGCACAGACATACCACGGTCTCATTCCATTGTCTATCCATGACCTTGGTATATTCATGGAACGCACCAGCGAGTTCATGGAGGTTGCCACTTACAGATGCAAAAGCAGACCTCTGCAGCTTCAGGACCCATCTGATGTGCATTTCCATACATGCCTGTGCCTCCATTATGGCCTGAAACATGCTCCTGGTGGTACCAGTGTGGCAACTCTGCCAGGGGCATGTTGACCTGCGGTCCTCCCACAAGCACCACAGAACATCTGCCGATGTGGTGGCCTTCTGGACATCTGACTATGCTGACTGTAACCAGACACAGTTGGCATAGACACCACACTTTCCTGGTCATTGTCACCAAGTGCCAACTGTCCTTCTGCTATGGCCACATGTGATGGTGTTTGTAGATGCACTGTAACTGTGTGCGGGCTTGGGGTGGCTAGGAGGGTGATGACACATGTTGGCACAGTGTCGGCCTCTGACAACCTCACCTGTGCCTCACCTGTACCTTCATCATCATTGGTGTCTGTAAGGACACCTACCTCAGTTTGCATGCAGGAGGGACTCTGACCCACCTCGCCACCTGTGGCAGAAACAAATACACATTTTAAGACCTGTGCAGCAGTGCATAACAGTACACACACTCACACACACTCACACTGACAGCCACCTTACTACCTCACTTTCCCTGAATTTACAGACAGTCCCACAGTCAGTTGCATAGATTCCCCATCCTGCATGGTACCTGCTAATATACATGCATCACTACAGCCCATTAACATATCATTCTTCTCCATGCCTACATGTATGGTTACCTCACCTGACCTGTTACTCCATCACCTCCCTGACCTGGGTAGAGTAGGTTGTACATGGCTTCACTGCTTTCACCCTGTATTACCGTGTGTATGGGCAGTAATGGTGTACGAGCCCCCTATATGGTTGGGACTGCTACATTCACTACATATGTCACACACCAGAGCCTCATACTACAGTCTTGCTCAGTCCATGCCACATCTGCTGCACAAGCAACCCATCATGCAGACAACAGTATTACCTGGATACACTCACTGATGTGCTGTGGTAATTCCCCATTACATTTGTAGTGCTGCATATGTGGGTAGTCAGTTACCTATCTGCTGCTGGCAATATGATGTGTATACCTGGTATGTACTGCACCTCCCAATGCATGCTTCATGGTACAAACCTTGTTATGCTATCAGCTGTCCTGTGTTCACATACCTGACAGGTTGTTCTGGTGTCCCATGTCTCACTCCATGTACAGCACAATCCCAAGAGGAATTACCATCATGTGGTCAATCCCACTATTGCCTGTGCATACATGGACACACACACACACACACACCCCACACTCCTACATGTGAAGTTGCACAACATTTGTACACACAGTCCTCCCATTAGCCTTCTGTCAACATGCATTACATATGGAGCTCAACAGCATGCAGTGCAACTATAGTGACATCATACAAGCGGCAGTATACATGTGTGTGAGGCATGGGCTTTGTTGGTAGGTGATGGCCCTTCCCCATGTTAACACTGCACCCATATACAAAGTGTTACTGTGGACCTGTTCTGCACCCTGCCTTGTACTGTGCGTCATGCCTCGCAGGTGTAGAAACCATTGATGCATCTGTTGTACTGTGTTGGTTATGTCAGCTCTAGTGCTCACAGCCCCTATGTGTAGCAGCAGCAACAAATACCTGGGATGATATGTGAACAGCTATCAGTTGTGGATCCCTGAAGTCTGCGTTACAGATCACAACATCAGCAGTGCATGTATGACCAGTACATGACTATTACACCGACAACCAGTGGACCTTTCCATGGCTGTGAGGGGTGCCCTACACATTTCCCAGACCTCTGCATAGTTGCAAGGTCACCTCATGTGCACATCCCTTGGAGTGCACACACTGCTGTCATGAGTGCTGTGGGGTCAGGGTTAGGTCTGTAACTTTTACTTAACCTGACTGTTTGCAGCTGCAGCCATGGTGGTGTTGAGTTACACATGTCCCTACTGTAGGCCGTGTGTCCTGCCACATGTCACATCCCTGTGGACTCATTGCACATTGATAGGATGTTAATTATCTTGCATGTGTCTGTTGTACCCTTCCGATACCCCAGCATGGTCTCTACTGTGATGCAGTGCATTTCTCAGCAACAAAACGTGAATGTATTCAGCATGCAGTATGGGTAGGTGTGTTAGACGTGTCCATGGGGATATCCCATAGCTATTACATGCTCAGTGTATCATCATGCATGAACACGAACCATACTCACCGGCTATGGGCTGCTGCCATGGTGGTATCCTGGAGGGACCTACATAGGAGTGCGAGAAAGCTGATGTCAGTGGCCACAGCTGTGGCATTCATAAAAGGTGAGTGCAGCATTACATTACATCAACAGTAGAATTACACAATATTACAGCTTATACACAACTGTTTATTACTACAACACAGCAGCAGACTATGTATATGACATCTCAGTTTTGCATGCTGTACCTGTACAGATGCAGATGCATACACAAGTGGGGTACCGATGTGCCCTGGGGCCTTACCTGCACACTCCTCAGCTGGTGTGTCATTGGCACCCACCTCCAAGATGTGCCCTGACAGGTGTTGATGCTGCAGGCAGACAGGTGCCACAAGGCTGCTGAGAAGCTCCTCCGCATGGGTGAGGGGTGGATGGGTAGGTTTGCTCCCCCATTGTGAGGTGGTCTCCCCTTACATCAGCTGCATACTGATGTACATGGTGAAGCAGGTCGGTGCAATGATGCCGGACCTGCTCATAGCTGTGGTTATGCAGTCCAATGTCATTGACCCTGTGGACTAGCTCGTTCCACAGGGTGGTCCTCTCCTGCTGGTCATGGGCTGTCCAGCCAAAAAGCAGTATGTAGTGCTGTACCAGGTGGTCAATAATGATCGCTGTTTCAGTGGCACTGTACATGGGAAGATGACTATGCGACATGTTTCCTGGAAGACATAAGGATGGAAACAGGTCTGAGCCACCCATACAGCAGGGTTACCATAGTTCTTAATACACATATATGTCTCCCCCCACCATATCAGCTGCAACAAACCTTTCACAGACTGCAATTTTTATGTCAGCTGCTTACCTACCATTGGGACATATGTTGTATTGTATTAAGCTTTGTGCTAGGTGTATGTGCCACGCTTTGTGCTATGTGTTTGTAGCCATGCTCTCTGTGGGGACACTTATCTTTGCTGGCCTGTTACAGACTATTTCACCTGCATGCCATTGTCAGTGCCACTATATATATATGTATATAAATATACTTCTATGTACATATATGTGTAGAAATATGTTGTACGTTGTTGATATACCTATGTCTATATGAGTGTCTGTATCTGTACACACACACATCACATTCCGTATCACACAGATATGTGGAGTGCATACAGACATCTGGTCTGCATTCTGTAACAGTCTTTCATTCACAGCTGCACTGTCCTGCCTTGCTGCAACACAGACAGGTGCCACAAGTGAACACAGCCTAACATTAGGGTGGTAACTATGGTGTGAGATTGCTGCTACGCCTATTACACACCTATGGCATTTGTGCATGCTACATTACACATTAACATGACTGTCCTGCAAGTGGTGTGGTCTGACACCCCTGTGTCTATCATGATGGCAGTACATCCATCAACAGCTATTGTCCACACTAACATAACATACACAGATATCATGACTGACATCTTTGTCATTCCTTGCTGATCTGCACAGTTGGCGGGTATGTCCCACTGCTTACAGGAATAGACAATATTGTCCAGAGCAGTTGTTCAGCAGGACATCATTACAGGGACAACTACAGATGGCACATATCAACCATTCTGCATCATATATCCTATTAATCTATACCACATACTACATTAAATTACATACAGTTATGTTTTACATACCTTTTATTGTTTGGACAGGTGTGAAGCCTTCCCGGTTGTGGCCTGTAGTTATTTGTTTCCCATTGTGGGAGTTCCATTTTATATATTTTTTCTCTCTCTCTCTCTCTCTCTCTCTCTCTCTCCATTAGAGTGAATGAGTTGGTTTGAATGGATTTCAGCATGGATTTTGTAGGTGATGCACATGATCAAGTGATGGGCTCTGCACCAATCAGTGTGCAGCAGTTGCTGATTGCATGCAGTCTGCTGTGTAGTGATTCTGTTAACCATCATCATGACAACCCAGTACAATAAATTGCTTACTCATGCGGGCATTGTCCCTTCACCTTTCCAATATGGTGGACATCCTTCCTATATGTGGGCAGCAGTGTTACAGATGGCAGGTTGCAGTACCTATTACAGTGGGGCTTGCAGACACAGGACAACTACACAATCTTAAGAAGTTCCAGACCTACAGACAGAGTGAGTAGTGTTGTTATGTGCTTTGTATATTGCTGGTCTTGCAGTGCTTGTGTGTACATTGTAGTTTAGGATGGAATGAAGTCTTACTGCATAGCTCTCAACAGTGGGCCTATCCTCATGATGGCCAGTGGATTGTCTGTTTACGTTTGCCTGTGCACCACACAGGTCTTGTCCTAGATATATCCCCGACAATCTGTCTGGTGCGTGCTATCAGTACATGGCTACTTCCAGTTGTGTTCGTGATGTGTTATTCCTGCATAAGGGTATGTTGCAATGAATCCTGTAACACCAGCAATTTGCAGGGTGTGTAACAGCAATATTATCCATACAGCCTACCTCAATCTGGCGAAGGCCTTCGATACAATACCCCACTTGGGTATCATTGAAAAACTCATCAGTTTAAATGTTAACCCATACATCACAAGATGGGTTGCAAACTGCTGGGAGGACACAGAACCCACAGGGGTCAGAGTTGCTGGCCATGTCAGACCTGTCAGTCTGGGTCACAAGTGGTACCACACATGTCAGTCTGGGCCCACTCTTTTGTTTGGCATCTACTAAGTACAAGCAAAGTACAGAGGGGAGGGTTATGTTATGTTTGCAGATGACTGCAGATGACTGCAAACGCCATAGAAAAAAACATCTGGCATCTGGCACAGATATCAGGGTCTCACACTCAAACGGATAACTGGTGCCAGAGCCATGGCCTAAAGTTAAATGCCAAAAAATGTAATGCATAGTCATACGAAACAACAAGGTTACCCTTAGCTACCAAATAGGTGGCAATCCACTGAGCACAGAAGAAGTTATCAGGGACCTGGGGACCCAGGGTTGATAGTAGGTTCAATCATTCATTAGCTAAAGTAAAGGTAAGTAGTTAGGATTGCCCACCTTATTGCCCACCTTATCATGAAGGATTCTCATCTAGATCAAGGGAGGTCATATACTCATCACCTCATCACTCATCAGAGAGTACAATGCCCCATTCAGAATAATTCAGAATGTGACACTTGCAGCCTGGAGAGAGGCCACAAAAGTTCCACAAAGTTCCTAAATAAAGGGATCAAACATCTGTCCCTATGCTGCCTGCCTGACTGAAACTCCAGCTCTATTCAGTCGCCACTGCTCAGAGGTGACCTTTTTTGCCTATACAAGGCCGCAAAACCCACCCAGATTGATGAATATGCTCACCTCAAAAAAATCTAGATCCGCTTAGAGCCATGGAGGCGGAGACTTAAAACCGATGGCTATTATAAGACGGTGCTGGAGGGGATAGATTCATCACCCAAACTCCCTCATGCTGTGGAATAAAAAAATCCAAAATATGCAGAGCAGAGCACTGCCTTGTTCAAGAGAAGAAAATCTTTGACCATGGGATGGGAGATCGCAGATATACCCCAGATTACTCAGTGTCACTGTCTCGACAGAGAGGCACAGCAAAATACCGGGTATAGTTACTAAAGGGGGTAAGTGGCGAAAAAAGCCATGGATGGCTAGGCTTGTAAATGCAGGGGCCCAGGATAGATGCCTATGATGAACCTATGAACCTATTATGAGTATGGCCCTGTGTTCCTGCCTCTGTCCTCCACATATATGGCTGTCTTTGTCCTGCTGTGATATGGTTAGGGGTTGTTCGGTATTGGCCTATCATAATATACTGCTAGCATTCCTGCTATCATCCCAGTCATATCGTGGACTCCCACATTTGTTGATCAGGGTCCATACATGTGACAGATACATAGACATTATCACAAGTAATAAATGCCCCCCTAGACCTTGACTACAGGGTGTAACTGGCGGCTGCTGAACTACATATATTATTGTTTATTGTTACCTATCTTGATGGCAAATCCTTTGTCTACAGTTGTACGAATTGATGGGTCTGGCCTGGACAGCATAGTATGTTATATAGCCACACTGTCTGCATCTACTTTTCTGTGTGGGCCTTGCATTCCTCACTGATTAAATAAGTCCAGATCTATGTGCTGTTGGTAATGGCATACATTATTGTAAAATACACCATTAAAGGTTATCTGTGTATACATATCTGTGTGGTATCTCATGTCCTTTGAATAGTGAGTGGGCTATGTGTAATTCAGTACTCCTGTTCAAGTGTAAATGTTATTTAGTAGGTTATACAGCAAAACAATGTTGTTATACCAATTTCACACAGAAAATAGACTGTGCTGCAGTGGGACTCGAACCGAGAATGCGTGCATGTTAGGCGGATGCTCTGCCCACTACACTATTGCAGTTCTGTGTAATTTGCATATTTCTACCTTAATTTCATACCCATGTTCCCTTTACCCGGCCCCCGAGCTCCACCCATCCATTCCCCAGTTGCTAACCCAGCCCTACCACACCTCCACACATTTCTCTCTCTGCACATCAGTACTCCTTCATTATACTGTCTCATCCCAAGCTTCAGCAGGCTCTTCATCTGTTTAGTCCACTTATGTTCAAGCCTTCCCTTGATCCTCCTAAAATACTGGTGGAAACAGCTATGTGACCCACAAGGTTTGGTTCGTCCCACCAGGGATGGACCTGTTGTGGTGTCACAGGTAGACTTTGCTGGTCTACACTGTTTCTCCCACTGGTAGCATCCTGCCAGGGGTTTGGGAAGCAACAGTTTGCTCACATACCGGGCCAGGCTCATCTCCCTGTTCTGCAGAACCAACGCCCCAGGTGTGACATTCTGTGCATGAAGCATGCCCACACATCCCCATGGTGTGCACCGTTATTCATTCTTCTTTTCAGTATTATGCAAGACTACTATTCCCATAGTATGTTTGGACAGGCACAGTTCATTGATACACATAGACTGCTCAGAATACTGTGACTGAGTGATGTGCACATTTGCCGGTATTTATCTACATACCTACATACATTTCCTATACTGTTGAATAACTGTGCTGGATGATATGTTTGTGATAGCAGCTGAATGTGTATCTGCCATGCCTTAGTGGTAACTCACTTCAACTATAGTGTACAGGGTGGGGGGGTTGGAAGCCAGGAGTGCAGATTACTTTGTTAATGGGCACGACAAGACCAGTTGGCTACAGAGGACCTAAGGCACCGCAGAGGAAGTGTAGGTGGGTATGCATTGGTGTGCTCAAGGCTCAGATCAGCT